>NC_053154.1:333057182-333373430 GCF_016835505.1 Polypterus senegalus
TCTTGAGACTCATCAAGGAGAGCAGTTGTGTCTCTTCTGTGATTTGCATTTATAAAAGCAGCAATTAAGAGGGCCTGCCAGGTGAATCCAAGTGATAGCCCAGGCCTGGCTGTCTAATCAGGGCTCTTTCCAGATTGCAGATGCCCACAAATCAACTGCCTGCCAATCTGTTTTAATGTGTGATGGAGTGACTTTGATAAAGGTGTCGAGGCACTAGATACTTTCTTTTCTTTTTCTCATGGCAGCACTCGGTCAGGTAGAGAATTATTAGGCTGCCAAGCGCCAGCCGTCTCCAAGCTTCAGAGCTCACGGCTTTATTACTCGCCTTGCCCGGGGCTCACCAGGGCGTTTTGAGATTTGGCTTTTGTGAAGGATGGCAGCACTGAGGTAGCAGGGTAACAGGACTCCTGGATAATAGTTTGCAAAATATCTGAATTGAACGTTCCAGAAAGGATCAGGTATTCGGATAAACGGTCCCATTGAGCCTTTTATGGGTAGAATGTTACAAGTCAGAGTGCCAGCCCGCTTATGTGGACACACCAGAATGTGCTGGGGAAGGACCAGCTGGAAATCCTTCCCCATGACCTTTATATGTGCCACAAGTTCAGTCATTCCCAAGCTGAAGAGAGCAATCTGTTCGTTTCCATGAGAGAGCCATGCGCTCCGATGTGGATGTGCCGATTCTCCTCCCTGCTGCTTTCCAGTCGGCAGTCTCAGCACTTGAGTGTGTATACCGAATTTAATGGGACTAATAGGGGGAAGCCTCAAAGTGACTAGTGCCCCGTACCCCGTTAGCCTCCACTGTAAAGCGCCAGGATGTGCAAAATACGGGGAGATTCACTCGAAAGAGGCCCCGAATATTCTGTAATAACTCTTGCTAGGATGAAGCAAACTGAACAAAACAACGTGCAATGTGCTTCTCAGAATATGGAGCTTCGAACAAGCCGGGAATGAGGAGGTAGGCGCCGGACAGCCGTTTACAACTTGTGGGTGCATCCCGCCTGTACCCCTTCACTCAGTCGCTCGACATCTCATTGGGATGGTGGTGCACAGTATTGAGCAGTGTGTCTTCATGGTGCAAACCTATTGGGTCACCAGTTCAGAGTCAACTGGGTGATTGTGAATTAACAGAAGGTTACTTCCAGCAAGATGGAGCAAAGTGTCACACATCGGCAAGGAGCATGGCAGAAGTGGAGTCTGTCTTCCACAACGGGGTAATTTCAAAGGGGCTTTGGCCACCACGGTCACCGGACCTGACACCAGCAGACTTCTTCTATCAAAACAAGCCTCATACTATGGAAGATTTGAAGGAAAACATCCAGCGTGAAATTGCTGCTTTTCCCGAAACCCCCTGCTCGAGACGCTCGCCGATACGCTGAGGAACATGGAGAGCCGTGTCAAAATGTGTCTGGCAGAAAACTGAAATCACTACCAGCAATCGATTACACATACGTCAAGGTATAGATCGGCTGTTTTTGGTTCAGTTTGTTCATCCTAACTGGAGTTACAACAGAATGTTCGGGACCTCCTTTGAGTGAATCTCCCTGTATTTTTTATAGTTTATTGAAAACGTCTAACTTCACAACACAGTTTTGTGTAGCAAGTGCGTACGCGCCACATTTGTGAAGGAGTAACATTGGCTTGAAAAATACCAACCAATTCTCTTTAAGGGATCTGAAATTTAAAAAGTCATCTACAATTAAGGCACAGGTGTGTTCTGTTAACAGGAGTAATTGTTCACTAATTAAATGGTTTTCAACAAAACCCAGTAGCCAATGTGGCCATCCAGGGTCCGAGTTTGACGAGCCTGATCTGAGGAGAAGCAGGAAAGACAAGGTGTGGGCACAAGATGGGACTTTGAGGCCAAAGCAAAAATAAAACCAAACAGTCCTTGACAGGACAACGGGCACAAAACGACTATGAGGAAAAAGTGGCATTTCAAAGCCCCTGGTGAGGGTCCTCATTCTTTCCTATGGGTAAGACCTGTTGTCCGAGACCACATCTGGTACATCCATTTAGCAGATACTCGAGGGGCCAATGCACTGGTAAGCACACTTACACATTTGGACCAAGGTTTCACTGAAAGCACTTGGTGGGCCTCTACCTGTGACTCCTCAAATGAGTAGGACTACAAGGAAGTGGCCTTGACTGAGCTGAACAGCCTGTCCGGTCATCTGTCTCCTCCATTCATTTTTATTTCATATTAATATGAGAGCAATTTACAGGATCTTGGTGTTTGGCTACTCTCATCCATTAACGGATTCCATTTTAAGCCTTTATGTTCACAAAAGAAACGGCTGGAACAGACATCTTAGTGTCCGGCTGAAATGCAGTCTTGGTGGAAATGATATTCACTGCAAAGACTGCTGTTTCATTAACAGCAAATGGTGCCAGTCGGTGCCATGCCATCAAGATAATTAGTCATCTAGGCAAACGTGGTGTGCGGTGCAGGCTGGCGAGGTGAGTGTGTGTGTGTGTGTCTGCGCTAAACCGATGCTACTGTGATGGAGGCACACAAGTAGTAGGCATGTGTACATAAAGTATAAAAATTCATAACTAGAAATAAAACTTCTCTTCTGAGCAGCTGCTGTCTGTAACAAGAAACTGTCAAAGTGAACCGTAATGAGATCGTAAGCATGTGTGGCACTCGGTCGTCTCGACTGTTTCTGACGGGAGGAAGGCTCTCTTTTGTTTTGTGTTTAATCACTTTGAAATGACCAGGTGTCTGGTGGCCTTGGTCTCCTGACTGCTGCTCTACACAAAGGAAGCAGGTCCACCGCGACCATTGCTTACACTTGATTTGTATGTCGAACGTTTGAAGGAGAACCGGCCATCGAGCCCAACAAAACCCGCCAATCTCTCTCTCTCTCTCTGAGTGCCAGTACCTTCAGATGTAAACCTGCAGTGAAACTGAGCAGATCGGACCACCTCTTACACCCCACCTGCAAGCCGGAGATTGACAGCAGCAGCCACTCCACTCTTTTTCAAGCCACAAATTCTTGTGTGGTTGGTTGTTACGTTCTTTCTCAGGCCCTTAACCTGCAATTGCTGAGCGCTTTGAGTAGTGAGAAAAGCGCTATATAAATGCAAACAATTATTATTATTATTTCTTACTAGCTGTGTAAGCCTGTGTGCTAAAAAGCCTGGGGTCCTAGAAACTATTGAAATTGTCAGAAAACAAAGTGAAATGTAGAGATGTCAGGTGATTGAAAGGAACTACTCTGGGCGTCTCTCGCCAAGGAGGATTCGTTTTGCTGACGTGCTTGCATCGTTTGTGTGTTAGCGGCTAAGCAACTGTCTTTCTTCAGAGGTTTCTTTCTGCTGATGTGTCTGCCTCACTTCTGTATTAGCGGCTAAGCGAGTGAATCTTCGAAGATTTTGTTTTGTCGATGTGCTGGCCACGCTTGTGTTTCCTCGGAGGTGGAGCCCTTATCCCGACTCCACCTGTCACTTCCAGGACGGACGGACGGACAGACAGACAGACGCGCGCACACACACACTTCCACGTGTAGACGTTTATGTAGAAGTTTCTGTAAAGTTTTAAGTTCCCCTTGGGGACAAATGAACTCTTGTCTCTCGATCTGTTATATAGTGCCTTTCAGCTCTCTATCTCTGGGAATCTGTGATTTTTGCCTGCTAGTTTGAATATATGTTGCGATTTTTAAAGTGCTGTGATTCAGTATTGAGATTCTTTGTTGCAATTTTTTTTTTAAAATTAATAGAATTTCTCTCCAACTTGCTATTTTCTTGTCATTGTTAGTAATACAATTAAATCTGATTTTAAAGTGTTCTTTGAGCCAACAAGTAAACTTCATGATTGTATCTAGTGAGAAGTCGAGCAAAATGACACCTTTATATGGCTAACTAAAAAGATTACAATAAGCAAGACACTATCTGTAACATAAATGTATGGAATGAAGAAATTTCACACTGGCAGTGCCCAATCATGAGCACCGGGTTGGCACTCAGATTATCAGCCTGTGCTATGGAAGAGCCAGCAATTTCTGCTTCTGCTGCAGAGCTTGAAGGCCTTGGGTGCTTCTGTGGAAAATCCCAGCCACGCGTCGTCTTGAATATGTGCGCATAGGTTTGAATGTGAGGAACGCCGACCACCTGAGCTTCGACGGGCATATTCGCCTCATTGTCTGGGGACTAACACTGGCTCATCTTCATCGATTCCCCATTTCTCAGTGACACTATGAAGTAGTCGGCCATGTTAGCCCCCAGTATGACTTGTATGTACGAGTGGGGTTTGCAGGACTTGAGAGGATGAGTGCCATTCTTCACTCTGTGTGGCTCTCGAAGTCCATGAATCACATGTCAGGGCAACTCTGTCCACGTTACAGAGTAACACTTTTAATTCTGATTTAGCCTTGTTTTTTTATTTTGCAGTATCTGAGGGAAAAAAAAAAGTGTTGCAGTGGGTTAACATACCTCGGCTCCAGACTGAATCGAGTTGTGGAATCCTGCATTCTCAGCTACAGTGTATGGACGAAGGTCCTTACAAATGAGATATGCAGCAGACTTCGCTATCCTTTTTGCCTCATTACAGCTGCTGGGGAATTTATTTAAAGTTGTGTCCAGAGTTTTCTGCTTACTTGGCATAGCTGTGGTCTTGGTGCCATCAGAGTTTTGTCTTACGAGATACGTGTGAATATTAGTGATATCCCCACAATACTTGGCTTTACCGTGGCTGACAAATTTTGCATATGGATGTTATCATCTCAAGTTCTCCATTTACTTTGTGAGAGTCCAGGCTTTAGATTAAATCTGACGACAACAATTGATCAATCATGTTTTCGTTTGGCACCGTTTTCAGAGTGCGTGTTCTGCTAGCGAAATGTGTCCCAGGTGCAGCAACCACGTATGGGCATTCTCACCACATCAGTAAATGTATGAACTGTGCATTCTGATTACGAGAACTACGTCAGTGAACGGTTAGCATGGCAACAGCAAATGCCTGCTTGCGTGCAACTGAATTGATATTTAACTGTCTGTAGTAATTAATCACACGGTACGCTTCATGCGTCGTTCTACGCGGTTACAGCTTGTTGATGGGAATGTCAGCCAATATCTGCCTATCGCTATATATACTGCTCAAAAGAATTAAAGGAACACTTTTTAATCAGAGTATAGCATAAAGTCAATGAAACTTATGGGATATTAATCTGGTCAGTTAAGTAGCAGAGGGGGTTGTTAATCAGTTTCAGCTGCTGTGGTGTTAATGAAATTAACAACAGATGCACTAGAGGGGCAACAATGAGATGACCCCCAAAACAGGAATGGTTTAACAGGTGGAGGCCACTGACATTTTTCCCTCCTCATCTTTTCTGACTGTTTCTTCACTAGTTTTGCATTTGGCTACAGTCAGTGTCACTACTGGTAGCATGAGGCGATACCTGGACCCTACAGAGGTTGCACAGATAGTTCAACTTCTCCAGGATGGCACATCAATACGTGTCATTGCCAGAAGGTTTGCTGTGTCTCCCTGCACAGTCTCAAGGGCATGGAGGAGATTCTAGGAGACAAGCAGTTACTCTAGGAGAGCTGGAGAGGGCCATAGAAGGTCCATAACCCATCAGCAGGACCAGTATCTGCTCCTTTGGGCAAGGAGGAACAGGATGAGCACTGCCAGAGCCCTACAAAATGACCTCCAGCAGGCCACTGGTGTGAATGTCTCTGACCAAACAACCAGAAAGACTTCATGAGGGTGACCCAAGGGCCCCATGTCCTCTAATGGGCCCTGAGCTCACTGCCCAGCAGCATGCAGCTCGATTGGCATTCGCCATAGAATACCAGAATTGGCAGATGCACCACTGGTGCCCTGTGCTTTTACAGATGAGAGCAGGTTCACCCTGAGCACGTGACAGAAGTGAAAGGGTCTGGAGAAGCCATGGAGAACATTATGCTGCCTGTAACATCATTCAGCATGAGCAGTTTGGTGGTGGGTTAATGATTGTCTGGGGAGGCATATCCATGGAGGGTCACACAGACCGCTACAGGCTTGACAAAGGCACCTTGGCTGCCATTAGGTATCAGGATGAAATCCTTGGACCCATTGTCAGACCCTATGCTGGTACAGTGGCTCCTGGTGCACGACAATTCCTGGCCTCATGTGGTGAGAGTATGCAGGCAGTTCCTGGAGGATGAAGGAATTGATACCATTGACTGGCCACCACACTTTCCTGACCTAAATCCAATAGAACACCTCTGGGACATTATGTTTTGGTCCATCCAATGCCACCAGGTTGCACCTCAGACTGTCCAGGAGCTCAGTGATGCCCTGGTCCAGATCTGGGAGGAGATCCCCCACAACACCATCTGTCATCTCATTAGAAGCATGCACCGATGTTGTCAGGCATGTATACAAGAACACAGGGGCCATACAAAGTGCTGCGTACAATTTGGAGTTGCTGCAATTACATTTTGGCAAAATGGACTAGCCTGCCACATCATTTTTCACTCTGATTTTTGGGCGTCTTTGAATTCAGGGCTCTGTAGGTTGATCATTTTCATTTCCATCAAACGATGTGGCATCCTGTCGTTCCTAACACATTACCCAGTCTATATCCGTATAGATATCCAGGAGGATTTCTTTTTCCCATTGAGATCTGATGTGTTTTCAAAGTGTTCCTTTAATTTTTTTGAGCAGTTTATATATATTTATTTATCTTAGTCCTTTCTCTTCTCCTCTTCCCTGGCAGCTCTATCCTTTGCACCCTTCTCCCAATATACCCCTCATCTCTCCAAACCAGCGCCATCTTGCCTCTCTGACTTTGTCTCTCACTTGTCCTTTCTGAGCTGACCCTCTAATGTCCTCATTTCTAATCCTGTCCACCCTTGTCACACCCAATGCAAATCTTAGCATCTTTAACTCTGTCACCTCCAGCTTTGTCTCCTGTGCCACCATTTCAAGCCCATGTAACACAGCTGGTCTCACTACCATCCTGTAGACCTTCCCTTTCACTCTTGCTGTCACAAATCTCTCCTGACACTCTTCTCCACCCTGCCTGCACTCTCTTCTTCACTTCTCTTCCACAATCCCCATTGCTCTGTACTGTTGATCCCAAGTATTTAAACTCCTCCACCTTTGCCAACTCTACTCCCTCCATCCTCACCACTCCACTGACCTCCCTCTCATTCACACACATGTATTCTGTCTTGCTGGTCCTACTGACCTTCACTCCTCTACACCTCCCCAGGGTCTCCTCAACCTGCAGATCACAATGTCATCCTCAAACATCACAGTCCACGGGGACTCCTGTCTAATCTCATCTGTCCATCACCATTGCAAATAAGAAAGGGCTCTGAGCCGATCCCTGATGTAATCCCACCTCCGTCACTCCTACAGCTCTGAGGCACTGACTGTGACCACTGTCACACTTCCCTCGTGTGTCTCTGTGTGTGTTTATAATCCAACATCTGTATATCTGTCCGCTTTTCAAGAGAGAACTACTTAACAGATTTAGATCGGGTTTTTTCTATAATTTGCTTGAACATCCCTGTTGATTTTTGCGACTTCTGTCATTGTGCTAAGTATCTCAGTTCGTTTGCGGTACTGATTTTTATTTACATGAATCCGAGAGACATGTAGTGGGGCCCTTCTCACTCGCGTGCCAGCCTAGGGGTGCAACTTACCTCTGCTTAGCTAGTGAATGACAGAACTACTTAATGGATTTATTTATTTTTTTCTATAATTTGCTTGCACATTCCAGTTGATTTTGCGACTTCTCTCATCACTCTAAGAATCATAATTTGCTTGCAGGAGTGATATATTTGCGCTAATCCGAGACAGAGGCTGTGGGCGGAAGGGAGGGCGAAGCGTGATGTCAGGACTGGGCACCTGGGGGGCGGGATCCTCTTCACTGTCCTGTTTCACTACTATGTGGGCAGAGTCGCAGGGAATGGCTAGTGAATTATAAATGTAAGATGGGCATTGGTAACCGATGGAGAGCAGACCATGAAACGTTCTCCTGGGTTTCCATTGATGTACTGTCTGGGCCATTGGTTCTTAAACTTTGGGCTCTGTGTTGTCTGAATCTGGGATTTGCACAATTTGGCTTCTTACAGTTTGTGGGGTTGTGTCTTGGGTTGGGTTGCCATGGGCAGTAAAGCAAAGCGCCTGCAATCTTACAAGGAAATGGTGGTCACAGGCGATTCTGGGTGTCAAAGATACAAAAAAGGCAAAATTGGGTCATGAGGGGAAAAAAAAAATGGTTTCAAAAGCAGTGGTCTTTGGCAGTGTGCAGAAGGAAGTGAGAAAGCAAATATAAATTGCCATCTGCAGGGGGATTCACAAAGAACGCAACACTCTCCGTGGCCAAGAATCCATCTGAAAGCCACGTATATGTCGAGCGTTTTCTTCATCTTATAAAGGCTCGATATGCACCCCTTGTGGCACACGGAATACGTCAGTCCTGCAGTCTGATTCATCCCAGACCCTTTGTAGCGTATCACCCTTGATGGTTGCCATGGCAGTGTGTCCAACTTTTCAAATGCCAGAGTCAGAGGGGGAAAATTTAAGGATAACTCTGCATTTTGTATGATGCATACTGAGAAGTACATTTTTCAAAGTGTTCAGTTACTTTCGAGTCTTGCCTGCATTTAAAAGCTGTTCAGAGAAGTTCAGATGCCCCCCTATAGTCTAAGCAGATTAGACTATATAGAGAAGTATAGAGAAGATGTGGGGGGGTGGCATCGATTTAAAGCTGATTCAGCGACTCTCCATGAGTGTGTCACATTCTCAAGGACACCTGTGGTAATGGAGGTGGCAGGCATTCAAGATGATAAGCAGGAAGCACAACTTCACACAAAGAGCCGTTTGTGGGCATCTGGGACAGACTCGAAGGTGAGGCTGAGGCCTTGGCAACTTTTTTAAAAGTATTTGGATGAGATTCTAGAAAGACGTGGCTTTTGGCTGACCAAATAGTTTACTCTTTGTTTGGGAGATGCTTTACATTGAAGCACCATTGTTCTCTGTCTGCTTTGTTAGCATTAGGGTAGCAAACCACGAAAAGAAGTGAGCACGTTTACCAGGGGGGAGAATATGCAATAACGTAGAAAATATAATGGCCTAAAGAATCCAGGCAAGTGACTTCACTGTCATACCATCCGTACAGTGGCACAAAGTAACGTTCAGCAGGACCACCACAGTGACGCATAGACACACACCGGGCAAGAGCGAGATCAGTAAAGAACTCTACCTTAAATTGATGAGAGAGATAGATTTATACTTTATTTGTCCTCACAGGGGAAATTAGAATTTTATAGAAGCTAAAATATGATAAAAGCAAACCTCACACCAACCCCCCCACCATACACACACACACACACACACACACAACTTCTGTCTTGGATAACAAAGAGCTGCTGCTGTCAATACCAGCCTTGTAGGGGACAGCAAGAGGAGGTCAGACCTGCTTGAATTGAGTTAGCATGTAAGTAGGACACTTTGGTTAACAGATTCGGCCTTTAATAGTAAGGATTTTCTTAAAATTCTTGGACTCCGATTTGATATCAGGCCAGGCCAAGGTATTAGACTGACGGCTGGATGTAAAAGGCGCTATAAAATAATAAGACGGTACATTGATGATCCTTCATAGGAATTTCATAGCCTCCTCTTGGAACATAAAGTTGTTGTTGGAAAAGTTGGGAGCGAAGTGTGCAAGTGATGATGTCAAGTGTGAGAACAACACACACAATGTCCCCAGTGTCAGTTTTATCGACAAGTGTCCCTGAAGTAATGTGTCCTGTGCCCAAGTAAGACTTTACACCTGGCCGGGGTCTTGCACCACCTGATGACTGCAGAGGCACAGACGCACCTTCTAACTCGCCACAGTGGAATGAGCTCTGGCATCAGGTGGGTCACTTTATTCACAGTAGCCTCTCATTTTGCTTTATGCTCTTCTGCCACTGCGTCCAGAGTCAGTCCAGGGGCTCAGTTTGCCTTCTGGGTATCTTTTTTTTTTTTTTTGATGTATAGTGTTACTTCTCTCACATACCATTGCACAGAATGATGTACTGAGTGCTATGGAAAGGTTGGACCCTTCGTCCCTCTGAGCAGTGTGCCACTCTGATTAATGGGCATGTGTCTGTTCAGACCCTTTATGTGGTTCCTTTTGAGCAGGAGTTGGCTGTTTGTAAATGTCACCAAGATGGCACTAGTCTATGATAGTGCCCAATGGTAGACTTTCCGAAATTACAAGGAGTAGCAATTGAAGCACAGATCCCTCTCCAGTGTAGGGTTGCACGGTATACTATAAGATGCCCCTTTAACCCCAACAGACAGACGCTCAGGCCACAAAAGTAACAAGAAGCGTTTTAATCCGTTTTCTTCTTAGTAACCATGCCTAAAGCACCACCGCCACAATATCACAGTTTTAATAGATACAATAATTACAATTCTCTCTCTTCTATTCTCCTCCACACCTCCCAGCATGCTTTGTCCACCTCCACCCGACTGGCTCGCATGCTGGGTCTGCAGCCGTCCTTTAATTAGTGCCCGACCCAGAACAGATTCTGTTCTTCCTCCCATGCGACTTGCCAGCACTTCCGCGTCAGATGGAGAACTAAAGTTCTTTAGTCAGCCCAGAAGTACTTCGGGGCTCCTGTCCACGTGATCCATTAGTACTTCCGGGCCATTTCAGAAAGTATGACTCTGCAGGGCTGAGAAACCGAACTTCAAGTCCCAGGATGCCCTGCGGTAATCCGGCGTACCGCTATAC
Organism: Polypterus senegalus; assembly: GCF_016835505.1. Classification (NCBI taxonomy): domain Eukaryota; kingdom Metazoa; phylum Chordata; class Cladistia; order Polypteriformes; family Polypteridae; genus Polypterus; species Polypterus senegalus. The sequence goes on from NC_053154.1 coordinate 333,067,907, forward strand.
TCCAGGGGAGCTCCATCTAGCGTCTAGCTGCCTTCCATCATCCTTTCATTCTCGGGCCGTCCCGGCTGGGTTGAGCTGCCGTCCGGCCGTCACGACTCGTACAGGAAAAGTGCCGAAATACCCAAATGTTAAAGCATTACAGCACCAGTATTTTGCATTTTCATTACCAGAAGTAAATGTAAGGGGTCCTCTCATTCCTCCCTTGACATTAACTATTGCAGTTATAGAAAAACGTTAATTTCATAGAATTCGCAAAACAAAAGTACAGACTTTGACGTGATGGAACTGCATGGGGAGCCCTTCCTCTTGTTATGTCAAGGAGATTAGGACATCATGGCTTCAAAAATGAAGTGGTGCGTAGAGCGGCCCGGGAGGCTGCAGTAAGATGGCGGGTTTTCAGAGTATCTCTTACTTCCTTTTGAGCCTTTTTGGTATCAGCACTGAGGTCTGAAAGGCGCTATCAGCACCAACGTCTAAATGTTAGTACCAACCCAGTGCTACCTGGCGCCTAGTGTAGCCCGAGACCTTGTCTTGTGTATGCAGTTCTTCTTCTTTCTACAGATCTGATAGTTTTGGCCCGTTTTTAATTCGTGTGATCCATTTACTGTACACGTCTTTCCATCCATGGGGGGATTTCTTGTTCCCGTTTCAAACAACATCCAAGGTTCAGATGTTAGACGTAGCCCTCGGAGGAATGTGTGCTGTAGTTCTTATTCTCTCATGTTACTTGGGCCTTTTGTTGTTTTCTGTGTCTTTTGTTTAATCTCTATGTGCAGTGTGCGCGCTCTGTAGAATTTGATAGCTCACTTCCCTTGTCTCGTCAATGCACACCTGATGTACTCCTTACTTTTTTTATTTTAATACTAATAGATCATTTTCTGCTTGATTATTCAGGGCTCTGTCACTACCTACAGCCCACCCTCTCGGCTTTGACAAGTGGAAGTGACAGTTTTGAATTCAAGCTGGGCGTCGGCTTGTGTTGTAGGAATATTACGGGCAAAATTAAATAAGCAACAAAATCAATTTTCCGTGACACGCTTTTATTTACGTTGTACCGCTATCCCCGGGGCAAATAACTAAACCCCGAGTTAAGGCACGATTAGAAAACTGCTAGTGTAAAGCAGTTCAATATCTATCGAACAGCGTGACCAACGCTCGTCCTTTTATTGACCCCCACCACCTGTCCCAGGCTAGCATTAACCACAAGCCATGACACCAAATAAAGAAGAAGCTAAAGAACAAATATATTATTTTACATATATAAAGAAAAACAAACAAACAAATACCTAACAATCAAAACCCTACACTCTGGTTTAAACACGTGATGTTCGTAAATAAGAAAACCCAGACTGTCCAAATGGGTTTACTGTCCTTATTGTTCAGGGCAAAGAGAAACCCTAACGGAATACGCCGGCTGTCGAGCCGATAACAATAAAGTTTAGTCCTACCGGTCCAAGATATTCGTCAGCGAAATCAAAGAAAAAAGAGTCCGTCTTCAGAGACGCGTCTCCCTTGTGTCGCTCAGTCTCCCAAAAAGAAAAAGAACTTGTTCCAGCAGATCCATTTCTTGGTGCTACCTTGTCCTTCTCTTTGCTCCGCCACAAGATGTCTCCCTTTCCCCCCTTCTTTTCCGGCTTTTAAGTTTTCAACACCAACCGCCCTGTCCGAGTTATGACCTCCCCCTTAAAGGTGTATTTACAGCATCCTTTTTCCCTGTAATGCACCCAAAGAGGCAGCAACCGCCCACAGAATAATAGCACATGTGGCATCCGCTACAACGTACACTCACGGGTCACGCTCTTTTTTTTTTTTTTTTCTTTAGTTATTGTCACATTTCTCTATTGAACTTTGTTTGAAATATTAACTACGACCTCCAGGAGGTGTCCTGTAACGGAGTTGATATGGTGGGCCTCTCTTGAGGTGATGTTACTAGCTGGGCTCACCACAGCATAGACAATTGCACGGTATGATCCAGACACACTTGCATTTATAAAATTAGTAGTACAGTTTATTCCTAACGTTAAAACAGTTTTGACAAGAACGGGCCATTCATGTCACCAATGCTATTCACCTAATTAATTCAGAATAATTTAAGAGTTGAACACAAGGGTTATAGGAGAGACTGATGGACGGATGTGTGTAACTATCAGAGCAGGACAACAAATGCAACAAGTTGGCTTAGATTTCTCTATAAATTGGGCACAAACTTACAATTTACACTCATGAGCCACTTTATTGGGTACACCTGCTCAACTGCTTGTTAACGCACATCTTTAATCAGCCAATCACACATGGCTGCACCCATGTAGACGTTGTCAGGACCACCTGCTGGAGTTCAAACCGAGTATCGGAATGGGGAAGAAAGGGGACTGATGTGACTTTGAACGTGGCGTGGTTGGTGGTACCAGTTGGCCTGGTCTACTGGGATTTTCACACACAGAGAATGGTCCGGAAAAGGGAGAACAGCAGTTCAATGTCTTATTCATGCCAGTGGTCAGAGGAGAATGGCCAGACTGGTTTGAGCTCAGAGAAAGGCAACAGGAACTCAAATAACCAACCAAGGTGTGCAGAAGAGCAGCTCTGAACACACAAGACGTCAAACCTTGAAGCTGATGGGTTACAACATCAGGAGACCACGGTAACAGGAAACTGAGGGCTCAACAAAACTGGACAACAGAAGTTTGGAAGAACGTCACCTAGCCTGATGAGTCTCGATTTCTGTACCGACCTTTGGGTGGTCGGATCAACATCATGAAAGAAGAGATCCATCCTGCCTTGCATCAACGCTTCAGGCTGGTGATGTAATGGTGTGATGGGGTATTTTCTTGGCACAGTTTGGGCCCCTTAGTACCAGCTGAGCATCATTTCAATGCCACTGCGTACCTGAGTATTGTTACTGACCGTCTCCATCCTTTTGACAGCAGCGTGCCCATCTTCCAGTGGTTACTTCCAGCAGGATAATGCACCATCTCGCAAAGCTCAGATCATCTCAAACTGGTTTCTTGAACATGACAATGAGGTCATTGTACTCAAAATGGCCCCCACAATCGACAGATCTCAAACCAGTAGAGCACCTTTGGGATGTGGTGGAACGGGAGATTCGCATCGTGAATGTGCAGCCAACAAATGTGCATCAGCTGCTTGAGGCTATCATGCCAATGTGGATGAAAATCCCCGAGAAATGTTTGCAGCACCTTTTGTTGAATCTACTCCATGAAGAAGTACCGCAGCTCTGAAAGCAATAGGGGGTCTGACCCGGGACTAGCAAGGCGTACCTAATAAAGTGGCCGGTGGCCGTACATTTCCTCTCTTTGAATTCTTGTCCAAAATTATTGCTGTGATGCATCCGAGGCTGGCATTTAGTTGCTGTGTAAGAATTTTTGTCTTTTGGGCGGTTAAAGACTTGAGACTTTGTCTGGTTTACACGTTTCTCGGTGCCTCTGTGCTTGGCGGTTTCTGCCGCAGCTTGTCGTGTGTGTGTGTGTGTGTTTGTGCAGGCAGCCGTCAAGTCTAATAGGTGAGGTTAGAGATTCAGATTTTCTCTCAGATTTGAAGGGAGAAACTTGTACAGGTGATGACTTGGCCAACTCCCTGGTGGTTCTCGTTTTTTTTTTGTGACCACTGACGGTGAAGGCCGAGCCGCCAGAGTGACCATTGGGCATATGTTGGAGTGTTTGTTTGTTTGTGTTCCACCCTGTCCAAATGTGGCTGGCAGGAATGAAAACAAATTTTCACTTGTTGGGAATGTTGAGCAACTGTTTGGCTCCTGGAAACAAAGGGCTGAATATGTGGGATTGTGTGACACAGCCATATTTGAAAGACAAAGGGGGAAGGAAAAAAAAAATAATCTGAAGGACAAAAGCTTCAGTGATCGGCGCACTTCGTAGGAGGAACTGGCCTCGACTGGACATTGCCGACATGCCATCGGTCATTTTTCTTCCTAATGAGCTTCCCGTTCATTTGGAGATGGCACAGAGGCTGCAGGCCCAGTTGTCACCGGACAGCTAGTGGCACGATGACAACTTGCTTCAGGTGTTGCTTGTGGAGGATTCGCAGGAGAACAGGCATGGCTCGGTATGGGCAAAGGCTGAAGAGGGGACTCAGGTGAGCGACCATGAGGGCTTCATGTGGCAGGCATGTTGGTGGGGAAGGTGGGATGTGTTGAGGTGAGACGAGGTCTTTGTCAGAAGCTCGTCTTGACGTTTCTCCTTTCAAATATGTAGCCTGAGGCACAAGTGTGTTAATGCGCTCCCCACTGACGCCATCCCATCTTTTTCATGCATCATTCCTCTTTGCTCCCTGCCTTCTTTCCTTCAGGTCGGCAGCTCGTTTCTTTCAAGGCATTGCGTCAGACGTCCTATTGCTTATTGTCAGATTCCCACAGATCAAATGGAATACAAGATGTAGTGAGCAGAAAAGACGGCGTGTGCTCCTGGGAGTGAGCAGTGGAGGCCGAGGTAAAGTCAGCTGTAGAGCGTGTGGACGTCCGGTCCTGCAGCCACGGGTCAGGTGCGCCTTTACGTCTCGAATTTTAACAAGCGGGACCTGTCGGCTCCATGTGCTGTGAGGGTCTCTAGAGGCTGAACGGTTTTCTTTGTTTTTAGCGGGCTTGAAAACACCCACTCTGTACAATGTGTGCCCATCGTGATCCACAGGCGCAACACTGAGGGACAATGAATGTTTGGGCTGATGGCCGTGCTTTGTGAATTAATGCCTTTGGCTTTTTGCTGCCAAGTTCTTCTTGGCTTGGTGTGCACAGTGTGGGAAATCTAAACCTTCAGTCTTCTGAGCAGAGAAAAGAAGGGTAAGCGCAAACATGGCTGGTGGAGTGGGGGCTAGAGGGGTTCATTATGTCTTTGGGCCATTGCAAGCATGTCAGGTGGGCCGTGGTTGGCCCTGGACGAAACCCCTGACCCAACTAAACCCTGCTCAGACAATCTCTGCCCGTTCATAGCGGCAGCATAACAAGTGGGTCACGGCCAAACCTGGGTGACTTTCCTGACCCCCTGCTCTGATGATCGTGCCTGACTTGCCCCACTTCCCTTGCTGACACGATTGCTCTAAATTTATGTCTGGGGAATAGATAGATAGATAGATAGATCGATAGATACTTTATTAATCCCACGCTGTTTCTCTATTTTGGTGCGAGACATGGATGCTATTCAGTGACCTGAGAGACAAAGTCTGGACTCCTTCATGTGTGTCTCTTCAAAGGGTCCTTGGGGCCTGCCTGTTTGACTTTGTGTTGCTCGTGGAGTCCTGAATGAGGCACTTGATCTGCACTGTGGAGGAGCGTCAGTTATGGCACTACGGCCATGTGGCATGATTACCCGAGGGTGATCCCGCTCGCAGGATCCTTTTTGTTGTGGACCCGTGTGGCTGGACCAGGCCAAAGAGATGCCCACGTAACACCTGGTGGTCATTTCCAAGGGCTGGGACTGGACCGCGTGTTTGCCAGGAGGGTTGCTAACTGTGATTCTGAGCTATTCTGTTGTGTGTGGCAACATGCTGTACCAGTGCATGCTTTCTGTTATGACCTGGCTACACTACTAAAATCCAACACCTATTGATGGGATGTCCTAAAATCATAGTGGGGGAAACCACCATGGGGTGCAAACACACTGGCATGTGAAAAACTGGGTAATGACACCAACAAGTTGTTGGGAAACACTGGTATAGCGTACACAGTCGACTTGGACTGGACACACAAAGGGGGAGACGAGCAGAGTATGGTGGGGCTGATGGGAAGACGCTGTCATCCATTGGCATGCCACAAAGATTTGAAGGTTTGGAGGTTTACTTCAGCACCGCTTTGGCACTGGTACGGAGGTCAGAAAGCTGGTGTCGATAGCGAAGTCAAACTAGTAAGGACCTGATTGAGGAGTGTTTGACATATTTGACAAAATTTAAAAAGGAGGACGCTTCCTTTTTAGGAATCTGGAAGCAACAACCAAGTCGTGTAATTGAAGCAGACACCTTGCCAACTCTTGAAATGTTTCTGAATGAGATATTGGGACAACTTACAGTAGCTATGGACTAAGCAGAAGAACTTGCTGGACCGAATGGCCACTTCCTATTAGTCGGACTTCTTACGTCCACCCTGTGTTTAGGATTTCCTCCCACACCACTAAAGTCCTGTTAATTGGGTTGACTAGAAATTCCAAATTGGCTTTATGTGCAAGTGGGCCTTGCAATGACCTTGTGCCCTGTCCATTGTTTGTTCCTGCTTATATCTGAAGCTGCTGCAACTTTAAAAATGTTACTTGACGTGATCTCTGCATATCGCCAGCTTGGATGGTCGGCTGTGTTTTTACTTTCCTGGTATGAGCTGCTTAAGAATTCACATGACATTGACACAAATCAGCCCACTCGTACCAGCGGAGTCCGTGACACAGCTTTGCGACATTTGCATTTACTTCTTAGAACTTCCATGGAGTGCTGCATACCAGTAGGCAATCAAAATCCCCAGTTAGGTCCATTAAATCATATGTTGCTCCCATTATGTGTGCCAGTATCTGATCGGAAAGACTACAAGGCCATGCCATCCATTGACAGCCTGCCATCCACCTTTGTCACGGGCTGGTCCTGAGTTTCAGTGCTAATCACTCAGTTTGAATGATTTTGGTCCTCCACAGTTCTACCCAAATTAGTATCCAGATATCCTGAAAAATCGTGTCACCTGGCTGTGGAGGCAGGGCATCTCTCGCTTATTGCCACCCTCTTGTTCGCCGACACGTTGTTTCTTCAGAATGGCCGATTTACACTTCTGCGTCAAGACGATGATGTGGTCCACCCCACTTTTGGTGTGCCTGACTTGCACCTCTTCAGAAATGTGATTAAGCGTCGCATCAAGGTGAACCCTAAGGAGGTCTCTACGACTCTGATTGGCCATTTTAGTAACGACTTTTCCGTTTGTATTCTGGTGGAGAATCGGTGAATGTATGAAAAGGTGGAAATAAAAACGGGGGAAACAGAGGGAAATGTGTAGCTAGAGAGGAGCGGTGATCCTGGATTGCAGAAACTGCCTGCATTTTAATGGGTCGCTTTCCTCGTGTGCTATAGACGTGGCCCACTAATGTTCAGGCACGTGCCAGCAGCGTGGCGTGATGCAGAAGTATAAGCGGCTTTTGATGGCGCAGCCTCCTCAGATACTGTAGCTACGGCGTAGGCTCGACCTAGAAGCATAATTCAGCCTTAAGGAGGGCAAGGGCAGGATCTGTGGGTGTAGGAGGCCCTTCAGGTTGTAGTTTCTCTGTGACTCTGAGAGGTCCTCATTTTGTCTTGGCAAACGGCAGCCTCCTCTTCTGTCCTTGAAGACCAATGTATCGATGTCACTTCACCCCACCAAGTGTCAGGCTGCCAGCCATCGTTTCTGAAGATCAAGTATGCCGTTGAGAAGAAGCTGATGCCACACTGAGCTGAGGTGTGTTAGGACATGTGGTGGAGGAACAGGGCAAAGATGAGCTGCCAGTCCAGAGGGTGACCATCTTCTGTGAGCTCACTGCTCGGTCAGCCCAGAGGCCTCATTTGGCTTTGTGGGAGTGTAGGAGGACGGCGGCCTGTACCCCTTTATTTTCTGGCTTGTGCCATGCTGTGTCGAAATGTGCATTTGAGCCACAATGAGGCAGTGGTCTGTCTTGCCTGATGGTTCCGAAGTGCTCGCTCGGGTGGTCCTCTGTGTGCGGCATGGCGGGCTGCTGTTAATTAGTCACTCTCTTCCACTGTCTCCTCGCTGCGAGCAGTTTGTCACCTAATGAGACGCACGCTTGACAGTTTAGACATTTTAGTCATTTTTCCGCTCTTAATGGAGCGTTCCTTGTCTGGATGGGATGATTTGTCCCGATGCCACGTTTTGTTTTATATATTTAATTCTGGGTATGCTGGCTTTGAGCTCTCTACGCAATGTTGTGGCTCCATGGCAGACTTTATCGAGGGCTCTGCGTCCCTCTAAGGCCACAAAGCAGAGGTGCTGATGGGCTCAAGTGTGAATTTCTCTTTATTTACTTCGACCCCATTAACATGTTGGCTGCCACAGTTGAATAGAGGGGTCCTGGCACCAATGAAAAGTCAGGGTGTTGTTTTATGGTGCTAATTAAGTGCACTTTGTTGTTGAAGAAAATTCACAATCAAAATGAATAAGGAAGTCTATTTGAGTTACCGTGGAGTTGGTGCAGGGAACAGAAAATTGTTTGTGGACGTCCGCTGTGCCAAAAGTCGACTGGGTTCAGCAAGTCCAGTTGTTGTACAATTAATTGCAATTGAATGTTGCAGCTTCTGTGGTGAGACGCCAATCGATGGATGCGATTCTGCATATGTGAGAAATGAATGTTACCCAAAATATTCTAGTAAGGAAACATGAAAATGAAATGTTCTGTAATAAACTTGCTGAACTTTTTTCAGGTGCCCGCTGCCCTCTGTTTGTGTTTTACTCACAAGTTTGCTCCGATTTGACGCTACAGCCCTGAAATTGGTTTATGGCGTAACTCCTCTTTGTGTATTGAATGTCAATACGAGTTAACTTGTATTTAGCAGTTCATGTGTTAAATGGCAGCCGTGCTTGGAGTTATTTTTTTGAGTCTTAACATGAGCAGTGGAATTGATGTAGGTGTTCGTCCCTCAAGTGCCACATTTACAGCAGACTCTTAAGATGTGGGTGCCATCCAACCATCAATCCTTCCATCTTCTAAACATGTTGTCACAAAAATTTAAAAAGAGCCACAGAAAGGTTTGGGGCAGCCACCCGTATATTATTCCCTGGCTGCAAAATGTTTAAGGATTTATACTGATGTGTACAGATTGGAGTCCCGAACAGAACTGAGGGGATAGAGAAAAGGTGGTGGATTTAAAGGCCAGTATAGGAAGTGACTGAACTGGAAAGGTCTTCATCCATAGGCTCAGACCCGGAAGTGACGTCAAAGCGGCCAGAACCGGAATTGATGTCATCAGGGCCAGGTGGAATTTCCAGTGAGTGGTTTGCAGAAAAGTGAGAGTGTCATTACACTCCGCCACCTCCTGGTCTGGGTCGAAATTACACTCATTCAAGCCCTTTAGCTGCCTGCCATGTGCACATGTGAGACACGTGCTTATCCAGAACAGCATCACGGAGGAAGCTGGAACGTCTCCTAGTAAGCATATCGGGCACACTTGGCCGTAGCAATTCTTGGAAAAGGCAGCAGCCAATCTTGGGGTGCACACACACACACACACGCACAAATGTATATCGGGGCTAATTGGGCATTGCCAGTCAACCAAACCTGTGTGTCTTTGGTCTGTCAAGGCCGGTTTATACTTCACAATCAGCACACTTATGTGCAGGCATCATGGCGGCTGCCATGCATTCTTTGACGCGTCTTCTGAGCACATCATCAGAAGTAAACGCGACGTGTGCACGAATTGCAGTGCCAGCAATGTTATGGGTGAGCACCCGTGTGGTTCAAGCTTTGGTACGTGATGTCAGCATCGTTGTTTACTATCAACATGTGATGGTAAGCTACAATGAAGCTCCAACAGGATCAGTCTGCGTGCGTCTGTGCTTGATGAATGGTTTGATACGGTGAAGCAAATCATTAAACTTCAATGCTGACATGTAAATGTATTCGTGGGGCTTTTCTTCATCCATTTCTCACATCGGCAATACAAGCGTTGCATATTTTCCACACAGATAAGGAGTCAGACCTCCTTTGTGATGAGACGGTCGCCCTACCTTTGCTCCACAGTGCCACCCCTCGGATGCAAACTCACGATAAATAATTTAGAGCTTCTTGATTTATGTTGGCCTTGTTGTGCAGTCATTCTGGGCAGCTTTCTCTTGCACTTGTGCCCACCATAGCTGCACACTGTCACATCTTTGACTCTGCCTACTTATTATGGCGCTTTACTTTACGCTATGCCAGTGGCTCATCACTCACTGCTGGAGGTGGGTCCCCCAGAATTACTCAGCCAATCAGTAAGCCCCTTTTGGATCTTGAAGTGTGAAGTTGACAGTTTTATTTCAATGGCACCATAAGCAACATGAAATTGAATGTGTTTTTAAAATACATAATTCATACATTTAATGACATTTAGTTATGCCAACATCATTTATTATTGTCATATTGCACATTTTATTTATTTACGCAGTTTATGGTGAAATAGCATGGTAAATTGTAGCCGTTTTTTAATTTAGTTCCCCAATCTTTAGTGTTTATGATCTCCTTATCATCTTTCTATCTGTATAATAAAGTGTGTGTGTGGGGGTCCCACTGAGCAGTCTGATTGGTCAGTCCAGCTTTGGTTGCTCAGTCAAACACAACCAAAGCAGAAAGCAGCTGTGAAAGAGAGGCTGACACACACACACACACAAACACGAGGACACCGAGCTAAGGCATAGGAGGAACGACTTCAAAGATGGGAAGTGTTTGCAAGAATACAGGTGACGTTTACGCAGCCGGTAATGGTGGTCCGTCTACCACTGGAGATGGTCATTTCTGGGCCTCCAGTCTGCTTTTTGACGGAGTCTGAGAAGCAGAAAAACAAGTTTGTTCTTTCTTACCTGAACAATGTCGGAGGTTTTGAGGTAAGGTAGTTAGTTCTCTTTGGAGGGGCTCTTTAGAAAGCAGATGGAGCGATGGTGGTTCTGCCTTCTAATTGCAGCATCTGCTAATGGTGACCTACTTGGTACAAGAGTGTAAATTCTACACACTCTGTGCATGTCAATAAAGACCCATTAGTGTTCAGAATAGTCCTTCATAGTGCTGCTCATTTTGGGCCTTCAATCCCTTGATGTGCACCAAGCAGCCAGAGCGGTGTCACATTGAGGGGCAGCAGAGGTGACACAAAGTCAGGCCGTCTTTAGAGGACCTTGCATGGGCTTCCTCACTAATGCAGAGTGCATGGCGTCCTCCACTTTGTGAGATCAGCACAACTCCCACCAGGACACTAAGGTCCTCTGCAGAAGCACGCTGGGGAATCGAGTCCCTGACTCTGCGCCCTCTTCACACTGAGGTCCTACTCTTTGTCATTCAAGCACTGGCCAGTTTTTAATTGTTGGTAATCGGGAGTTCAGCTACAGTAAACCAAAAGGCTGCAGTGCCCTCTAGGGGCAGACCACACTCTGTGCCTTATGTTGCTCCTTCTTTGGCTGGTAGTCCTGGTGGAGCTCCATTTAGTAAGTTTGTAGGCATGCGGCGCCAGAAGTGACTGAGGAGACGTGTCTGGTGACGCACCTTAAAAATCTGTAGTGAACAGCGGTGAAATCTGGCAATGCTAAGGCTACACTCGGACGGCTTCTGCTTGAAACACCCAGCCCAAATTTCTTCAGTCCGTGCACTAAACTAAACCGTCAGGGTTCAGGGAGAGAGTAAAAGAAAAGTGAATAAAGGCCTTGACGCTGAAAGGAACTGAAAAGCGACAACTGCTGCTGTTCATTTAGGAGTTCAATAGCATGAGGTAAGTGAAACTTCAGAATTATTTTGTATGTTGTAGTAACAGCAGACAGACAGACGCACGTAGACCACCACAGCTCCCCATGATTTTACCTCTTTATATAGAATACGCTACCATGGCTGTCTGTTTGTCTGTCCTGGATTTTAAATCACCGGTAGCTCGCAAACTGGTTTGACCGATTTGACCTGAAATTTGGTACACAAATAAAATATTAAGTGACATCTACTATCTGCTTTCGGGGTGGTGATTGACCTCCAAGGTTATTCCTCTTTTTATTTTATGTTATCGTAGAATCAACTCTCGAGGGTGGCTGTGCGGCTCATATGTACGGGCACCGTTCTCATTCCCTACCACCTTCGCCATCACTTCCCCTTCATATCTTAAGTCATTCTTGAGGCAGACTGAAGACTTAAGTGCCAGCTTAAGTGAAAAAATAAAAAAAAACATTAAGTGATTGCAACACAAACACGGACTCAATCAGTTTTAACGCGAAAAGACGCTGACGAAAGAGACGAAGCAGACCGCTAGGGAGGAGAAGAGAAGAGCTGCTCAGGAAGGATGAAGCGCATCAACCTCTGAGCAAAAGAAGGGCAAACATACAGAAAAAGAAAGAGGATGAAAACTAGGAACGCTCAAGTCAAGTGTATAGCATGCAGTGCGCCATTACTGATTTCACTGGAAAACACAACAGCAAGTGGAGTTCAGTTAGGCCTTGTGGTCTGTGGATGTGCTTTATAACGTGTAAAAAGCCTGCGGCCGTTCTGTTGTGGCACGTTTGCATTTGTGTTTAGACGGTCATGTTAGTCATTTGGACGTGCGGTCAGAAGGCGGAAGTGGTGCAGCCTTCCTCCGAGTCTCCTTGTGGATTTGGGTGTTTTGAGTACTGAAATCTGCACCTCCATGCGGCTCTGTGTTCTCGGTACTCGCCGGTGCTTTTGACGGAGTGTGGCACGCCGTTTACTTCAAGTGCGTAGTTTTCTGTTGATATTTTCACAAATACAGCTGTAGGGTCTTTTAAGCCGACATCGACACCTACCGGTGAACATCAGGGAGCACACGCAGCCCCTGTGGCAACACGGCATTCACGTTTACCGCTCGCCTGTTGAATGCCAAGGCATAATCTGATGCCGCTGCAAGGTGTTTCACTTGTTTATTTTTGAGGCGTCTAATGAGTTCTCTGCACACGTTTATATGTCTAATGGGGATTTTTTTAGGAGACTTTCCGACAATGGACAGGACATTGTTAACAGAAGCTTGCTGGACCAGATTAATGAGAACATCTCTGATCTTTGCAGTTCATAATCTCCGTGTGCTGCCTTCACGTTGGATTGGTTTAGAAAAGTGACGCTTTGTGAGCCGTCTGTCAGTTCCCACCCACTTTTAAGCATGTGTCCCTAATGGTGGTCTCCAGATGTGCATATTATTATACAAGACTAGTCAAATGTGACCAAAAAAAAAATGAAGAAACTTGAAATGCAGTTCAGAAAGGCCAATTTTGAACTAACAGGATATATTTCCATCCATCCATCCATCCATCCATCATCCAACCCGCTATATCTTAACTACAGGGTCACGGGGGGTACTGCGGGAGCCAATCCCAGGAAACAAACCCCGGGCGGGACACCAGCCCACCGCAAGAGGATACATTTTATATAACAGATTACAACAATTCAGCCACCAAGCAGCTGGAACCAATTCAGTGACCCAAGTCCATACCATCAGCCCCAAAGGAGTAGCAGATCTCTGAAGGACAGTCGCAAAAGGCTGCAGTAGCAAAACAAAGTGACATGAAGAATACCTCAGTGGTCGGGAGGGGAAGTCAGACTTGGTGACTGCAGTTGCTGCTCTCATTGCCTGAGGATGTCGCGTTACACAACCTGCATTGCAGGGCCCGACCAGAGCACACAATTCTGCGACGACTTTCCAGCACCGTCAGCTCGGCCCTTTTTCTGACAGCCCGTAACCTGCTGCCTCACAGAGCGGGTGTGGCACGAATGCTTTCCAGGTAAGGAGAGTTCAGTCGCAATCTCTGCCCATTCTATTGTGGTACATAAAACACGAGACCTCAGGAAGACGAGCCTCTTGTGTCTGTGGTGTCTGTGAGGTCCAAAGCCCAAACATTCCTTAATAGTTTCATTATATTTATTGTACTTCCAGCCGAACACTCATTGGCCTCAAATACTACAAAAGAGTTGCCCCCCAAGACTCCAAACAAAATCAAACTTGCCAAGTGAGTCGTGGACTGGATGGATCGAGTCGCTGGGCAGGTCACACTACACGACTGCCAGCCACAGATTTGTACCTCGACGGTCTCCGACTCGCTGAATGACGCCCGTGACTGACAACCGCTGGTAAACTTGTGTAGTGTGATGGGGCCTTGAAAGGAAAAGGTGAATTAACTGGAAAACGACAAGAGAGTTAAGAGAGTTGTCACAGTGACAACTTGTAAAATTAGGGTGATATTTTAATTAAATGCAAGCTCGCAACAAAAAATGTATTTTCTCATAGCTGGCATGGGGAACAGAAAATTCTCCCAATTTGTAGTTGGCAGTCAATGTGTAAAAACTATAAATTTAAAAAATACGACAGTTTCTGCTTTTCCTATGAATGTAATTATCACGTTATTGCCCTTTTCTGAATGCGGAATAAGAGAAAAGAACAAAAAGTCCGTCTAATTAATAAATTCAAGCAGAGGAAACTTGACTGGTTGGGAAACTAGTCGTAACATACACATGCAGCCACAGGGGGGTGCCAGTGGCGAGTTTGGGAACCGCTGCAATGTGACGCCTCCTGCTACTGCTAGTCCTGGCAATTCTGTGACGCGTCATTGAAATTAGGGGGAGCAGAAGACAGATGGACGGACAAAACAAAGCGGTAGAAACGAGGACGCAAGTGTCTCTCTGACTGAAAGAGAAACCTGGAAAGGTGCAGCTGAACAAGAGGCGAGTCAGACGTCGTGTTTGAAGACACTATAGGATGGCAAACACTTGAGTGGTGGTCCTTGTGCCCTCTGTCTGTCTTCCCATCTTTGTGCCAGTCTCAATCATAACTGCTTGGATGTCAGCCTGGTGATGTCTGCAGACGCTGCCTAACCTGGCTGAGGCACCCAGGAGCAGGTGTGTGTGAGAAACGTACAGGCGAACAGGTAAAGCGAGAGCTGAGCGGCAAAGAGCTCGCAATGCTTGCGCAAGTTTGGCTCCCTGTGAGATGACTTGGGCAGTCATTTGATTTGTGTGTGTGTGTGTGTGTGTGACTCGAACAGCAAGTGCTCAGGGACTGAGGACCTGGGAGCGACACGTGCTGTACTTGCCTCTCCTGTCACTGAGGTGTAGTGGCCTTGGTGTCAAATTTCTGTTCACCTCCCATTCAGTGGTTCAGAGTTCACAACATCACAAGGCGCTTTATAAACTAAACACGGTCATGCAGTAGTGGACTTGGAGGCAAGTTGCATCTGAAGGTGGATCTTGTGCTCTCTCTCCCCAAGTCCTCCCATTTTGGTGAATGCTTGATGGGCTCAGCCAGGTTTTGAAAGGTGGACCCAGAGATGGAGGTCTGTGCCAGGTCTTGTTTTGTGTATTGCGCTCATACAGTAGATGATGGATCTGCTTATTGTGGTCTTCCTCTCCCTGCAGAAGGGGTAGCCCTCCTCTTCCTCGATGCCATTCTTGTTAGTGGACCCCCCGATAACATACCTTGGTATGTCTTGTTCTGTGTGATGACAAGTGGAGGGCACCTCAGTGGTCTCCCAGAACTTCTCGGGACTTGTGAGCTGTGACAAATCGCACACAGAAATCCTCCCAGAATTCAAGGCTGTCGATTTGTGTACCTGGCCTGACGCTTACAGGTGGTCTAGTGTGACGTGCTTTGGCTAGCAGTACATGAGGTTAAGTGATGGACTCCTCTGCTCCATCGGTTTGCCCATCCATCAGTGCTGTCCTGTCCAGTCTGCAGATCATTGCAGAGAGAGCTGGAGCTCCGACGATGCCGTGCAGCCCCTGGTCATGAATCCTGTGTGTGGCTGGCGAGCCGCCAACGCCAGTCTGCTGTTACGAGGCGAGCGGTCGAGCAAGAGAGAGAGAGAGAGAGAGAGAGAGCGAGCGAGCGAGCGAGAGAGGAATGAGGCATCTCCGGCTCGCAGAGGAGCAGATACTCGAATCCAGTCGTGATGTCATGAGAGCGAGCGCCGTCCTTCCTAAACTGCCTTTGAATGAAGCGGGAGCTGCCGTGGGTCGTAGCTGGCGTGCCACTGCTGCCGCCTCCACGCGACTCGCCTGGTGGGAAGCTGACTAAATGAGGATTTGCCTCCACTACCGCAGAATCCTGCAGCTCCTGGGGAGGAAGACGAGGCTGCGGACATGTGGAGGCCATCGGGACACCCGTTTTATCAGGTGCCGTACAGGTGAGTTCAGGTGCTGCAGTCCTTACCGCTGCGTCTCCTCCTCCTCTTCTCTTGCCTTTTGTTTTTTGTGCAGCCGGACATTTAGTCTCATTTCCTTGTTTCCATAGTAAGCAAAAAAGAGCCAACGGGGAAAAGTCCGTCTCTTGTCTCATCTCATCTCATCGTGTCTTTCTTTGGCTGTGGAGGGGGGCTATCAGTCTGTGTCTGGGATTCTGCCATCCCCTGAACTGCCTTGCTTGACACTCCTGTATGAGGTCTGCTGAGGGCGCCAGTGCTGCAGACGTGCCTGTTGTGGGGCTGAGAGAGAGAGAGACGGAGTGAGTGTGTGTGTGTGTGTGTGCGTTCACTTCACGTGCTGTCTGCAGGCCCAGTCTGCAGGCCCAGAGCTTCATCGGACTTTGCACTAAAAACGCTGGCACACACCAGCCCACCACCACCACTCCCCCCTCGTCCAGGTCTGGAGTTTCAGGCACACCTTACCGCTGGAATGCGGCTCCCTTTGTTTGCTGTAACCTGTCCTTCCTAAAGAGTGCAGTGTGACGGCGGGCCGGGCGAGTGAGAGCCATGTGTTTATGGAATTAGTCACCCTGCTACTCTGACGTTGTGTTGACATTTCTCTCTGCGTCGGCGTGTTGTCAACTTTATTTTTTTTTTGGGACCTGCAGATCAGTTGTGTGTTGACCCCTCTTGTCTCCATTCCTCTATGCCGCCCCAGTACATTCTGACCACTTCCCATGGAGTGTGAATGGTAATCTAGGGGTTTGAGGTGAACATTTGATCTGGTCAGCCGGTGGAGAGCCTCATGGGTCTGTAACATCTCCTTTCAGCCACTATGCCATCCTTCAGATGAGCCCTAAAGCTCATGAAAGATCCCCGGACATCTTTTATAAAGAGTTGGGCCCCTAATCCTCCTCACTCTCTCTGACCTCTTCACCACCCACCAGCTAATGTGTGCTGCATAACAGTAGAGGCCCTGCAAGCCGTGAAACAATGTGCCGCAGGGAGAGGCGGCCGCTGGGCACCATATAGGCGGTGGGACACTTGTCACTCATCTGGATGGTACAATTAGGAGTAGAAGTTCAAATGCCAACCGCTAAAAATGAAGGAGAACCAAACACTTAGTTTATCTAAATTCCCTGCACCCTCAGCCTTCCATGCCAACCCTTTCTATGCCCATGAACTGTGGCGCGATCTTTAGGCGCAATTAAAGTCCACTCCAGGAAGCTCCAGCCCTTGGTGATTTGGAGTCGGGCTGAGGCCAAATCTCCAGGCTATGTGGTGATGGCTGCATGGGGACTCTCTTGTTCCTTCTAAGCGTGTCACTTGTGTCACCATCTTTGTCCCCGGCATCTTAGGCAGTGAGGCAGACTATGAGAACAGGATGGAGGCTGTGAAATGTGGAGAACCCGATGTGAAAGTAAAGCCAGTACTCGAATTCCTTCTCTGTGACTGCACATGCAGGAGGGATGATGAGCCGATCGAACAAATGACCAGCCGTTACAGCCCCCCACTCCATTTCAGTGCTTCGTATGATTGGGCCTCAGGGCCTGGGACTGCACAGGGAGCGTCTCCATGGTTGAAGCGGCTCTCCCATCCTTCCCTCTCGTTGTTCCTTCATTCCGCTGTTTGGCTGTCTTTCCAGCCGATCGTTCCCTCGGCGTGTAGGCGTTCAGCGACAGCATGCAGCTCTGGCGCGGAGCGTCACTGTGAATTGTGGGGGAGTGCGTGTGTGTGTGTGTGCCCATGCTGGCAGGGTGTCCTCTCAGTGGAGGGTGCAAGGCAGAGATCCGGAAGAATGAGAACTGTCAACACTTTCCGCGCTGTCTTGACTGCGTATGGTCCGTCACAAAGCGGTCTTGAGCGAGCCCCTCCGCACCCCCACTTCTGAGCTCTTCCGTGGTGTGCAGCAGCTTTCTGATCTGTGGTGACCTCCGTGCTCGGCTCACTCTGAAGCCGTGTGACCCTTGTTGCAGCTTCCGCTTCCCGATTGGCTGACAGTCCTCATTTTCTTAATTGGATGCCAGGACCCTCAACAGCCCCCTTCTTTTGTTTCCTATTTTTCACTTGACTCTGCTTTTACTGGAATTGAGTTTAACACTTCAGTAGTACAGGTTATCAGATCTGAAGCTGAGAAGAGGGTCCTCTGGGCATACAGAGGAGAGTACAAGTTGGCACTTTCTCAGATGGCCTCAAGTTCTACTTGTCGTCCTGCTTTCCTCCTTCTGAGCCAGTGTGGATGTGCTGCCTCCTGGTGGTCTTTGGCTGCTGTCATAAATTGACAGTTTGACACTTTGTATGCAATGTTGCCTTAGATCAGCTGTTCTCAACCTGGGGGTCGAATGACGATTTGCCAGGGGTCGCCTAAGACCATTGGAAATATGGCTTTTGTCTATTCTAATGTGCAAAACTTGTTGTTGTACAGTTTTTTCCATTGGTAGTTATTAGTTTTTTTACTATAATTGTCATTCGAGGATAGATGTTGCAGAAAATTGAATCAGAATAATTTCAAACATTTTAATTGTCGTAACTTTATTATTTTTAACTGTTTACATTACTGTACGTCAAACGGCGTGACATTATGTAACGTCGGGCCATTGCGGGGATTTACGCACTTCCTCCGTTTCCAACAACATATCTTTGTGAAACCGGGTTTCCAGCTTGTTGGTTGTCAGGTCTAAATAGAGAAGGAGACTTGTTGTAGACGATGATCTTCGTTGTACTCTTGCAAAGACTGCCCCGAGAATTTCTGATCTGGTGAGAAAGAAGCAGCCTCAACCTTCGCACGGACGTTGGCTTTGTACGCGTACTGTCGTAAAACAATTTTGTAGCAATGTAGTTGACTGTCGTTATATTAAGACTGTTACCCAAGTCTACAACATGAATACGGTGAATACAGCTCAATACACAATGAAGAACAACAAACAAACATAAGTCATAAAGACAATTTCATTTATTTGTAATTAGAAATGAATTTTTCACAATATATAATTACATATTGTTTTTGTTCTTAATCACTACTCTTTATGTTCAGTTTGTAACAATGAAAATACATCCTGCATATCAGATATTTACATTATGATTCATAACCGTAGCAAAATTACAGTTATGAAGTAGCAACGATGATAATTTTATGGTTGGGGTCGCCGCAGCATGAGAAATTGTATTAAAGGGTCGCTGCACTAGAAATGTTGAGAACTGCTGCCTTAGATGGACCAGCTAGAAGTTGCCATCTTCTGCTTAGCCAGAGACTGGACACTGAAAACGGAGTTGTGCATGCTCATGGCAGGCCGAGGACTGTCACGATGTCACTTGACCAGGGCTCAGACTGCATGACCTTTGGCCCCAAGCCAAGCCAGCTGTGTGCGGCTTCTGTTGGAGCGTAAAATGCACCGGAGATTCTCGCCTTGAATGAAGGCTCTAGGAGTCGAAGGATAGGCAATTGGGTTTTTGCAATAAACAATAACGTGGACTCGACCCAATTAGGCCAAACTGAGCCGAGCCCTGAACAAACCAAAAGTTAGAGTTTATATAATCCTTTCTTATCACTACGACTTCTTCTGACTGCCCACTCCAGCTGGCCTCTTCCAGACCCCTTCTGTACCCCACCAATATTCCTCATACCTTGTCCCTCATAATTCCTTCCTTCCGTCGTTTCCTAACCGGCCCTCAACTGGCAGGAGCTCCCCCTTCTCTGACCTCGGGTGGTCTCCATTCATCATTCTCCCCCTTCTCTGACCTTTTGGTTTATTAAATATTGGTGGTTTCTCTCTGAGCTCAATTCAAAAAGACTTGTGGCATGTGCCTTTATTGAACTATTTGCTTAGCATACCTGATACCCGTGTGTAAAAGTTTAATGCTTTTAAAAGTTCATACTAAGATTATATTTACTTGTGTTAATACCTAAATTATTTTCCAGGCTGATTCTCAACCTGTTGTACCCTTTAATAGATAGACGTTGCAAGAACTGATATTTTGGTACTATTTTGATACCAGAGTTTCAAAAATGGAGTGGCACCCAATTTGTGTTTTTTTTTTTTTTTCCCCCCAGTGTTGGTAGTATCAGAGTACTTGGTGTAAGTCAGTACTGCACTAGTGTGACGGCAGGTAGATGAATTACTTCTGAAGCCTCTAAAATACAAGAAACGACACATATAAATGGCTGACACCGCATCAACACATGGTGCAAAGAAAATCCAAGACGTGTAATCGAAACACACAGTTAGCAGGACAATCAAAACTGCGTACTTCATTGTTAAATTGCCTAGAAATGCTTTGTTTTCATGCAAGTGGAGGAATCACACTTATTGTTAACAACAAAAAAAAAACCCAAAGCAAAGCACACACAGGATCGCATTATTGCCACTTTGACCCCATTGTGGAATCGGTGCTTTGAGAGCAAAATTAATTATGATTGATCAAATGAAGTTTAATGGATTAACTTGCATTGCCACGCATTTATAAGTGGAGGTGAAAGATAACGAGATTAATCGCTTTTAACACTGTCCCGATGAAACGAATGGAGGCTTCACGTTCATTCTCTGTTTGTAATGAACACTTGAAGAGATGTCCATCAGTCCAAGCAGCCATCCATTTTCTAACCAGTGTATACGGTTGAGGGTCGTGAGGGGGGGGGACTCTGCAGGCATCCACAATTACGTGTGTCGGGCCGTGGGAGGACTGGCAGTGCCAACAGCTGTTGTGGCAAGCATCAAACAAAGTGGCTGTCTGGCTTGTTCACTCCAGCGATGATGCGAGTTGCTCAAATGTTATTACCAGAATAAGATTTATTTAGTGTCTGTGTTTGGAAAGATAAGGCACATCTTCCGATTTAATATGATGTGTGCTGTGTTAACAGAGATGTGTTTCAGTTAATAAGACAAGCAAAACGGCGGACTTCATTGCTAAATTTTTATCTGCGAAGATTGAATTTGTCATTTGTTTGGCTTTTGAAGGCAATCTACCATTCATTAGTGTAACCCGTAAATGAAATCAAACCCCTCGTATATCTGAATGGCACGCTGAAGAACGCAATGCCGTCTCACAGTTATAAATTTACTGAGTGCAGGTGATGACGGCACAAGTCAATATCTTGCCATGAGAAATAACAAAGGGTGATCTCTCACTGCAAAACAGAGGAGTTCCGAAATAAAGGAGCAACATAAAACTGACAAGTTTGTTTTCACACAGGAAGCTTTTAGGGAGGAAAAAAGGAGGAGGGAGAGATTTGGAAAATGAAAGCACCGGGAGTTTGTGACATTTGACGGTGAAATCATTTGATTCATCTGCTGCTCTTCAGTAATGTCTTTGTAACCAGCTAATGATGCAAATATGAAATCTTACAGACATGACAGGGGATCGCGGACAGCAGACTTTAAAAGCATATTTTTTTTTTTAACAAAAACTACTTTGAAGATTTTGTTTCAATGGTGATATTATTATTATTATTATTATTATTCCATCTCGCCTGAAGAAGGGGCCCGAGCCTCCTGCCAAGCTTGCATATTGTAATCTTTTTAGTTAGCCAATAAAAAGGGTCATTTGGCTTGAATTCTCATTGTTTCCTTAATGGCTAACACGGTACAACACCCTACTACTACAATGGAAATATCTGGAATTCTCTTAATAATTAAAAATTCTTTGCATTTATATAGCGCTTTTCTCACTACTCAAAGCGCTCAGCAATTGTCGGTTAAGGGCTCAACAGAGCAGAGTCCCTACTGGCATTTACGGGATTTGAATCGGCGACCTTCCGATTGCCAGTGCAGATCCCTAGCCTCAGAGCCACCACTCCACCTCTTGGAATTCACTACTTTAACAGTACAGATACAATAATGTGTGAATGTTTGTCTTGTTTGGATTTTTATCAGTAGTTGTCAATTACTGGACAGAAAATGTCAGAATAAATTTAGAGTGTGCACATGCAAAGATAAATCAGGAAGGCCATGATATGCCATCTCTATATATAATCTTCATTTGGATCTTGACCTTTGTTTGTCCGCGAATGTATTAAAAGAAGCACTAGATGGCAGTAGAGAGACAGCTAAAACACAGGCACTGCATTAAGAATCTCCTCCAGGCTTATACTACTGAAGACTGCAGTACGCCAGTCACACCTCAAAACACAGACATTCAAACTAAACAAATTGTTGTGCTTTAAATTAACTAAAGAATCTTCATTTAGATCTTGATCTTTGTTTGTCTGTGAATTCCACACATCTGTAGACCACCTTCCAGTTTAGTACGTTGTTGTTACTCACGAAGGGGGTGGTGGACAGTGTTACGCTGGTTAGAGAATGAGATTGGTGAAGATAAAAGGTACGTGCCTACGTAACATATGAATGAAAGAAAGACAGTCGGTACAATGAATGACAACGTAACAGCACGTTCTGGAAATTATTATTGTTACGTTGTAGCCGGCGAGTGCTGCGCGTCTCACAGTTGTACCGTGGCTTGCTCACATGTCAGTGAAGTGATCCCTATTTATGCTTTAAAGAGCCTGGATACCTATGTGTCCCCCTTTTATAACCATTGCTCCGTGTATATAGCCTTACTCTTTGGATTGCCACAAATCAACCTGCGAGATTGGAGAAAGGTTGAGAAGACATCGTGAGAGGAAACGATCGCGTCGTGAAAACGAGACAGACTGTGAACGGACAGAAGCAGAAATGCTCCCACACCACCACATAATTACTATTCGAATAGTGATTCCTATCGAATCAATATCCAAGGGTTTTCTTTTGTAATTTTGTTTCCCTTATAAAAAATCATAATGCTGTGCGACGAAGGGCCCAGTTCACGACTGGCAGCCGCGTTTAAACAGGGAGCCCTTCACAGACAACTTTAACACGCGCAATGTACGCGCACATGGCTAGTTCTTTATAAAAACCCTGTTCTGAAATTCCTTAACCCCTCAAGATTACAAACCCTCTTTTGTTGTTACATTGTGGGGACCCTCATCTCTGCCACACATTAACATTCAACCCTGTGTGGTATTTTTGATATTTATGAATGCCAATACTTGTTGGGTGACTACTTGATGGGTATTCTGTACCAGTATATTAAAGCGGTTGTTGCTCTTAGTATTTAAATATTTTATATTGTACTAGCTATGCCCCGCAGCTCTGCCCACATAGTAGTGAAACGGGACAAACTTTAATAATTAGTTTAAAAAAAAATGTAACTCTGGTCAAGCAGAAGGTAGGCACACTTGAACGTCAGCACTGTATCTGACCTCTGACGGGAGAGCGTCAAGCACGTGGCTGTGATATCTCTGGCAGTCGGCAGCTACCCTCTAAAACACACAGAGCTCTGATCTCACCATCGAAAACGTCAAACGTTACTCCTTAACAATCTGTAGGTGATGTCTGCTGAACAAACCGGTATCGCTAGCTAAGCGGAGGCGAGGTGCACTCAAACACATGGCGAGAGGTAGAGCGACTCGAACGGAGGCTGTCAAGTGAGGAGGGCCCTGCAGCCTTATCTCTCTCGGTTGGAACAAATTGGTACTGCAGTCAAACTGTAATTCTTAGCGAGATGAGAGAAATCGCAAAATCAACCTGAATGTTCAAGCAAATTCTAGAAAACAAACCCAATATAAATCATGTGCTAAGTAGTTCTGTCACTCGCTAGCTAAGCGGAGGTAAGGTATACCCTGAGGCTGGCTTGTGAGTGAGGAGTCGCCACCCCGCCTCCCCTAAGCCCGCTGCGTTTCTCTCGGATTCGTGCAAATAAATCGGTACCGCAAGCGAACTGTGACACTTAGTGCGATGAAAGAAGTCGCAGAATCAACCAGGATGTTCAAGCAAGTTCTACAAAAAAAAAAAACCCCAATCTAAATCCGTGAAGTGTTTCTCTCGTAGAAAACGGACAGACAGATGATGTATTGAATAGATTACAGAAAAAGCCACCATGTTGTCCACTTCAGTAATGGATGGGAAGCTTCAATCTGTGCCTTTGTAGTTGATCCTCACCTACTTCAGCCATCTTTGAACCTATGCAGTGTTTGATCTATGGAAGGCTCAGGGGTGTTGTGATGCTTAGAGATTTCTGTATCAGTCATGCCTTTGCATCTTTTGAACGATTCATTTCCAAATGTAGTCACCCAGCAGCACACTTTTTTTTTTTTTTTTTGTTAAAAGGACATTTTTAAAAAACTTAACCTTCCTTCCCTTGTTTTTCACTTTCATCTTCCTGTGAGGCGATGCTGGCTAGCCTGGATGAAAATTCAGACAGCATGTTTAGGTCAGTAAGGCTGAAGTTTTTTGCAGTCGGGTAGCTCTAGTGTCCTAATGGTGGCACTAGAGAGCAGTGATGTGTCATTAACACTATGGCAGTAAGAATTTGACTGACCTCTGTAAATCTGTAATCTTAAAAAAAAAAAAAAAAAGAGTTGAGGGACTAGACGGCAATGTAGTCAGTCATTTCAGTGACAGAGTGCAGACACTAGGGGGCGATGTTGACACCGAGATATCACCCTTTCAAGGTAAACTGGTTGTATCCGGTCAGGAAGAAAGAACTTTTGAGGAATGACCGTTCTATTCAGTAACAGAAGTAATGAGCAACGGCAGTGTGTTGCATGTTGATGTGCTTTGATTTAATGATTTCATGGACTCTGTACGTGGGATAATAAGGACTTGTAAGTCTGTTACGGTTGAGGGAGATGTAATCATGGTTACCATCAATGACTGACAGAGTTCAAACACTGGGGGTGTGCAGTCAAGGATACCATCAGTGGCAGTTCAGGCACTAGAGGGCGATGTCACCCTTTCAGAGTAACTTTTTGTTATATCAGGTCAGGAAGGAAGAACTTTTGAGGTGAGACTGTTCTACTCACTAATAACGGTGCTGAAGAGTAGCCAGAGTAGAGTGATTAACACAAACAATTAAGAACTTCACGGGACTCTGAACATGTGACTCTGTAAATCTGTGAACCTGCCACAGACCAGACACTAGAGGGCGATGTAGCAGTGGTAAGAGAGTTCTTTATAATAAATAGATAGATACTTTCTTAATCCCAAGGGGTAATTCACATACTCCAGCAGCAGCAGCATACTGATAAAAAACAATATTAAATCAAAGAGTGATGATAATGCAGGTATAACAGACAATAACTTTGTATAATGTTAACGTTTACCCCCCGAGTTGCATAGTGTGGGGTCTCCTCAGTCTGTCAGTGGAGCAGGATGGTGACAGCAGTCTGTCGCTAAAGCTGCTCCTCTGTCTGGAGATGATCCTGTTCAGTGGATTCTCCATGATTGACAGGAGTCTGCTCAGCGCCCGTCGCTCTGCCACAGAAGTCAAACTGTCCATCTCCGTGCCTACAATAGAGCCTGCCTTCCTCACCAGTTTGTCCCTCTTCTTTATGCTGCCTCCCCAGCACACCACTGCATAGAAGAGGGCGCTCACCACAACTGTCTGAAAGAACATCTGCAGCATCTTATTGTAGATGTTGAAGGATGCCAACCTTCTCAGAAAGTATAGTCGGCTCTGACCTTTCTTACAGAGAGCGTCAGTATTGGCAGTCCACTCCAGTTTATCATCCAGCTGCACTCCCAGGTATTTATAGGTCTGCACCTTCTGCACAGTCACCTCTGATGATCACGGGGTCCATGAGGGGTCTGGTCCTCCTAAAATCCAACACCAGTTCCTTGGTCTTGCTGCTGTTCAGGTGTAGGTGGTTTGAGTCGCACCATTTAACAAAGTCCTTGATTAGGTTCCTATACTCCTCCTCCTGCCCACTCCTGATGCAGCCCACCATAGCAGTGACGTCAGTGAACATTTGCACGTGGCAGAACTCCGAGTTGTATTGGAAGTCTGATGTTTGTTGGCTGAACAGGACCGGAGAAAGTCCAGTCCCCTGCGGCGCTCCTGTGCTGCTGACCACAATGTCAGACCTGCAGTTTCCAAGACGCACATACTGAGGTCTGTCTGTAAGATAGTCCATGATCCATGGCACCAGGTCTGAATCTACTGCCATCTCGGTCAGCTTGTCTCTAAGGAGCAGAGGTTGGATGGTGTAAGAGCCAAACTTAGAAAGTTAAAACTTTGAGAGTTAAACTCATATTAGTGTTTGCTTAATTTGAAGAGGATGTAAATTTCTTTCATAGTCCTAGACAATGGTGTGGTCTTTGTCCCCCTAGAAGTTAGAGAGAGAACTTTCCTGCTATAATACAATAGAATACAATCCAATTTATTTGTTGTTTAGCCCAAAATCGCACAAGGAATGCCGCAGTGGGCTTTAACAGACCCTTCGTCTTGACAGCCCCCCAGCCTTGACTCTCTCTAAGAAGACAAGAAACAACTCCCAAAAAAAAAACCCAGTAGGGAAAAAATGGAAGAAACTTCGGGAAAGGCAGTTCAAAGAGAGACCCTTTTCAAAAAGAAGGGGGTCAATACGATCCAATCCAGTTGACAGAACAGAACAAATCCTCAATCCAGTATACAAATAAGTTTTTAGAAGTGTGTGTGTGTGTGTTGTGTCAGTTGTCTAGAACAGGTCTCGGTACACAGGGACACATTCTCAGCTTAAAAATGGGACAGGCATACGGTTATCTGACCGCTTTGAAATGGTTCAGAAATGTTTTGAAATGTAATAAGATTTGAGCTTTGAACAGAACTTTTCCTAACAAGAACTTTTTTTTTTGCTATTTTAATTTTCTTTTTTTTGTGTGAACTGTTTTTACTTTGAATTTTAACTAAAACTTTTGAAAACAAAGATTTTGTTTGTGGGATCATTTCAGTGCGTCAGGCTTTTGTTGAATCCCATTTCTTTATGCTAGAGCTGCTGCTGAACTTTGGTAATTTTGGGGGAAAACCCAACAACATTCGTCCTCGCTGATTAACGGTTAGGACATGCAGGTAAGGATGAATCCAAACTTTTGTCTGACGCAGCCTGGGTTGACCCTGTCCGTTAATCTATAGAAATACACAATGTGAAGTTGTCTGGCTCACTTTTTGTCATTTTAGGTCAAATTTGTCAGGCTCGTACATCTAAGGTAGCAGACACCCGCTAAGAAAGGACATTTCAAGAAATTGAAGATCTGGGTTAGAAGTGGAATCTCTTCTTCCTAGAAGTATGGAGACCCTTGGCCGTGGTACTCCAGATTGTGCTCCGGTTCATCTTGTTTCCTTTAGTTCTCATCTAGCACTTGACTGGAGTCCACCTTTGTCAAACCGAATCGATTGGACTTCATTTAAAAAAGGCCAACGTGTACCTGTGAAGGTGTGAGGTCCAGCAATTCACACTGACTTAACAGGATGCCCAGCTTTTTTCATGGCACTATACCAGAGAAGGGTTCATGGCTAGAAAAAGACCGAGCAGATCTGCTTGGTAATCTGCATTGCAGGGTTTCATTTCTGACCCCATAAAAGAAGTTCTTCACCCTGGCTCTGGTTCACAAGCTGGCATAGGACCCCAACTGTTGTATTCTTGCAGTGGGCTGGCATCCAAATGTCATGTGGTGAGATAGACGGAGATGAAGCCAAGCAGGACATTCCTGGTCTGAACAGGCAGGTCACTGTAAGGGTGATAGCTGACTGAAGAGGATTCGGGGGTCACTAGATGGCAGTGGTGGGGCGTTCTATGTAGGGAGCAAGAAATCCAAGAAGCGTGCGGTGTCAACCTGGCAACATTTAACATTTAGAGATTTGATGGTCAGATTTGAAGAGACAGCTGGCACCAGTTCTTCTTGTATGCAGGTCTGGCACTCAACATCACCTCACAACTCCTTACTGATTTTAGGCAGATTAGGTGACCCACTCCAGTTTTCCCAGTGAGGCAGGAATTGTGATGCCCACCTTGGGAGTTTAAAGTCTGTCCCCTTAGCCATCACACGATGCCTTTCCTATGTGCCCCTGTAATTATGAGCTCAGAGATGGTGTTGGCATGTCTGTGACCAGGAAGCCCTCTTCAGTGCTAGGATTGGGAAGTGACCAGCCCAGCTGTCCCACCGTGCCGCCCTGCTGTGTTCTGGTCACACAGCCGGACCCCGTTGATCCATAGCGAGTCGTTAAAGTGTTTATCAAGCAAAAGCCAAACCTCAGAAGTGTATCTGCTTTGGTCAGGGCGCAGACAGTGGCATAATTTGTGCTGTGCCAGTGTAAGGGCAGCGATGCAAGTGCACTCCCTGAGACCCCCCTTTTGTCAAGGCTGGTAATTAGCGACCTTGTTAGGAGGAGGACAGCACGCACAGAGGGGGCCATGCCGCTTTCGCAGGGCAGATAGAAATTCTTCTGTTCTTTGTCACAATGCTAGACATGTGCTCTGGCCCTTCTCCTGCCCGGCCAACCAGGCCATCAGCTCACACCTCCACGCCTGAGCTATGTATAGACGAAGAGGGTGATTAGCGAGGGGCGGCGAACTGGAGCCGATAAGCCCCCTGGAATTCTGATGAGACTTGGACGTCTCTGTCGGGCTGAGCGTTTGCAGTTCTCGTGGGGACAGGCGGGGGACAGACGTGGTTGTCAAGCCTCCTGCAGTGCTTCGGCGATGTGAGCAGGTAAAAGCCGGGGTTTCTTTTTTTTTTTTAATGGGTGGGCCCTGAATTTGCCTCATTATTGCTTGTGGCCATTTTTAGTTTTCTTCATTGAGGTGAGCCTGTGTGGAGCCCCGCTTGGAATGCCAACAGGTCAGACACTTGTGGGTTGTGCCCGTAGTGCCCTGGCAAGTTTTTACCTGGTGAGACTTTCAGTCCGTGTGTGAAGAGTGTAGTGCCAGCTCGGGAAGGACGCCCGCATGAGACCTGATCAGCTTTGTGTAGGGAGATGTGACATCTGCTGATTCTGGGCTCGCTCTTTATAGATCGAGAGATGAACATCTGTGACAAGTTTGCCACCAGCTGCTGTCAGGACATGAAAATAACTGGCATCAGTTTACACACAGCTTTAATTGTCTTGAGTTGTATTTGATTTTATTTTATTTTTTGGTATATGACAAGTATCTTCATGATCCCCCATTTTGGGGTTGGCTCTTGCCCAATGCTTGTTGGTTTCGGGTTCTGGGCCCCTGTGACCCTGCAGTGGATCCCAAAGTTGAACTGAGAGATCAATTAGGATTAGACATGCTGAGTGAGGTCTGCCCGTGCCAAATGTGCCCTTGGCTCTTCCCATGACCTCTCAGTTCCTTTATGCCAATGTATTTCATTTTTGATGGTGCATGTGAGCATCACACTGTTCCCAGGTTCTGCTCTGAAAGTCCGGGTCATCCTGCTTAGCTTGAAGCCATGGTGCCCACTGCCATGAGAAGCTGACTGTTAGGTGGTTGGATGTGTGAATGTCCACACGCTCAAAAGTTGACGGTCAATCTGAACCCCAACATCATCTTTAGCTACCCTTGAGGTCTAAGGCCGCGTTCACGGGCAGTCAGACGGCAGTTAAGAATATCTGAATCAGAAATTCCGCTGGACCGCCCTGTGAACACGGAGCTACAACTCGGATAACGCAAAGCCACCCAAACGGTCATCTGATTTGTGATGTAATGCTGATCTTTCACCTTAGTCAACTGTGTTAATAAAATGCCAACTCATCCAGAAATGCCTTTTTGTTTTGGTCGAGTTGCTTATGGAGTGAAGTAACAACACGTCTTCTGTGTTTATTTTGCTCTTAATTTCCATAACAAATGACGTTCATCTCGAGTTATTTAACTTAACGTAATAAATCCACAGAAACCATGCATTCCTGCAAATAGTCTGACCGGAAACCCACGTGACCACCCTGATGTGGGAAGGTGACATGTCACAACTCGGTGGGGCTCAGAATAGTATAAAGTATAAGCCACCTGCAGGCAGTGGTCAGAAATGCAGAGGCTACGGCTCACCACCATGAAAACGGGTGCTAGGGTGAGAGGAGGGTGGGCATGTGCCAGCTGGGTCAGCTTGTTTCCTAAAGCTGGGCCCAAGTTTGAAGTGACTTCATGGCCAGTCAAGTGTCACCTTCTGCAGTCATTTTAGTGTCTGTGACCCTTTAACTTTCAAGCCCATCTGCTTTACGCTTGGCCCACTGCAGGGCTGCTGATGGAGCCTTCCTCCATGTATGCCTCTGATGCTTTCACAAGTAGATTGTGCTCAGAATTTAAGAGGAATGGCTACCGTCTTCTGGTTCTCTGACAGATGGTGGGCAGAGGCATGGAAACCCCAGTCTTGTGGGGTCCGATGAGATTCTCAAAATGAGAACACCCCTGGGAACAGCTTGGTAGAGGGTTGTGGCAAAATCGTTCCAGTGTCACTTATTTACAGAGCAGCAGCACCAAAGCGATTCTGCAGTTTTAGGACCCAAGTTAAGGTTTGGCTATTTGGAGTCAAACCCGTCCCTACTAGTTACCCTGGAAAGCACGGGGGACCCAGAGGGAAGGTGGCTTCCTTCTGGCGCTGGAGCCGCCCTCCATTTCCCTGCCAAGAACAGCTTCTAGTGTCTGGAAGGATGCTGTGTTTTGTATCGGCCACGTTTTCGTATAGATAACAGGAAGGAAGGCCTGCAGAGTTAATGGCTTGTATAGCTCTCATGCTCTGGACTCCCAATCTCAAGTCCAAAAGGGGCCTCCGTGGAAATGGAGTCTGAGGACCCTCATATCCCAGGCTTCCCTTAGGCCCTGTAGGCTGTGTGATTAGTGTTAGATCTTAGAGATGGAACCTGCTTGCCTTTTGGCTTTGAGGCCTTTTAGAGTGTTGACCTCTCTTCTCATTATTTGGTACCAAGCGCCACGAGGTGGTAAATGTGGGTGTCCCAGGTTATTGTTCTTGTATTTGGACTATAAGTTTGCTTAGTCTGCCCATTCAGCTAAGGTAAGAGGGTTTAGTGTGAATGGCGCCATTAGCTCAATCCAGTTTTAGGACAGATGTGGTTAGAGTTTACGCTGAGTGGTATCCACGTTCTTTACGGCATTAACTTTCCAACTGACTTGGGTCAACACGTGCCTAAGCTAACAGCTTCACTATTGGAACATTTTATTTTTGTCAATCTGCACCCTGAAATCTGGGAATTAAAATCGCCCATCAATGTATTAAAAGTTCTGTCCCGGTGTATACAGACTTTCACCTTTTAATATGGCTCTCCTAAACATGAACTGACATCGAGGTGCTGCGGTTTTACAAACGGGTGCATCTTCAGTCCGCCCCCGAAAAGGCTCCGCCCACAGAGAGTCTGAGAATTGGCTTAAAAAAAAACAAAGCTTCCTCCACTCTGGCATCGTAAACGGTTGGGGCTGAGGGGGGGAAAAAGACACTCGGCAACATCTCGTATCTGAAAAGGCTGCGGTAACGGCTGTCTTTCAAAAAACAAAATTCAGTATTGTCATCTGTGGGTTTAGGGACACAAAGATCCCCAGAAGGGAGGAGAGTGAAGTTATCAGCTGTGCTGCTACATATCACATGCCTGACATCTCGTTAAACTGTCTGTCTGCCCAGTGCTGTTGTGCGAAGTGCGATCGAGACCCGCCTATCGGATATTTATTTATTTTTAGTTTTCACTCTCACTGACATTTTTTTGTTCTTGAAATTAAAATTGAGACTGAAGGGGTAGATTTGCTAGTGTGCTGGAAATCCAGAAAAAAACAAACGGGGGGGAAAAAAAAAACCATGCAGGACGCAGTAGAGACGGCGACAAGAGAGGAGAACAGGAGGTGGGACGAGGGGGCTGTCACGACAGTCACTTACATGGAATTGCTCTACTGTGTGTGTGTGTGTGTGTGTGTGTGTGTGTGTAAAATACACAATTCTCTCTCTATATCCATCTAAATCCTAAGCTTGAAAGTGCAACAATTTTATGTGACTTTTTTTTTTTTGTCACGCTTTAAATCGGCCTTATTTTAAAACCTGCGTATATCTGTTTGGTATCACTCTTCAGAATTTATTGAACTTTAATGTGATGATGTTAGATTTTCAGATTCATTTTTCCAAGTAAAAAAAGTGTCAAGAACTCCTGTCCCGCGAAACAAGACTTTGTGCCAAGAAATTTAACCACGGCCAGAGCCGGAAATAAAAGACAAAGAGTAGCACAGCTGCTGTACAGGCTTTTAAATGTTCGAAGTGCAGCGTGAGATTGGCATGGCAGCTGATCGAGCAAAGAGGAGGTACAAAAAAATCTTTGCCATTGTATCACCGTGTAAGAGGGGTTTCAGGGGAGCGACCGCGTCTCCTTGGGGTGCATTCAGCGGGGGGCTGAAAAAAAAGGGGGTTTTCACAATCCGAGTGGCAGGCTGGCCACCGGGGGGGTTGGGCGTCAAAGGTGCTTGGGGACTGGCCCCATAGTATATTTTATATATGTGTCCTGTATATAACACAATTTATTTATATATTATTATTATTTATTATAATAATAATAACAAAAAAAATATATATATATAGTAATTTTATTATTATTTTTTTAAACAATTTGTGAGAATTGGACAATAGCACAGGAGTATAGTTGTAGCTAATTAATGCGCACCTACAGTCTGGTTAATTAGTCCGGCAGGTGCCATCGTGTTGTGTTGATCGAGGTCAAATTTCTGGTGTCTCTTCTACAATCGTGCATGTGACTTGGGCATGTATTTTTTTTTTTCTCCTAGACACCATGGCACATTTTCAAGTGACAATGGCAATTGTTTTTTTTTTTTTTTATTTTTTTTTTTTTTTTTGGCCACTGACGGACTTGCTCATAAAGAGTTTATTCCCCATCGACCGTCTGTTAAACCGCGACATCACATTGAACTGTTAAGGAGCCCACAGGTAGGCATCAGGAAGAAACCCAAAACTTTTTTTTGCACGTTGACAGCTTGCGCACACACACACACACGAGTGTTAGAGTTTTTGACCTTTTGGTTTCTTTGAACCCCACAAATTTGCTCCCAGATCTTTGCTCCCCATGATTTTTTTTTTTATTTTGGTTCCTGAAAATAAAATTAACACTGAAGGGAAGAAGGGTTGATACCAGAAAAAGAATCCTGGCAAAACTTCTGGAGACTGCAGACATGACAACAAAAGAGGAGTTCAGAAAATAGTAACAGAAATGTGAGAAGTACCTGGACAATGTGTCGAGGAGGGAGATTTGAAGGAGACTATAAAGTAACTAGATGTGTTTTTTTAAAAGATACATCTATCTTATCTACTGTAATAAAACAGAAAAGTCTGAATGTCCAGTCCCTACAAGCAATCTGATTGGCTTGTTAGGCTTAAGTGTGATTGGTCCACTTGGCTTTGGTGACGCAATTAAAGAGGAAGTGCAAGTGTGAGACGCACCACCAGGAGGAGTAAAGCCGTGAGAGCCACGCAGAATGTTGCCTTCAAAGATCTGAAGTATAAAAGCGTCTGAGAAGCATTGGCTTATGGGAACACGCTCATCAGAGGGAGGTTCAGACGTGCTTGGATAAAAAGAAAAGGCACTGAAGGTAGATGTTAGGGCAAGAGACATCAAGTATTTTTAAAGTTATTCTGTTACTTGTCTTCAACAGATCACATGGCTGATATATTCTAGTCTGGCATCTTTGTCATTTACAGTTAGAGTAATTTGAACTTATTTCTTTAAACGTACAATCAGAATGTGGCTTTGGTGACTCCATTGGTGTGCTGTGGTTCTGACACGTTTACTCTCTTGGGTCTGTTGACTACAGAAATCTGCATTTCCTGTGATTCCTCGTTATCAAGTCACTCTAACCTCCTGTTGACCGCGTGTGGCGACGCACCGTTGAGCTCAAACGCACGTTCTAAAGTTCACCTCCTCGTAGACGTGGCTGCCCGTTCCTTCAGACTCGCGTTTCCTCCGACTGTTGCTGTAAAGGTGAGCGATGGTGGTGGTGATTCATCGTTCGTGGTTACCGCTAATCCAGTGGTGGTCTTGAATGGCAAATCATTTTTTTTAATGCACCAGGTTATGTTTATTATTAACATACAGCAGCGTGTTCTCTGCACACACGGCACACATTTATGTTTAATGGGGTGTTTCTGGGAGATTATTTTTTTTTTTGCCTCAGACAGCAGGCTTGTATTTGGTCAGTCGACATTGACGAGAGCGCCACTGCTCTTCGCTCTTTAAGTCGCTGTCCCCACTTTGAGTTCCACCTTCTTGAGGATTATAAATGTCACACTCTGTGAACCGTCTAGATGTTCCCACCCATGGTTAAGCCACATTCACTCACGTCTGTCCCTGTGAGACCACATGAGATCTGTCTAGCAGTGCCCTCTGCTGGCTCCATAGAGTATAAACCCCTTCAACATCACTCCAGGCAGACCATCGGCACGTTTTGAAGTCGGTTCAAAGAGAGACCCCTTTCCACATAGGCTGGGCGTGCAGTGGGTGTCAATACAACTCAGTACAATACAATACAAAGAACAAAGTAATCCTCAAAACAATACAATAGTACAATAGAAATATTACAAGGACCGCGCACAAATGACAGCATCACTGACGATGCTGTGATCTTCGCAGAGTCAACAACATTTATGTAGCACATTTTCATACAAAAAAAAAATGTAGCTTAAAGTGCTTTACAAAATGAAGAATAGAAAAATAGAAGACACAATAAAAAATTAAAATAAGTCAATGGAGGTTTTGATTGGGGCGCTCGAGAGACTGAGTGAGGAGTCCGAGTGTCTGAGCTTGCGAGGGTCCTGATAAAAACCAAAGAGCCAGGCCTTTAATGACCTCTCGGGCACGGCCATCAGCAGTGTCTGTCTGCGGAGAGAGTGTCGACCTCGTCATCGAGAGGTTTACTTACCTTAGAGGTGACAGTCATGTGACTCTGATGACTCTTCCTATGAAGTCCAGTAGACGGATTGGGGGAGTATGGGGGGTCATGAGGTCGCTGGAAAAATGTGTGTGGCGCTCCCGATATCTCAACAGAAGGACGAAGGTCCAAGTCTTTAGAGTCCTGGTGCTTCCTGTTTATGAGACATGGACGCTACCCAGTGACCTGACCTGAGATGAAGACTGGACTCCTTCATGTGTGTCTCTCCAGAAAATCCTTGGGTTCTGCTGGTTTGACTTTGTGTTGCTCATGGAGTCCCGAATGAGGCGCATGACCTGCATTGTGAGGGAGAGTCCGTTATGGCACTACGGCCATGTGGCGCGATTACCCGAGGGTGATCCGGCTCGTAAGATCCTCATTGTTGGAGACCCGTGTAACACCTGGCTGCAGCAGATAGAGGGTCATTTCCGGAGGGTAGGACTGGACCGCCTGTCTGCCTGGGAGGTTGCAAACCGGGATCCCGAGTTGTTTTGCCATGTGGTGGGTGTGGCAACGTGCTGTACCAGTGCAGGCTCCCCAACTTGACTTGACTTGAGCACCAATCTGAGGATTAAGTGGGCATAGAAAATATTTGAGAGCCAAAGCCATGGGGTGTGACAGAAGAGGACAGGGATGACCACACGTTGACGACGACTGGATCTTTAGACTTGGATTTGCTGCTATTTTGTGTATTGGGGGTCCTCGTCTTCCTGCCTGCTTTCCCGTTTCACCACAACTACACCACTGAATTGAGCGGGCTGGAGGATATTGTGTTTCATGCCCCTGCTGTGGCCATGTTGATAACTGTGGGTTATGCTGTGTGGAGCCAGCAGAGGGCACTGCTGGGCGGGTTTGATGGGCTTCTGACCGGCATCTGATGGAGAACTAGAAGAGGGAAACCGTCCTGAAAATAATGTGAGCACGGCCCGCTCGTGTGTGCATGGCGGAAAGCTCCATCGGCGGCCTTCAGTGGGCTGAGCGTAAAGCAGGCAGGCAGGCATTTAGGCTGAAGACGCTAAAATGACGGTGGTGTAGCCATCTCGAGTCGAGTGATGTGTTGCTTTCCTGTGCGTTGCCACCATTTTTTAAACTCCTGTTGCCTGGCAGGACTCTGGAGGCTCCTGGTTGCCCCTGTGTTATAAATCTAGTATCCATCTCCCAGTTGATGACTTTTATGACTCTGGATTACAAAGTCCCTTTTAGACGCCTTCAGAAAGCGGTCATTGTGGTAGTGCTGTGAACGAGAAGACGGACGAGCCGTGCCGCCTCGCTTGCTGTTCTTTCCGTTACAGTCGAGACGTCTCTCCATCTAATAGACTGCCGGCTTCCTTAATCGGAGGTCTCTTGAACAATGGATGCAAATAAACCTTAAGGACTGCCGTAGCCTGCTTAAGCGCATCATTAGCAGAAGAGGCCGGTGCCTGGAGCGGCCAAATGAGTGCAGAGAATACAAGAGTTCATTCACAAACGTCGAAGCAGCAAGCAGATAATCAAAGAAAGGAGTATAGGGAGGCCATTACCGAGAATAATAAGAAAATTACCGGAAAAGGGTATAAGAAGGTGGGTGCCAGGACTGCCAGCATGAATGAAAAGGTGTCCGAGCACCCAAATGATGAGAAATGAGAGTACATTACACAGAAATGGTGGCAGAATCGGGCTGCAGGGAGACGGGGAGATGGATCTAAAGAATTGAAAATGTTATGCACTGGGTTACGTAATCATCCCAGTCTAACACCAAGACAATGAAGCTTCAGGGAGATCAGTGTGTCTGGTTAGGAAGCACAAGCGACTGTGAATCAGTGTCACCTGCTTTGGTGACAACAGGTGACCTGGAGTGACAACAGCATGGCGGGTACAGACAGTTGCTCTCTACTTCTCCTTCCTGACCGATTCTCTTAGTTTTGTGTTTTGCTGGTGTCCTTGTCACAACTGGTAGCCTGAGGTGGCACCTACAGCCCATTCAGGTTGCACAGGTAGTCCAGCTCCTCCCAGATGGCACATCCATGCGTAGATGCCAAGATACACGGAGATGGGCCACTCCACCAGGACAGCTGGACAGGACCATAGAGGGGCAGCAGGACCTGGTATCTGCTCCTTTGAGTGAGGAGGACCAAGAGGAGCCTACAAAATGACCTCCGGCTGACTACTGGTGTGCATGTTGCTGACCAAACTGTCACAAACAGACTCCACGAGGGTGGCATGAGAGCCTGATGTCCTCTAGAGCACGGGTGTCAAACTCCAGGCCTGGAGGGGCGCAGTGGGTGCAGGTTTTCTTCTAACCCTTTTCCTAATCCGTGTCCAGTTTTCACTGCTAATTAACTTCTTTTCACTTTGTTTTAATAGCCCTGTTTTTAAGGATTAAGTCTTCTGAGTTGATTCTTTTCTTCATTAAATGACAGCCAAACAGAAATGAGACGTGAAACGAGCCAACAGATAGATGACCAACTAAACTGGGGCTTCAAACTCCAAGCAGTTCCTTAATGAGAAGCTGATTCTTGCTGTTCGTTAAACCCGTCATTCAATTCCATGGCCTGTTGCTGCTCTCTTTCTGCCACAGCAGACGTTTCCACAAACTGTTGATATTCTGTTTTTTTTCTAAGAACTCCTAAAATGATCAGCCTTACTGAGACCTTCATCTTTAGTTTCAGATTTTGTTTGATGGGTACAGGTGAGCTGGTCATGCCCTGCTTGTTTTATGTCTCATTACTGTCCGGCTGCTAATCCTCAAGCTAATTAAAGCTGAGGCTAAAGAAGTGAATTGGCATCAAAAACTGGTCACTAATTAAGAAGATGGTTAGAATGAAAACCTGCAGCCACTGCGGCCCACCAGGACTGGAGTTCGACATCCCCGCTCTAGAGGGACCTGTGCTTAAAACCCATCACCACATGCAGCTCGATTGACAGAGAATACACAAACGGCAGCTCCGCCATTGGCACCCTAATCTCCTCACGGATAACAGCAGGGGTCACACAGATGAGTCTGAAGACGCCATGGTGCACGCTATGCAGCCTGCAACATCTTCCATCATGAGTGGTTTGGTGGTGGGTCAGTGATGGTGTGGGCAGGCATATCTTTGGAGGGTTGCATAGACCTCCATATGTTAGGCAGCAGCACCCTGGCTGCTGTTAGGAACCAGAAAGAAGTCCTCGGAGCCATTGTCAGAGTTACTCTTGGTGTTGTGGGTTCCTCCTGGTGCAGGATGATGCCTGGCCTCATGTGGCCAGAGTGTGTAGGAACTTCATGGTTGACAAAGTCATTGATGCCATCGAGTGGTCTGCACATTCCCCAGACCTGAATGTAATTGAGGACCTCTGGGATGCTGTGCATTGGTGCATCCAGTGCCGCCAGGTAGAACTCACTGATGCCCTGCGCTGGTCTGGTGTGGTGTGGTCCTCCAGGAGCAGGCAGAGACATTGGGAGTACATACAGGCACGTGAGGGCCACACACACACATTACTGAGTCACCTGAGGGGTTGCTGTGATGAAGTTGACACAAGTTGGATGAGCCTGGGATTTCAGTTTTTGACTTTGATTGTCGGTGTGATGTCGAGTCAGCCCCCCAGTGGGTTGGTGATTTTGGTGTCCCTTGTTACGTCATTTTGTTCTCGCAGAGTAACACAGGATTACTCCGTAAAGATTTTCTACTTGAGTATTTCGTTCCTCGAGATCCAATGTGTGACTCAAGTGTTCCCTTCATTTTTTGAGCTGTGTATAAAACCGCAATAAATGTTACATAAGGGAGGAAAGAGTATGAAGAGTCGGGCACCAGACGATCCAAAATGATGAGCAGTGAGCACACCTTGTACAGGAGGAGTGTCGGAGAAAAGGGAGGAGTATAGGGACTCTGGGACCCAAATGATTACAGGGTGTACATTGCAAGAAAACGGTAGCAATAATAGCAGACAAAAATGGAGAGAAGGCGCCGTTTAGGGAGGTCGACTTCCCCTGGCAGAGCCAGCTGGCATAGAGGGGTCACGGTGCCCTTTTAGTGGAGGTGACCTTTAGACAGGACGACGTCCTTTGAGAGCTCTGATTCCTGCACTTTCATTTTTTCTGCATTGATTGATGTTAAACATGAACACAAATTCTTGTTTTTCTTCCGTTTTGCCCGCCTGGCCAGACAGGTCAGCGTCGGCATGCGGTGTGCAGCGGTGCTTTTCCGTTTTTGTTTTATTTCTCTTCTGGGAACTTTAGAGCAGCATTCTGTTTAAAGCACTCCTGTTTCAGATGCTCCTCGTTCCCGGCCAAGTGAACTGTGAACAATGCGGCCAGGAATGTTAATGAGCCGGTGGGGGCCGCTGGCAGTGAAGCAGAATGAGGTAGCTGAATGGAGGTGGCAGCAGTCCCATCCCGCTCCCGTCTGCCTGCCCGCCTCTTGCGTTTCTCTTGTTTCTCCGCTTTGGCTTAATGGTTTAGCCAAATCCGCGGAGGCCATCGCTGAAGGAGCTGGCGCATTGGTGTCGTGCTTTTTGTTACGTGATGAGATGGATGCAGGCTTTGTGTTTTCGGTGGGTGTGCTGATGAAAGGCCCGACTCGAGGACGGCTGATGTGCTTCCCACTCGCCCTACTTGGGCACATCTTCCCTTTGTTAGGGGGACAGTATCTGCTGTGACTAGAGTCGTGTTGGTGCTTGACGTTTCACGCTGCTCCGTTGTACTTCAGATATTTTACTCAAGTCTTGGCTTGGGTTTCTTCCACTTGTGCATGTCTGTTGTGCTACACGGACTGGCACAGCCTGCCAGAGTGGGTGGTGGACTTGCCAGAGAACATCCAATGTGAAAGCTTGTGGGCAGCTGGGAGTTAGCAACTGTGGGTGCCTTTCAGAAGCTGGCAGCAGGACTGCTTTTTATGGAGGTCGTCACCCAGTGCTTAGTTTGGGTCTCAATACGCTTTACGGTTTCCTAGCAGAGAAAAGAGTTTCAGTCTGTCCATCTGTGATCAAACCTGCCTAAAGCAGCAGGGAGTCCATCTTGGTAGGAGCAAAGCAGGAGCCCTCAGGTCTTCCGGAGTTGAGGTCAGTTGTTCCACGTAACTGTGAAAAACACTGATGTCCTGGGCCTAGTCTTGGATGGGCACTCAAATTTTGACTATGGGATTGTTACCAGCTTTTGGACTTCTGCACCGGCGCCAAAGCAGTTCTGAAGCAAATCACCGATCACTGCTGAGCCCACCTGCCTGTCGTCGTCCAGACTTCCTGCCGTGCTGCGAAACTGCTCTCTTCCCTGGTCAAACTCTTGGCTGGGACCCTCCATGAAGTCCTGTTCACGAGCGACCTCCCCTTATTGCTTCATCATGAAGTCCTGATTGTGTGCACTTTGGACTTCACGGGAGTCAGGATCTGGTCAAAGCAGTAAGGAGTGTCCGTTGTGAAGTCGCGATTACGTTGAAACGGTTTCAACTTTGGGAAGTCGTGATTGTGTCAAAGAAATAAAAGGGGGGGTGGATGGTCCCTGTGAAGTCAGAAGCAATGGGGGTCCCCGCCAAGTCTTGATTGCACACAACGTGGACACAAAATTGACTTTTTTGCACAATTATGATTAGATTTCCGTTTACTCCCAGAACTGAAAATTCTACAGAGCTGATCTCGTTTTTTAATTTGGTTCCTTGGTACTTTTCCAGAACTGGTACACCATGCATCCTTCACCCCCCCATTAACCCTGTTCGCCAATTGTAAGCCTGAAAGTCCCAACACTGACCCAATAAAATGACCGGGGTATTTTACACACTTTGAGAAGAGGTTTCTGGTCAGGTGGGTCATTAGAAATAACATCGAGTTGAGTTTTGAAAGTCCTGCTGTTTACCCCACTACTTGGTCACGCGTTCCACGTGTCTGTGACTCTCTGTGTGAAGGAGGATTTTCTATTGTTTGTGTGAAACGTACCCTTTTATCATCCTGTGCGCTTGTTTCATCCTGTGGATTCTAGCGATGCATGTGTGTGAGAAAGTCAGAACTCTAACTGGTGACATCCAGCAAGGGCAAACTCCAGCGGGGTGTCACCTGCAGGTGGCTCTGAACATTCAAGAGGCTTCAGATACTCCTGGAGAACATCTTTCTGACATGAGACCCCAGGGCCCCCTTCTTTCAGATTTGATGGTCACTCTCTCTTGTCGGATGGTTGGGCTCCCTGGAGGAGGTTTGGATGCTCGTTTCCTCTTTGTAATGTAGGAGACGTTGGAAGGATTTCCTTGCCACGTGGCCCACTCGTACCTTTCTTAGGTCTGCATGTTGTTCCCTGCTAGACGTCTGTGCTATGCAGGGGTGGGGGGACATCTTGGCTGGGTTGGAGTTTGTTCTTTTCTTTTTCTCTCTTCTGTCTGTTCCTGAGAATGGATGGTTTGCAAGGCCATGTGACCGTCAATGCCCGAGTGTCACTGGTTGATCCTTCTGATCGTTGCACACAAATGTCCTGTCTGTGGTGGTCGTCTTTCACTGACTTCTGTTTTGGATATAAACTTCTTTTCAGTGTTCTTAACTCACCTTTTAATTATTGTACGTTTTGTTTATGGTGATTCTGATCATAAGGGTAAGCAAACTGAAAGGAAATCGACAACTTTCTGATAGGGCAGGCAGGCCAGCCGTTTACAAAAATCTACTAAAATTAAACCGGCAGCGTGAAATACCAAAGGGATGTTTTGCCCATGTGAGAGCCTGAGTTTATTTGGAATAAAAATTCTATAAGATGACCTTCACTAGTGTTGCGTTGGTATGAAACTTTCGACTTTGGTGTTGACATCAACTCTTGGGCCTCCGTAACGATGCCAAAGCAAATAATGGACTTCAGTGCATCGGCGGTCTGCTTGTGTGTCACTGCTCTGAACAGACGTTTACAAAAGAGCACATTAGTGTGAGCCCCACTTCTTCAATTAGCATTAATGACATTTCATTGTCCTGCCTCAGTATCAGTATTTGGTTTTATCAATATACGAGGGGCGTTCAGATATAGACAGGAGTTTATGAGCTGCAATGTATTTATTGAATACAATGAAACGACTTACGAATCTGTTTTTCTACGTGGTCTTCTGCCACTGCAATCCACTTGTTTGAGCGCTCAGGAAGATTCTTAATCCCCGAAGAGTAGAAGTCTTTTGACTGCATGTTGACCCGTTCCTGCACAGCGTCAATAACCTCCTCATTCGACTTAAATTTCATCCCTCCAGAAAATTCCTTAAGTGCACCAAAGTCATGATAGTCCCGGTCTGAATGACTTACACCAATCATACACTGTAGACTGAGAGAGAAAGAGAAAGAGACACTCAACCCCAAACTGATT
This sequence comes from Polypterus senegalus, assembly GCF_016835505.1. Lineage (NCBI taxonomy): Eukaryota > Metazoa > Chordata > Cladistia > Polypteriformes > Polypteridae > Polypterus > Polypterus senegalus. The sequence continues at coordinate 333,109,697 of NC_053154.1, forward strand.
TTAAAGTCTGGAATAAATCTGAAATGGAATGACTCCTTTATTTGTCAAAAGTTTAAAAGTGTACCTCCTGCTCCGATGTGTTGATCACAACTGACAGCTAGCAGTGCTAAGGACAACTTCAGACATGCGTGTGTTTGTCCAGTGAGTCACGTCTACCTTTATAAGAACAGAGCATGAAAATGACTGTTTAGAATTGAACGTCCCTGTGTGTGTGTGTGTGTGTGTGTGTGTGTGTGTGTGTATATGTATATATAATGTGTGTGTGTATATGTATGTATGTGTGTGTATATATATGTGTATATATATGTGTATATATAGATATGGATATAGAGAGAGAGGAGAAGGTTTGTGATACAGTTTTCATATTTGCAGCTGGAGATCCACAAAGGGAGAAAATGAATCGCGTATCAAAGTAGATTTTATTCCGCCAGCGTCAGTACGGCAGTTGCTAGCATTCAGTGAACAACCCGCGCTATAACTCTCTGTGAATTTTTACATGATTTTGTGTTTTTCCACATAAATTTGAATTGATAGTTGAAAACTATGAAGGTGGCATGTGTATCCAGGACATGGTTGCTGTATACCGAGAATGACGGTATCTACGAGTGTGAAAAACAAAGATGTTATTAAAAAGTAAAGTGAGGTTAAATTTTCATTTATTTCATCTAATTGCTTTTGTATTAATCTGTTTAAATTATTTTATACACCCCCATCAATGTATAATATGCCAATAACAATAGGACTTTTTTTCATGGGAACAGATGAATCATTTTCCCTTTTATTTCTTATGGGAAAAATTTGTTTGGTATAAGTCCAAAGTATCTGGAATGGATTAAGGACGTATACCAAGGTACCACTGTGTGTGTGTGTGTGTGTGTGTGTGTGTGTGTGTGTATATGTATGTATGTGCATATATATATAATATATATACTAGCCATGTGCGCCCCACTACGTTGCGCGTGTTAAAGTTGTCTGTGAAGGGCTCCCTGTTTAAACGCGCTGCCAGTCGTGAACTGGGCCCTTCGTCGCAAAGCATTATGATTTTTTATAAGGGAAACAAAATTACAAAAGAAAACCCTTGGATATTGATTTAATAGGAACGGCCTACTCGGAATCACTGTCCGAATAGTAATTATGTGGTGGTGTAGGAGCATTTCTGCTTCTGTCCGTTCACAGTCTGTCTCGTTTTCACGATGCTGTCGTTTCCTCTCACGATGTCTTCTCAATCTTTCTCTAATCTCGCAGGTTGATTTGTGGCAATCCAAAGAGTAAGGCAATATACACGGAGCAATGGTTATAAAATGGGGACACATAGGTATCCAGGCTCTTTAAAGCATAAATAGATCACTTCACTGACATGTGAGCAAGCCACGGTACAACTGTGAGACGCGCAGCACTCGCCGGCTACAACGTAACAATAATAATTTCCAGAACGTGCTGTCATTCATTGTACCCACTGTCTTTCTTTCATTCATATGTCACGTAGGCACGTACCTTCCATCTTCGCCAATCTCATTTTCTAAGCAGGCCTCAGGAGCTAACCAGCGTAACACTGTCCACCACCCCTTTCGTGAGTAACAACAACGTACTAAACTGGAAGGTGGTCTACGCATGCGTGGAATTCGCAGACAAACAAAGATCAAGATCTACACGAAGATCTCTTTAGTTAATTTAAAGCACAACAATTTGTTTAGTTTGAATGTCTGTGATTTGAGGTGCGACTGGCGTATTACAGTATTCAGTAGTATAAGCCAGGAGGAGATTCTTAAAGCAGTGCCTGTGTTTTAGCTGTCTCTCTACTGCCATCTAGTGCTTCTTTTAATACATTCGCGGACAAACAAAGATCAAGATCCAAATGAAGATTATATATCGAGATGAATGAATCACGGCATGGGATTGCCCATGAGATTTGGTAGCGGCCATAAGTCAAATGGTTGTAAGAGGCATAGGTCAGACGTCAATGACTACCTGTACTGTATTGGGTATTGAAAATGGTACAGTCTCAAATTTTGGCACCTTGACAGCCCTAATTCTGAATTGGCCGTTTTCCCTGGAGGTCCCAAAACCACTTCCAAAATTGCCCACTTGAGGGGGAAATCCTATCAAAAACCCTGGTTAGATTCAAAAAGGGTAGACAGTAGTTCCAATACGAAATCCTAGAAATATTTGAAATACAAAGTGAAATCCTACAGTAAATCAGTAAGCACACAATATTCAAAAAAAGCTCAAGAACTCACCACTCCTAAGTGCATTCAAAATGAACCGTCAGGAATTGTGGAAGACCCATTGGATTATAGGGTGGCGATTGGCAGGTGGCCCCGCCTCTTGAGGGCTCCACCCACAAAACACATGCAGTATAACACCGGCATAGTCATCCAAGTAACATTAACACACCTCATCCTCTAAAAATTGAACCAAAGAGATCTTAAACAAGACTTGGGACCCTTGGGTTGAGGTTGTGCCAAACTTTCTGCTTTCTCAGCTCCAATATTCATGTCGGAAGTTGGGATTTGTAAACCAGTTTGAGTGTTGCCAGTGTCTTTGCTATAACTTGGCCTTCTTTTGCTTCCTTTCCAGCCACAACCAGAGGACGACGACTTTTAGACACCCAATAACTGGACAGGTGTCCCCAGAAAACGCTGAATTTCTGCTTCAGGATCAGTAAGTACTTCTGCTTTCTTCCATTACCAGCTGCCTTGTTTGGTGTGAAGCAGGTGTGAGTGGCTCGCTGTCAAGGGGCTGCACAAAATTAAAATGTTCAAGAGTCGCGTCGTTTGTTCAGAGCCTGCTGTTTTCATGAAGCGTGAAATATGAAGGAATTGGGAGTACAAGAAAATCAGAAAAGGGGGTCGCCATCACCGTTACCCGTAAGAAAGCAAATCTGCCAAAAACTGGCTGCCAGGTGCACTACGAGCCTTTGAAACGATGTTGTGTTTTTATATTTTATTTTTATAGCACGTTTTTTGTAATTGGCATCGCAAGATGTTTAACCAAGCAGCAGCAAATGCAAGAAAGCCAAGACGATTACAAAATAATTTAATTACAACCTCAAATTAGACTGAGTACAAATTAGAATTCATCAGTGAAATGAGTGCCCAGTGAAGTTGGCATCTGTACCGTAGGCATGGTTTGGCAGAGCAAACTACAAATTATAATAAACAGTGTGAATTAAATGGGAATGGCAAAGCAGGAAGCATTGAGATCCTGTTCAGGAAGTGTCTGTTTGAAAATGGTAGTGAATGTTAGGGTGAAGGACAAAAGACTACAGGTCACTGTGATGGCACAACGTCCAGAGTCGGGGATGTACACTGACTGCTCTGGCGAGGAGTCCGTCTTTGAACTGTTGTCTCAACGATAACTGGAGCTGTTTTGGAGGTTTCTGGTTGGTGGAGTCGACTCACGAACTCCTAAGGATGAGATAAACCAGGGGTCTCGAACACGTCCCTCGCGAGCTACTGGTAGCTGGCAACCCCTTTCCAAGTAGCTCGCCAAAGGGTTAATGAATCCTACATAAATTAGAAAACTTGATTAGTCAAATTAGGGGTGGGCGATCTTTCCAAAACCTCATATCATGGTCCACAATCTGAACTGCAATCTATCTTTTCAATGTGGCAGACACTTAAGAGAATACCCAGACTCAAACTCATCAAGACAAGTAAGACTTTATTTTAAATATCAAACAAAGTTCAATCCCATTGTTCTCTTGTTCACTAGCTAAGCGGAGTTAAGGTACTCGTCCTGAAGCTGGCAAGTGAGTGAGGAAGGCCCCTGCCCTCGGCCCACTGCGTGTTTTTAGGATTTGTGCTGATACATAGCGAAATGAGAGAAGTCACAAAATAAGCCAGAATGTTCAAGTAAATTATAGAAAAAAACTCAATCTAAATCCGTGAAGTTGTTCTCTTGTGAAAAGTGGGCAGACAGACATACAGACAGAGAGACATTGGATTTTATACATTAGTAAACATTCAAAATAATGTGTAGTTAAAGTCTCAACAGCATTTCTGGAGCTTAGTAGAGCCTGATAACTAGAAGAATCTTCACCAGGCAGCTCTGAAAATGTCTGCTTTGTTTGGGTCTCCATACCTCTGTGAGTCTGACGTGACTGTCATGAAATCAAAGTTCAGAAAAAGACTGACAGACAAACAAACATTATATACAGGTGCTGGTCATAAAATTAGAATATCATGACAAAGTTGATTTATTTTAGTAATTCCATTCAAAAAGTGAAACTTGTATATTAGATTCATTCATTACACACAGACTGATGTATTTCAGACGTTTATTTCTTTGAATTTTGATGATTATAACTGACAACTAATGAAAGTCCCAAATTCAGTATCTCAGAAAATTAGAATATTGTGAAAAGGTTCAATATTGAAGACACCTGGTGCCACACTCACTCTAATCAGCTAATTAACTCCAAAGCCTTTAAATGGTCTCCCAGTCGAGTTCTGTAGGCTACACAATCATGAGAAAGACTGCTGACTTGACAGTTGTCCAAAAGACGACCACTGACACCTTGAACAAGGAGAACAAGACACAAAAGGTCACTGCTAAAGAGGCTGGCTGTTCACAGAGCTCTGTGTCCAAGCACATTAATAGAGAGGCGAAGGGAAGGACAAGATGTGGTGGAAAAAAGTGGACAAGCAATAGGGATAACCACTTGTACCCTGGAGAGGATTGTGAAACAAAACTGTGGGGGAGATTCACAAAGAGTGGACTGCAGCTGGAGTCAGTGCTTCAAGAACCACCAGGCACAGACGTATGCAAGACATGGGCTTCAGCTGTCGCATTCCTTGTGTCAAGCCACTCTTGAACAAGAGACAGCGTCAGAAGTGTCTCGCCTGGGCTAAAGACAAAAAGGACTGGACTGCTGCTGAGTGGTCCAAAGTTATGTTCTCTGATGAAAGTCAATTTTACATTTCCTTTGAAAATCAAAGTCCCAGAGTCTGGAGGAAGAGAGAAGAGGCACAGAACCCACGTTGCTTGAGGTCCAGTGTAAAGTTTCCACAGTCAGTGATGGTTTGGGGTGCCATGTCATCTGCTGGTGTTGGTCCATTGTGTTTTCTGAGGTCCAAGGTCAACGCAGTTGTCTACCAGGAAGTTATAGAGCACTTCATGCTTCCTGCTGCTGACGAACTTTATGGAGATGCAGATTTCATTTTCCAACACAGTGCCAAAGCTACCATTATCTGGTTTAAGGACCATGGCATCCCTGTTCTTGATTGGCCAGCAAACTCGCCTGACCTTAACCCCATAGAAAATCTACGGGTTATTGTGAAGAGGAAGATGCAATACGCCAGACCCAACAATTCAGAAGAGCTGAAGGCCACAATCACAGCAACATGGGCTCTCCTAACACCTGAGCAGTGCCACAGACTGATCGACTCCATGCCACGCCGCATTGCTGCAGTAATCCAGGCCAAAGGAGCCCCAACTAAATATTGAGTGCTGTACCTGCTCATACTTTTCATGTTCATACCTTTCAGTTGGCCAACATTTCTAAAAATCCTTTTTTTGCTTTGGTCTTAATTGATATTCAAATTTTCTGAGATACTGAATTTGTGACTTTCATTAGTTGTCAGTTATAATCCTCAAAATTAAAAGAAATAAACATTTGAAATACATCAGTCAGTGTGTAATGAATGAATCTAATATACAAGTTTCACTTTTTGAATGGAATTACTGAAATAAATCAACTTTATATGTCATGATATTCTAATTTTATGACCAGCACCTGTAAATAAATGTTGTTGTTGTTAAAGCTTCTTCCTGATTACCTACACACCGTACACTTTGAAGGTCTTTCTTAGTATTCCTAACACCCAAAATGGGCAGTATGGTGACAAAATGATGTGTAGTTAATCCTTTTTTCTTTCCAGAAACTACAATTTCTGGCACATGTATTGCCCTTGTGGAGTTTGTGTGTTCTCCCAGTGCACTCATTTGTTTTCTCCCACATTATATGAACATTAGGTTACCAGAGGATGGGAGTGGTATGAGGTGCAGTCATCAGCTGCTCCTTTACACCATCAGGGAACAGGATCAGAATCCTACCTGGTCAATGTGATGACTCCATCAGAGTGAACCTCAGTGGCTCCACTCCACCACACACCTCAGTGCCAGCCATCTGACTAACTAAAAGACATCACACATGCAACTGGACCTGTGAATAAAGGGACATGTGACAAAATGACAAATGAAGAAGTCATATCTGTGTATTTGGAATTGCATTGTTTTGTTTTGGCAGTATTCATGTTTTAATTCAGTAGTGTGAGACACACTAGAAAATGCATACTGACATACAAAATGCACTTGCAGGTGAACTCAGTATTTTTTTTTGTGATGTTCTAGTGCAAAATGTGAGCTGTGGACACCAACGGTTTGTAAATGTTCAGGCAAAACAAGCTGATTCAGTTTGTTTGGATTGAAATAAGCAATGCGAATAAACGTTCGAAAACATGAGGAGCTCTCGGCCATTTTCATTTTGTAAAAGTAGCTATCAGAGGGGGGAAAAAGGTTGGAGACCCCCAAGATAAGCAGACTGATTTGCGGAATGTTTAGGCCTGCTTGTGTTGAAAAGATATCCGTGTCTTCACAATCCTGACAACAGCATTAACGGGTATAAGATGCATGGCACAAAGGTATGGGGTTCATTCAGAAATTCTGGCTTAAGGGCCTACACAGACAAACTTAAGAAGAGGATTTCATGGAGAACTGCAGGTCTGAGTGGGCGCCTTTTGAGAACTGCGTCAGCGACGAGGCCAAATATCTGGCAGGTTTGTAAAGGCCCCTGAGGACAAGCAGGGAATCAGTGGCTTGGAGTTAGGAGCAGAGTTTTGAAGATGATGGCTTTTGTATCGGACAGTTTCAAAATACAGTGGTGATGTGCTTAATGGATTTACTGTGTCATGAGGTAAAACTGTGGTGGCAACATTTTAGAACGTGTGCATAATATAAGGGCTAGTGAAGAGTCTCATTCAGATGATGGTTTACAGAACATGCAAAGATTGTAGCTAAAATGAGCCAGATGTTAGAATCGATAAACGGGCTAGAAATTGCATGGTATATTTTTTTTTTTAAGAATCCACAACCTTGGACACCAAATAACGTAGACAGACAGACAGAACTTTGTCACCACGGGGAAATTAGTTTTTTACAGTTAGCTCATTATATAAATAGATAAACATATGTAATAACTAGAGGACTTTGCCCCCTGCTCGCCAACCCCCGTGCCTGCTCTATGCATTAGCCTCTTTGCGGTTCTGCCGCTTGCGTATGGGAATGCGAATTTAAAAATCTAAACGGATTGATATTTTCATGGGAATTGTTACAGATGCATAATAGGAATAACTATTTTACATTACAGCGAGTAATTAACCATTATAAAAAAAAATATAGTAAACCATAATAATTTGAAAGTAAATTCTGTTTAATGTTGTTAGTTATTCGTTGCTTAATTCGATTTCGTTCTGTTTGGCTTTGAAATTAATGTGTAAATACTTTTAAACTTGCACTGTTGCTGTACAGCTTCAGTATAAACAATTTTTGAATTAAATTTTCGACACTATCGCATTGAGTTTTGATTCTGTCTGGATTTTCAACACAATGTATAACTGCCCCCTGATTGGATTTCGTTTCTCCCTCTCTGTTAAATAACCCGACTTTTTCAAATTTTTGTCCCTGAGATTTTTTAATTATCTTTGCAAAAGCTATTCTAACGGGAAACTGTTAACGTTTTAATACAAATGGCATGTCAAGAGCTCCTTTGTTGTGTAATGTTATCCCCTGATGATGTACTACTTTACCTTTCTTGGATACGTCGTCCTTACTACAGTAATTTGTGCGGTGGAAGACCCGACGGTGTTAACGGTGGTTGTTGTTCTTCGTGATATTGTAAGTTGATGTTTCATCTTCCGCACCATCACCACAGCAGAGTCTATTGATACGCAATTAACCAATTTGCCATGTAACCGATCAACATTTTTACGTTAATTCATTTGACTTTGTCGTTTCTCGGTACTAGGATTGCCCGTGTACTCATTCCTTCTGTTGGTGACCCTTCGGGATGAAATTCTTCAATAAGATGTAGACATAATACGTCTTTTATTGGGATCTTTAAGTGAGGAAAACATCAAAATTTATAAGAGCTAAGAGTGTAGGAACGGAGTCTGTCAAAAGCATTGACACGAATGAAAGGCGAGAGTACCGTGTGTGTGGCTCATTATGAGGAGGGCGGGACTTGACAAAATCTCATGGCCAAAGTCTCATCTCGCAGGACTTGAAAAAAGTCTTGTCTCGTCCCGGGACTTTTTTATATAAGAGAGAGATTATATATAATTTCTAGTCGGCCATTTTCTAACCCACTTAGTCCTGAACAGGGTCTCGGTTGGGTGGGTCCCAGAGCCTGTGTCATCTTGCATAGGATGCAAGGCAGGAAGAAACCGTGGACAGGGCCGCCAGTCTATCGCAGCGCGAACACACAAACAGAATGACTAAAAAGCCATGAACTGTCTACTGTCAAAAAGTCTCCACGTGCACAGATACATGTGTGGCGTATGTGCAGAGAGCTGTTAAAAGTAAGCAAACCCTTTCAATAAAATCAGATTATTATTGGTATTATTTCACTGACTGCCTTCATCCAAGGTGACTTGCAACATTTAAGGCGAAACCCGGTGACATTTCTTCTGTCAGGTGACTTCCTCAGGGTCACACAGTGTCACAAGAGGGATTTGAACCCACAGCCTTAAGCACTGCACCACATCAGACTCTGCCATTCAAAGACCTCGGTAGATGAGGGGTAAAAGTGAATACACGCCAAGGTGGCTGTTCTCCGTTACGACGGTAATTACGGTGATTATCGACCGTTAATAAAGTGCAGTCACACAAAGCTAAACAGCCCCCTCATTGCTGATCTTTGCTTTTAATTTTATGTTGTTCATATGTACTTGCGCAGGCTTTTTACAGCACATCGACTGCATTTACTGATTCTTTTGTATTCCCATTTTCATTTATTTGCTAAGCAGATGTTTTTACCCAAAACGACTTACAAAAGAGTCAGTCTGGGGACTGTTTGAGGACAAGGACTGATCATCACAATCCAAGAGCTCAGAACAAAATATAAGTGAGTTACAAGTTCAAGATCTGCACAACTTAACTGCCCATAAACAGAAATTCACCAAACACGAGGCTCTTCAAACGCTTGTTGAACACTTGAGAGGGGCAGAATTTCGAGTGGAGGTGGGCAGTTTGTTCCACAGTGCCCTCCATGATGTTTTGTTACAGAAACTCATTTTTACTTGATTTCCCCTTCTGCTTCGCATTATAAAATCACAAATCGGATCATTCAGACTTGTGATTAAAGTGCACATGGCAGACTTTCATTTAGGGGGCTTTGTTGACATTTCTGTCGCACGTTTTTCTACATTGCAGAGCACCATAATATTTGGGACCCTTCGATGGCAGGTCTGTTAAAGTTGTTGTCATATTTAGGACTTTGTCACATGTCCCTCTCAGCCGGTTGCCGAGGGTCTTCTCCAGTGATGCCCTTTGGGATCAGGGTGGCCTGTGGGTGAATCAAAAGAACAGGTGACTTGACTGGGTTATTCAGGAAGAATCGAATCATGAAAGTGAATCATGATGGCCACCCCTAAGCACAGGTGGGCAAGATCAGCATTTGAGCGCTGAGTTGGCTATTAGCGTTTTGGTGGCACATGTTGGCATTATCAAATGGAGTTTCTTCTTCAGAGGCGTATCTGTGATGTAGGCATTGAACACTGAAACGACTCCTTTATTCTATGAACAGAATGATTTCAAGCCAATCCAGAGAAGGTCCTGCCACCTTCAGTTTTATTTTGCTTAGCATGGTTTGCCTCTGCAATGGCTGCTCTCTGTGCTCATTTGGCTGGCGTTTCTCGTGGTATGGACTCTGTTGTGAATGTCCCATTTCAGTTTGTCTTTGCAGTTGGGGACCATAAGTGAGTGTGAAGACCAGTTGGTGAACTCTAAAATGAACGGGATAGAATATCGAGCAAAGCTTAGAATTGGCCCTGAAGTGTTTTTAAAAAAAAAAAATTGGAAGCTTGGAAACGTTCTGTGGAGCCATGCCAATGGCACGTGAGTGCTGGGCAGAGAACCAATGGCTTCGTTCAGTAGGCTCTTAGATGGATGGCATCTCTCAGATTACCAGGCAGGTATTTGAGATGGTGTCCCAGCAGATGAGTTTTATTTAACTGGCTGTGACAGGCCATCGTTGTGGTGTCACATGTTCTGCCTGAAAGTGCCACTGCTGTCTCAAACATTCTTTATTGTTCCTGTGACAAAGAAGGCAGGCACCTCATCACCGAATGACCACAGACCAGTGGTGCTGGTGTCTCATGCCATGAGGACCTTTGAGAGACTGGTCCTGGACTTGTATGAGCCCTCTTGTGGTAGACCACCTGGACCACTGCAGTTTGCCTAATGGATAAAGACTGGAGAGGAGGGTACGATTATCTGTCTGCTCCACAAGGCTGGATAAAGATGACCACACTGTGAGGATGAAATAATAAGTTGCATTTATAGAGCGCCTTTCACAATCCCAAGGTCGCTTTATGTACACAGAAGACAAAAGTTCATAGAAGGGGAAAGTTTTCAGTTGAGATTTAAAGGTGGAGAAAGAGGAGCAATCATGGAGAGACTGGGGAAGAGTTGAGGGGCCATAGCACTGAAGGATCTGCCTGCCAGGGTGGAGAGTCTGGTGCGTGGGACAGTAAGGAGATTACTGCTCGAGGACCTGAGAGTGTGACAAGGAGTGCAAGTTGCTGAGTGAGGTAAAGGGGGGCAAAGGTCATGTAGGGATTCTGTCTTTTGATTTCTCCAGTAACTTCAATACCATCCAGCCATCCCTGTTAAGGGGTAAACTCGGAGATATGCAGGTGGATGAGCCTGAGGTGTCCGTGATGATGGACCATCTGTTGGGCGGACTACCAGTTGGTGAGGCTCAAGGACTGTGTGGGTGACACTGGAGCACCAACAGGTAAAGGCCTGTCTGCTTTTCACTTCACTCTGAACACCTCCGACTACAAGTATAACAGCAGGTCATGTCACTGGCAGACACTCTCAGATGGTACAACCCATAAGTGTAGAATTTATAAAGGGGATGGCACAGAGGAGAGGAGTCAGGCGGAGAACTTTGATTCTTGGAGCAGAAATGATGGTCCGCGACACCATGGGATGGCTTATTGAATTGTGTTGCACCAAAGAGCCTCTGTGTCTGGTCACCAATTCCTGGTCCACTTCTACAAGTACATGGGGTCCACATCAAAGACAGGTTGGACTGGTCTTGAAGCACAGAAAAAACAGAGAAGAAAGGACAGAGCAGACTTTAATCTTAGGAGACTTAATTCTTTTAATGTGGGAAGTGCTATCCTTTGCTTCTTCTACGACTCTCTGATGGCCGGTGTGGTGTGCTGGGCTGGTGACGTCACTTCAAGAGAGGACCACCAAATCAAGAGCTAATTAAAAGGGCAGGTTCAGTTATGGGATGCTGTTTGGACCCATCAGACCCTGCCAAACCCCACCCGAGGTTAGTAGAGGAGGAGAGAATGAAGAGAAAACTGAACACAATTACGAGCAACGCTGAACATCCTCTCCATGACGTACCAACACTGAGGCCTTTCAGCCAATGAATTATTCAGCAGAAGTGTGTCAGGAAATGCAACTGGGGGTCCTTTATACTGACAGCAGTACACCTGTATAGTGCCAGACTGGGACTGCTCAGTCATTCTGGTATGTGTTCAGGCCATAATGTGTGTCTGTATGTCTAGCAATCTTTCTGTTGTATAGTGCCTTTCCTATCTATATATCCATATATGGAGCCTTATCTGTCTATCTATCTATTATCATATAGTGCCTTTCATCTATCATATAGTGCCTTTCGTCTAGCTATCTAGTTCCAACATCATATTATACACAATTCTTGGCAAAGCTGTATGGCATACTGTAGTGTGCCTGTTTTGACTAAACACGCAGAGATAACGTTCCAGAGACGCGCACTACGTGAGATTTGGGTGCTGCTGCCTGCGAGTCGAAGCATACAAACTTTTTATTTTTAAGTAGAGAAGGCTCACATCAAGATGACAGTAGAAAGTGTGGTACAGTACTGGCAGTGCCCTTGCTTTGTATACGAGAGAAGTGAGATTGACATGTTGTGTGTAAGGTAGGCTGTTGTGATTGTAAGTCTGATTTAAGCCCACCATGTCCCATTCTCTGATTCTGAACTCTGTTCTAAACCTTATGGGACCGGGGACATATCTGCAGTCAGATGTTGGACGAACAGACACTATGAAGTGCAGAGCTGTATTGTTAAGCTGTAATCAAGCAGCAGAGATTAAAAATGTTAATTTCAGAAGCAGAGGTATAAAGAATACGCACGTCATGAACACTGCCATCCTTAACAACCGAAAGGTGCCATTGTTGCCAGCAAAGTTGTTCCCCCCACTCCACAAACTTCAAATCAAAATCTTTGGATGACATTCTTCCAGGACATTTTCAGCCCTGACTTACAACTGCAGTGGTTTAGCAGAAGCCTCCCAGTTAGCGGCCTTGGATAATGATAATGAAAAAAGAGTGACATCAAAGATTGATATGATCTTGACCTAAGTAAAAATGAGAAATACAGCAAGAGTCGCAATCTGCTGTCCTCCCAAAACAAGCCTGTTGGTGCAGTTCTGACCAGAGCACCACATATGTCAACTGCGCTGCCGTCAAGAGCAGCGGTGCAAGCAGACGTGTGAAATATTCACGACTTGAGAAGGCGCTGGATACCTCAGAGGACGCTGGTGAAAGGAAACCAAACTAAACTTCAAGAGGTGTCAAAAACAATAAAATAAATGAATAAATATAAACGCCTGCGTATTTTTGCCAGCAGTGCACCCTCTGACCGCACATTCAGTCGGGCGAAGCAACGCTGGCAGTCCGCAGAGACGGAGCAGAAAGACCAAATGTGCTGGGCTTCTGCCATCCCTCGCCTGAGCTCTGAGTGCTCTGATAGAAGGCTTTACATCTCGTAGCCTTTTATTTGAAATTTGATTTGATTCGCAGTCAAGTGTTTAAACATAAAATGGCACTTTTTGTTTAAATTGAACAAGTGACGTATTCTATAGACCTGCAGTCCTAAGGCCTCCCGTGGCACAGGATTTTGTCTCGCCAGTTTACCAGTCCTGCTTGTTGATTTCATGTCATTAGCTGCTCCTTTCACTCTTTTGTCTCTTTCTCTCTCTTTCTCTCTCTTTTCTCCTTTCTTTCTCTCTTCACCCTGTTGTGCTTTTTATGAATTCAGAATAAGATCTTCTTTTACACTTAAGACGATCTGAAGCACTGGTGTTTTTGCCAGAGCTTTAAATGTTAAACTGTCGTCGTCGTTCTCCTCTTACTTTCTCCTTGTTTCTTGTGCCGTTTTTGCTCCTTTGATCGTATCCTAATAATGAACATCTCCGCGGAGCAGATGACACTGACGGCTAAAAGGCTGCAGCTGCTTGAGTGTCAGACCCACTGAGTAACGCGTTCATCACAAAGTCGCCACAACACCTGGAGAAGCGATAAAAATCCTGATGGATGGTGGTGATGAAAATACGAATCAGTTTGAAAGTGAACACAGCATGCAGCAGATGTAAACGCTTAATACGATTTTAGTAAAACACAGATTCATGGCACTTTTTGTTGCAAGGAGAAATTTGGCTTTGTAAGTAAATACATACATAAATATTACAACAAATAAATTCAAGCAAGAATCCTCAAAAAGGAAGGGGGAGAAAGGAAAACCTTCTGAGTGGGCTAAAGATAAAAAGAGCAGGCGCAGTGAGGCACTATAAAGATGTCGATATGAAGGAGCCCCAGTCGTTTGTGACACACGTCTACTGAGTAGTTTATTGGCTGAAAGTCCTCCTGTGTGTCATAATGGCCATCAGTTTCGACTTGATTCTCTACCAACTCTAACGGGTCCAGAGTGTGTCCCACAAGTGAGCCTGCCCTTTTGATTAGCTTGGTGGGCCTATCATGCAGTGATGCTGCTGTTCCTGTACGACTGGCCACCAGAGCTGCACAAGATGTAAAGGGTTTGTAATCTCCTAAGATGCAAAAATGGAGTTTCTTATCCTGGTCCTTCATGTTATGAGATCAGGCCAACCTGCCACTGATGTGGACCCCCCTTGAGTAGCCGCTGGACATCAAGGCTCTTTGGTGCGGTGAAAGTCGATAAGCAGCCCTTTGAGAATTGCCTGCAACTTAACATCAGCAAAACCAAAGTTCTCTCACTGACTCCTCTCCTCTCTGTCTGTCCCAAGCCCCCCAAAACAAACCCCATAAGTGTGGAGTCATCTGAGAATTTCTGCTTGTGACCTGACCTGCTGTTATATTTTGAGTCCAAAGAACATGGAGCATCTGTGAGGTCCTGCTGAGTGACTGGAAGTTCATTTAAATTTTTCCAAATGTAGATATGGAGGTAGAACATTCCTTGGCACCAGGGGGAAATTTGGCTTTTTACAGAAACATTTTAAATAAACTGATAAACAAATATATATACATACACACACACACACACACACACACACAATGGTCTGAAAACACACCAGAATGACTAAAAAGGGAGACAATTTATAAAGAAAACACCTCTGACTTGGCAGTCCCAGTCCCAGTGAGGCGCCCTACAGGCACATTGCTGTTGGTATAAAGGACCCCCGTAGTCAAGTCAAGTTTCTTCACACACTTCTGCTGAGTAATTTATTGGCTCAAAGTCCTCAGTGTTGGTGTTATCACCGTTTTTGTTTTAATTCTTTGCTTTGCTGCGACCTTCAGGGGGTCCAGAGTGCGTCCCCTAACTGAGCCTGTCCTTTAAATTACTAATTCAGTGGTCCTCTCTTGAAGTGACTTCACAGAGTTGTCACTTCACACATTTAAAGGGATGCAGACTCCTAAGATCAGTCAGTCTGCTCTGCCCCTCTTTCTGTAGTTCCTCTGTGTTGCAGTCATTAGTGTGGACCTCCAAGCACCACATCCAAACCCTCAGTGGTGACCATACATAGAGAGGCTCCTTGGTTTGGTGAAAGTCGATGTGCAGTTTCTTGGTGTTGCAGACAATTCTCAAAGTTCTCTTCCTGTCCCTTTTGCTGTGTGTGCACATAATGGCGTCATTTAAATTTAGGTGGTGACGGTGGACTTCAGTGGAATCCAAAGCCCATTCTGTGTTTCTTTCTTTCCTTAAGCTTGCTTAGCAAAATCATCAGATGTCACCCTTAATGCCCTTGGAAATGAGTGCCAGGTAACCCAAAGCCATCCACGTGTGGCCTTTTGATCCTGTTATCTGTAAGGATGGTGTCAGGAGTTGTGAGTGCCAATGAGGTGGTTAAAAGAGGCACAATGAGGTTACCTTGCTGTCCAGCAACCGTCGGTGTCTGCGGTCTCTGGGGTGATCATCTTGTTAGTATTGATCACAAGAAATCTGCACATTTCCTCAGTAGATCAGAAACTGCAAAGGTGTACAAAAGTGCTGCTGATTAATCAGTGGCTAACATGTTGAAAAATGTCTGCCATTGCACTTTATGAGGAAGAGGAGGATGGGAGCCTGCACTGATAATACGGCACACAATGAGCCACAGCAGAATCCTAAATGATGACCCGAGTGCAGCCTTGCAAAAGTGGACACCTCAGCAACATGCTAGTTAGAATGTAGTTGAATGAACGGGGGGGTTGCCTTAATTACAGTGACTGGAGTGCCAGTCCTGCCACCAACAACCCAAGTTAGGGTTTCCGCCTGCAGGGCGGGAGGCAGGAGTACAGGACCTGAAATTGAAAACCTCTAAATCTGACCACACTTGACACGATGTTAATGAAGCATCACCACATGAATGCGAGTGTAATAACAGTACGGGTGTTGTGTCACGTGGGTGTCTGGGAGCTTCCTTCATTCCAGTACTGCGAGTGGGAAGTTGGTGTTTGACAGCATCGCCCTTTGAGGGGGGGATTTCCAGGCTGCCGTCAGGAACTGTTTGGGTCGGTGGTCAGTGGGAGGTCAGTCCACTAAATACAGAAATCAGGAGGGGTCTCCCCTGGACTTTCTTGTATACTCAGATATGGGGATGGATATTTGAGGAGTAAACCGCTAGAAAAGGTATGTATTTATTATATCATGTACGTTAAAGAACCAACATGAAATCAAATGTATAATATATTGAACAATTATTATAAAAGTAAAGTTGAACAAATCAGACTCTGCAGCTGCATGAATAAAAGGTAAAGTACCACTTCTGGGTAGCGGAAATCACCCCAAAGTTGGTAGAAATCTACTTTTTTGTACCTAATACTTGTATGCAACATTTGGTTGACCAAAGTGAAAGTGCACTCAAGTTATCGTGTTTCTATACACACACACACACATATAGACAGACATCATTCCAAAAATGGTATTTTTGGACTCTGGGAGGTTTAAAATGTTAAGACTCATCAAAATCTTTAAGAAATCATATACGAAAAAGTAAATTGGATTCAGGGAGGTCTAAAACTTTGAGATTAATCAAAATTGAATTTTTGGACAATTACAATACTTATAAGAAAGTAAATTGGACTTGGAAGTCTAAAATGTCGAAATTCATCAAAATCCCGAGGTTGAATTTTTGGACGATTCCAACACTTTCCCTTAAACTTCGGATACAAGAAAGTAAAAAGAGAAAAACCCACAGTGAGACGTCTGATAAACTCACAGGACTTGAGCGCCAGTTGAGTGGAAATAAACAGAAGGAGGAGAAAAGACGATGGCTTAGAAAGGTAGACGGTAGGGACGCTCTGATCGGGGGTTTAGTTACTGAATTGGCTAATTCCATTTACTGCTTTTATCCATTTAACAAATGTTTTTATACACTAAACTCTCGCTTAACCAGACATGCAGAGACTTTATGCTCAGTATGAAAATGTTTAATTTGGTATATTTACTGTATAATTAAATGTCGGCCACAGGGACAAAAGGCAGATGTTACCGGTTCATTTTTTTTTTTTGTTTAATAACCAAACTGAAATTCTTATTGTTCAGTGACAATAAAAATACACAATTACTTTAAAATACATAATTTAACTAATAAAACATGTACAGAAAATACTTATCCATTTATAAATAAAAGAAAAAGCTTCTCATAATTACAAGCTGTCATATTATGTGATTTCTTCTGTAATATCTGAAACAAAGCTTAATTAAAAGAAAATAAAATAATGTAGCTTTCACCATTTGTCTAACAAAAGTATAATTCTATTCCGACACACCGATTCAGTCCAACACAGTGGTGGGCAAAAGCAGGTTTACAGTTGTGAGTACATGAAACAGTTTATTCTTATATTATTGCTTATTATTTTATTTGTCGTCTTATAGTTATTGAGTTAATAAAGCTATTGTAGTAATCCTCATCTGCATGTCTCTTTCCATACAAACATCTGTAAATCTACTTCTGCCCACCTCGTATCCCTGCACTTGTAGTATTGTATCATTTGAATCACTAATTGCTGTACAGCATTTTTGCTTTTATAATATACCTTTGTGGGTTTTTTTTTTAGCCTAAAATTCCTAATTCTTGTAGTGTAATTATAAATATGGATTACCATTTTAGTTATTCAGTATTTGTTTTGGTAACACTTTACGCTAAGTGCCCATAATTACACTGTAACTACTATGTAATTACCTGTATAAGTACAGTGTAACTACGAGTTATTACTCCATATTTACTGTGTAATACAAAGTAATGCTATAGTTAACTACTCAGTTGTCATTGTTATCCCACAGTTTATATAATAACTTGTTACATTGTAATCACTGATCCAAAAACAAGTGTACTTACATAGTTACATTGTATCTGTACTTTCAAAATGTAATAAAAACATCAGGGTATGTAACTACAACTGTGTACCAGATGTTCCATGGTCTGGGCAACTGTGATGGAGAATTGCCGTGATAACTGGATAGGTTTTCAATGATAACTCCACTGGGAACATAATGTACTTCCCATGTGTTTACTCCATACTTAAACTGGAATGGCCTACTTACACGGAGCAGAAACACAACGAAAGACACACATACTCGCCAACTCCAGAGTACATTCACAAAGAACCACCAGGAACTGTGAGAGACCCTCCAGATAGAGGTGGAAATTGGTGGGGTACCACCCACAAAACACATGGAACATGAATAAAATGAATGCATACAGAAGAATCAAAAATCGTCAGTGACGACAAGAAAATGAGGATTTGAACCACAGCCAGGAGAGGAACGCCATCTGAAATATAACACGTCCATTAAACTGGCCATTAAACTGGGAAATGTAAAGAAGGGTAGAGGAAGCCCATTGGCTTTAAGGACTGATCTGAAGACAGAAAAAGGAGGAACACAAAACTTGGAACTCAGTAACTGGAATGCTCAGAGCCCAAAGTCACCATAAATGTAGCAGGCTGCTTGTGCTGGTCGACACATTTAAAACACAAAAGACGCTGATGGAGAGGTGTGAAGGAATTCAAGGTGGCCCAGGATTACGACTTTTTTCATAGGCTTCAGCGATTCTAGTGTTAAATGAATACAACTCACTCTGTCAATTTGCTGATCATTTTCCATACTGTCCCCACTCTCTTTGGAATGGAGTTTGTATCCGGGCCCTGATGCTGGGTGTCAGACAGAGACGGTTTATCTTTAAATAAGCCGCTGAGCTCCGCTGCGTTGGATCAGCCGCCCGTTCAGAGTTTGTTCCTGTCAGATGGGCTCTCATGACCCTGAAGCAGGTTTGTGAATGTCACGTTACTTAACTCCGTGCTGTAATTTTTGACTACGCTTGCATTTTTTTGTTAGCCGAATGAATGCTATGCAGTTTTGTTTTTTTTTTTGCTGAAGATGACTAATTCTACAGTTTGTGCCCATGGAGACTTCACGAGTGCTGGTATCGCAGTGCCCTCATAGGGGCTACTGTCCTGAAGTCAGTGGGCCGTGCCAGAGAGGCTGTCAAGCTCTCCTTCTCTTTAGAGGAGCTGTTTGCGGTAAAATGAAAAAGAGACAGCTGCAGGACGCACACGTGAATCCTTGGGGAGAAACCGACAAAACAGAAGAGGCCTCTTGATCAGTTGACATCAGAGTGAGTGTTTGGGGTTTGCATTGTCAACGGGGGGTTGTCATTCATTTGGTGATGAGACGTGTCTGCTGCAATGTGCAGTTTTAAATTAAAACTCTGCAGCTCAGGCTCCTGTAGTAGTTTGTGTTCGTGAGGCCCCTTGAGCTGCTTAATTGGGGAGACTGGGGCGACTGGGGCTGATCCCCAATGCTTCTGAGGGTGCGGTTGTTTCCAGTTTCCTCGCCAACTCTCTGCGTGTCCTAAGTAAGAGACTGTGCCCCGTGGAGGTATGAAACAGAGCCTGAGCAGGACAAGAGGGAGTCCAGTAAAGAAAGTGAAGTTAACTGAGGAAAAGGAGAGGACAGAAGCGGCTGAGGAGGCAGTGTGGGTGCAGAAGGTGGCAAAGCAGTGGGTGAAAACCTCAGAGTGGCACAGTGAGAGGCGCTCCAGAGACTGCTGCTGAATAGTAGGAGCCATCATGCGCTACTAGGGAGCCCACAGGCACTGGCAGATGCATCTCGGTGGATGCCAATAGAGCAAGGCCAGGGCACGGAGTCGGAGTGGGACTGCTTTTGCCGCCGTGTCTGCCCTGCTGCTTAAACCCAGGACACTGGGGGTGTGTGGGGTGAGACGAGCACTGCGATGGAGGAAGGCCGGAAATTCTTGCAAATTGTATCCATGGGTTTTGATTGGTTTATTTGATTTTTAACTTCCTCACTGAGCACTGGATTTTATTTGGGATTATTTATCATGGATTATTTATTTACTAGTAGACTGCAGTGCACGTTTTGGGGGCAGGGCTGGCACCACCATTAAGGCGAATTCGCGTAGGGGGAGTGGATTCCAATCCACATGGATTAGCTACAGAACAATTGGTTGGCACACTAATAAGCTTTGGCCTTGGGCACAAAATAATGTAACACCGGCACTGTTTGGGGAGTACTGTTCATTTTTAATAAATGACCTCTGTCACTTTGTACCTGCTCTTGATTATATGTGACCTCATTGGTCTTCTCATCCCAGGCTTGTTATCAAATATTTCAAGGTGCCAGTTGTCATAGGCTGCTGGAGCCAATGAGATCGTCAGACATTTAGACACTCGTTCACTTGAGCCCCTTATCGTTTTTTTCTTGTTCACCTCGCCATGCGGTTGATTCCTCATCGCTGACTCTTGTTACCAAATTGAAGCGCTGACCCTTGATGTGGTGCAGTTTGAAATGTCCCTCCAGAACAGGTTAAGGGGGCTTGATGTCCTTGGTGTAGCACCGGAGTGCTTGTGTCTATAACCTTTATTGATCTTAGAGTTTGCATGTCTGGCCATGGTGGTCACCTGGGCAGGGAGGTCCTTCTTAATGGATAGACTGATGGAGATCACCGCAGGACAGCTGCGTTCTGTGTGTGGCTGCTACCTCATGTGTAGGACTGTGACAGAGTGCTGGATCGACTTTGGTATCCATACCAGCTTTCAGATAGCCAACCAGGGGGTTTAACTCCAGGCAACCCTGGTGTGCCACACGTTCACACGCTTCCTTGTTGTGGCACACTTACTGCAATCCTTTATTTACCTTTTGAATTTTCCAGCATGTTGTGGAGGGAGGATCCCCCTGTGGAATCGCGGGGCGTCAAAATGCGGAAGCAGGAATTGCTGAGTACGAGGTATTTTGTGCCTACTGTTTAGTTCTGGTACCGAAATGCTGCTGCTGTACCATCTGCAGTGTACGGTACTGTAGAAAACTAAAGATGAATTCTACTGCCATTGAATACAGCGAGGTATTGCTCTGCCCCTCGGGACTGTGACATGGCTGAGTGACTAAAATGAGTAATAATTCTTTGGGCGATGTTTTAAATAAGAATTGAGAAAACACACACAACTCAAATCTGTTTACTCGTTGACTAAGCTGGAGCTGATTAAATCATCCGACAAATCCACTGTCCTGGTCCACTGCTGAGTCCAACATGGTGCCCCCTCTAGCCTGCTGTGCTCTTCCCTTTACTGGCCTGATGCTAAAGTCACACTTCCCTACTTTCAGTCCTTTAGTCTTGATGGAAGGTTGGCAATCATATTGGCCCAATCCCAGCTTGGCAAAGCCATACCCTCATATCAAGGATTCCTGCCCTTTGTATGGTGGGCAGGCCCATCTCTTTTGAGCAATAGGCTTTTCAGGGCAATAGGACAAAGTTTTGTTACAGTTCTGGTGACTTTGGACTCTGAACATTCCAGTTACTGAGTTCCAAGTTTTGTGTTCCTCCTTCTTTTTCTGTCTTCAGATCAGTCCTTAAAGCCAACGGGCTTCCTCTACCCTCTGTACCTCATTTCCCACCATTCTTTACATTTCCCAGCTTATTATCTCCAAACTATAAGCCATCCTTGTATACTACTCTGCACAAGGTATCTGCTAGACCTTTGTACCTTTTAATATTAATAAGTTGTATTTATAGAGCGCCTTTCACAAACCCAAGGTTGCTTTACATATAGATTACAATAGATGACATTGAATCACAAAGAACTCAAAAGTTTGTTGAAGAAGAAACTTGAGTTGAGATTTAAAGGTGAAGAAAGAGGAGCAAACTCGGAGAGACAGAGGAAGAGTTTCAGAGTTGACGGCAGGGCACGATGGGCAGTTGCTAATCTATGTATGTTATGACTTGCTGAGGTGGTGTGTAGGTTAGGGGGCACAGTGCACTGCTTTGCCCAGAGGTGTCTACAATGCTGCTAAGATGGCCCTGGATGAAGGACCTGCCTGCCAGCGTGGAGAGTCTGGTGTGGGGGACCTGAGAGCGACAAGGAGTGTGTGGAGCTGAGTGAGGTAGAGAGGGGCAAAGGTTATGTAGGGCTTTGAAGGTGAGAAGCAGAATCTTCAGTTTAATCCTTGATGGGACTGGTAACCAGTGAAGCTGGGGGAGCACCGGGGAGACGTGAGCAGAACGCTTCATGTGGCTGTCGAGTTCTGAATGTGCTGTCGTCTCTGTAGAGATTGTGTAGGGGAGGCCAATGAAGAGGGAATTGGAGTAATCAGTTCGAGACGTTAGGAGACAACGAACCTCAATGAGTCTGAGCTTCATTAAAGGGCAGAAATGGACGGAGGTGGGCAATGTGGCGGGGATAATAGAATGAGATTTTGGATAGAGACCTAATGTGTAGCTCAAAATGATGTGATGAATGAAATGTTATGTTCATTCTGGTGGTGTGGCCTCTTTTCCTCACCCTAACCCACCATCTTGTAGAAAGCCTCCCATAACAATATGTCACCGTCCTCTAAGACCCCCAGTTACCAGCGTATTCCGTTTTAAATGTGTAGGTCCTCTGTATTTCACCCCGCACAAATCACTTGTGTCACTTTATTTGTCCCAACCTCTTTTCTTGATATGTTTTGGGACTGTCTTTCGGTTTCTGTGTTTTAGATGAATGTTTCTAATCTTTTCTTTGTCCCTTTGTCTCTCCTATATTTCTTCTTCTGGTCCTTCTCTTCTCTCTCCGTGACTTCTATCCAGCAGAGGTTATTCTGTCTGATGGGCATCATCTCTGCTAAGCTAATCTTGGCCTCTCGCCCTCCATGGTGCAGACCATCTGGCCTTCAGTATAGAGAAGAGGCCAGCCGCTATGCGTTTTGGTTCCGAGCTGGTTGGTGGTGAGAGGTCTGCGCTAATTTTAATCTTTAATTCTGCCCTTTGCTTATTCCTGTCTCTCCCGTGGGGCTCGCTGTGTCTGTCTGGGTTCTCTCATTGCTCTCCACTGGCATCGGGCCATTTTTAAACCTGTATGCACTCCCTTTACAGGGCGAGTGTAGGAAGTTGGGTGGGTGTCTGGCTGGCTGTTGCCTGCCATTATTTAATTTTCTATGCTTCCTGATTTGCTCATTGAACTCAATATTAAAGATTTTGATTACAAAAGAAAGCTTATACATTTGTGCCCCCTTTTATAAGAGGAAGCAAACAAAGAAAACCAACCCAACCTGGACTTCTGTTTTGTGCTGCTGGTTTGTATATTGTCATGAACTAGTGGAAGGGGTTTAGTCAAACATAAAATTTTTTATTACACAAAAATGCTCCAAGGAGCGCAAAAAAGGCACAGGAGGAGTTGCCTTCAAGATCAGGCAAACAAACTTGAAATACAGAATTCCCAAAAAGTTGGTGCCTAAGTGCACTTGGTAGGGTGGCAGAGACGCCTTGGGCTCCTCATGAAGGAAGTTGGTGTGCCTGCATTCACGTTTAGATGTGCCCAGATTGGCCCGTTTCCTCATTAGTGCTCTGGGGTGCGTGTTTAAGACACCCGCACCCCTAATACTTTAAAAGGAGCCTGAGCAGAGAGCGTGTGGGTGAATGGATTAAAGCACAAGAGAAAAAAAAGTACAAGAAAAGGAAGACCAAATTGGGAGTGTCGGTCAGGGTGGTGGTCAGCAATCCTGTGAAGAAGCTACCGGCCTGCACTTCCACTGTGGATCATTCCCAGCTGAACACAATTCAGGAGTAGGGGATGATCAAGTAGTCTCATGGGGATAAATATACAAGAAGAAGATGGAGGTCCTGCACGATGTGGGGGTCTGGGAGCTGTCAGAATGAGGGCTAAAGGAATGGGCCATAGCTGCTAGTGTCTCAGCCAGCTAAGACGGCCCGCTGGTGTGGTGGGCTGGGCTGACAGGACTTGAATGAAAAGGAAACTTGTTGGTTTTTAACCTCCATTTGAAGCGCTGGTTTTGTGGATTATTTATTTTTTTTATTGGTGAAGAGCGCTGCAGTGATTTACACTTTGGGGTTTTGAAGAAAAATAAAAGCACTTTGCAGCTGTGTGTCCTCGTGGCTTGGCTAAGCCCAGTCAGGCCTATTGACAGTTCCGGGTTCAAGCAGGATATGGCAGCTGCAGCCAACCCACCCGGACCGTCTGCCTGACCAGAACCCATCCTGCTCACTCAATGTATGGCAAAGCACCGAGTGTCTCCTCAGCCTTTATAGGACTTGGGGAACTACCTGCATGGACACCTAGAAATTAAATAATACACACAAAACTAATAAAAAAAAAAACACAAAATCCTGTAAATCAACAAAAATAACAAATTTAACACAAACCAATGAATGAAATGAGCACAAAAGAGAAAAAAGATTTGAAAACTTGGCTGACACAGAACATCTACAGAGCAGCTCCTTGTTTAATGAAGCTGATGTGTTCCAGGACTGTCTTTTTGGAGGTAAATGAACAGTCGGTGGAACAGGTGGGCAGAGGGGCTGCAGGTGCTGTGCCAGGCCGAGTTGAGTGGGAAGCCAAAGCTGACATTTGGTTAATAAGGAGGAAAAAAAAATGAACGGTTTGTGCCACTTCAGCCATCTTTTGTCTGGCGCCTCCTGATTCATCAGCATGAGAAATCTTCCCCATATGACATACCGTTCGACTCGTGGTGTCGTCTAGTTTTCAAGATGTCCAGTTTCATGGGGTTCCCCCCTGTTTTTGTCCTTTTAAACCCTAATAGCTCTCACTTGTAGGCCATTTTTGGGCCATATTTTGTGCAGGAGATTAGACCATCATAGTAAAAGAGTAAACCACTTGGTGTCCTTGGCAAAAATGATCCGAAGGACTTGAAGTGGTGCAGGCCGCATCAACTGAGCCATAACGGGATCTGAGAGGTCAAAAGGACTCCCTTACACAAAACTTTGGGGATAAAATGGGAATTGATATCAGCAGGTAGACAGTCGATGGGATTCTGTTTGAAGGTTGTTGATCATGAATATGATCATGTTTTTCATATTTGATTCCCACCAAGAGCCACCCTCAAAAGTGACAAACTTCAAATCTATGCATGTGGAGTATCATATTAATACAATTGCTAGGTTTCTAGCCCTCTGCAGACCTCCATCAGTGGTTGAAAAATGACAAACTTCAATTACAATCAAGAATATTTAGACTACTAGGGCAGCTTATGCTAACGGAGACTTCTGGTTTCTTTGAGTACCTTTAGGCCCAAGCGTCCGAATGGCAATGGATGTTCAGGTTTAAACATCACACGGTGGCAGAGATGAATTATGGACGTTAGTCACCCTGTCCGAGGCGTCTGAAGTTCTCTTGTGTGTTTGCCAAAGTGTCATTTAATAGTTGTTTATGCCACCTTATCAGATAGAGTGGGCCACATGCTGTATACCAAATAGGCGACCCCCCCCCTCAGACATACCCGCCCTCTTTGTTAAAGTGGAAGCTTGAGGGGAAAGTTCATGTGCCACAACATGTCCCGTACCTACAGTGGTATTACTCTCACGGTCTTATACAACAACAACAACATTTATTTCTATAGCACATTTTCATACAAACAGTAGCTCAAAGTGCTTTACATAATAAAGAATAGAAAAATAAAAGACACAGTAAGAAAATAAAATAAATCAACATTAATTAACATCAAATAAGAGTAAGGTTCAATGGCCAGTGGGGACAGAAAAAACAAAAAAAACTCCAGACGGCTGGAGAAAAAATAAAATCTGTAGGGATTCCAGACCATGAGACCACCCTGACCAGTCCCCTTTGGGCATTCTACCTCACATAAATGAAACAGTCCTCTTTGGATTTAGGGTTCTCACGGAAGGACTTGATGATGATGATGGTCACGTAGACTTCTGCCTTTAAATCCATCCATCGTTGTTGGAGCATCATGAAGCTTTGAGTAGGTGGAGGTGGCACAGGTCACCACCACAAAGAAACCGGAAAAAGAAACAGAAAAGAGAGTTGGGGTCAGTATGGACAGTCAGGCACGTTCATGGTTTACAGGTGTTCTGGGAGGGGGACACACTACTTGTGGAGGTCACTAGTTACCAGGTAACATGTTCGGTGGTTGAATGATAATAGCATTGTAATTTGTGGTGTAAAAGGCCCAATTCATGCCCAGATTTCTGTGATCTGATTCAGAACCCCTCTGCTAATTTGGCAGGGGTGGAGGACGAGCCTCCGGTGGACTGTTAAATGAGGCCTGAAGTGAGTGAAGCAGATCTGTGGAAGGCTGACAGAAGCCTGAGCAATTTGTCAAAGCCGCTTGTTTTGGAAATGTCTACAAAGCGAAGACAGGCGATCCGTCACTGCAGCCAAACTGAAGGCCGAATGTCTGTGCTGCGGTCTGTGGCCGAGTGGGTCAGGACCTCATATACAGGCACCCCTGATCTCGGATGTGTTTCTGGGGCATAGGTGGAGGTGACACTTGGATGGGCTTTAAAGTCGTATTCTGCCCAACAAATTCCATAAATTATACATTTGTGACGATGCGGGTTTGTGTCACGCTCTCATCTGGCTTCTGGGAGCCCTTGAACCCGTCACTGTCGGTACTGTTACTGATGTGCTCGGCAGTGAGACACTACAATGGAGCAAGAGGATGGTGCTTTAATTAAAACAACAACAAAACAAGTGTTCAAATAAAAGAGCAGTGCATCAAATCATTAAATAAATAATCCATAAAACAGGTGAAGAGTGGAGGTTTTAAACACCAGAGAAAAACGATCCTTTAAAATGACGACGAGGTTAACGTAACGCTGGAAACAGTCCCTTTAAAAAAATCCAAAGCCCGGTGTATTTTACCTGGCGGCTCCCCTGCTTCTCCCATCAGGCTTCTCAACGGGGGAGTCGCTCTTCCTGCAGCAAGTCTTCTCACGACTCAGCTGGTCTGGAGGCTTCCCGATCCCTGGCTTTGGTTCCGCTCCCTCCAGACCGACACTTGGCTTCCCTAACGACCAGGACGCTCACGACAGAGAATTCATCACCCAAGCCTCCTGACTCCTGCTGCCTTCTCGGCCTTACGCGGCCAGCCGTCCTACTGCCAGTCACTCCCGTTCCTCCATAAAATGTTCAGCGGGAGCGACCAGTTCCAACTGCCCTAGGTGTTGGTCAAACACCCCTGCTAGGGCTCAACTGTCCAGCTGCCAGCCTGCGAGCCTTTACTCGCTCACACCGGCTCTTTCTCTCCATGCTGCTTCCTGCAACCTCCGTCTTTCTTTTTCCTTCCTTTTTCTTCTCTTCTCCTCCCCCTGCCTCGCGCTTCTATTTATGAAGAGGATGTGGCAGCTCTGGCAATCAGCAGCTCCCCTAAAACAATTATGGATGTGGACGATTTCCCACCTGTGCACTTGAGAAACGCCCACATCACTAGCTCCCCAGGAATCGCTTCAGCCATACACCACGTCCCCTCGCTAAGCCGCGAGTGCAGCAATTATTTATTTTAAAACTGACCTCTTGTCGTGAGCTGTGGACCCGCTATACCACAACACTGTCTATATTCAGTAGCCACAGTACCTGTCAAAGTCACCCGAAAGAATAGTTTAAAAATATTTGGGATCTCCTGGCCTACGTATACCTTCAGCACCTTTCTTCTGTATTCACGTGTATGTGAATGTCGCTTCTCTTTCAAGTGGTTTCCTGTAAAGCCTGCTTCTTAATCTTGGCCATTAATTCCGAGATTCCTCCGGACCAATTTTATACTTTTAGCCTTTTGAAGGCGAATCTCACAGCAGGCACCTCCTGGTGCGTCTCACCCTCACACCTCCTCTTTCATGGCTCCAAAAAAGCCAAACTGATGTGATAAAGGCGCTATATAGCGCCCGACCCGGCACCAACTGACGCAGAGGCACGTGTAAAAATCACACAGGCTTTTATTTGTCTTCAGCTGGAGGACACCTCTTCCCCGTAATCCCTCCAGCCACAACACAGTCCCAAAAGCACTTTAAGCACACCAACAACTCTCCACCTTACACCACCACTCCTCCCAGGAAACCTCGTCCTCTTCCTCCCGATTCTGGCCATTGAGTGGTGGAGGCTGGCCTGTTTTATAGCCCACCTGGAAGTGTTCCAGGTGTTTGACCACCTGGTCCCAATTGCACCTCCGGGTGGGGCTGATGACTCGTCCAGCCGGGTTCTTGAGACTCGGCAGCACCCCCTTCCACAGCAACTAGGCTGTGGAAGACTCCATCTCCCATGGAGCCAGGTGGGAGGCTGGGGAATCATCGTCGGCCTGGGAGGCTGCCACCAAGCGTTTCGGGGGAGGTATTGAGCTGTCAAAAGTTGCTCCCCCGGAACATACATAGCAGGGGCTTTCCGGCCGAGCATGGAACCCAGCCGTCCATCACGCTGATCAATCGAGTTTCTCTAAAGAACTGGATACACAGACTTTTGTGTTTTATTATACGAGGGGGAACCCAAAAATAGTGATTTTTTTTTTTTTTTTTGAATCTTTTATTTCTCTGAACATTTCTAAAATGTAATCACCCTCAAAATACTCTCCCTGAGACACAATACACTTGTCCCACCACCTTTTCCATTGTTCAAAACTGTTCTCAGACTCTTGGAAAGTGATAGCCTTCAGTGCGCCTCTGTCGTTTTGCTTCTTGACCTCCTCTACACCCCGAAAACGCTTTCCTTTAAGCTCCCCTCTTCATTCTTGGAATTAAGAAAAAATTGCAGGGTGCAAGGTCCGGGGAGTGGAGGGGGATTGAACTGTTTTTTTTGTGAGAAACTGCCACACACTTTTGCACAAGGTTGTGTTGTCGTGGTGCAGAAGCCACTTGCCTGACTCGCCGGGTCGTTTTCTCTGCACTGCATCACGCAATCGCTTGAGCACTTGAAGGTAAAAACCCTCACCTGGCTGAAAGCTTCACCTTTGAAAGCCTCTCGAAGCAATGTGACAGCTTCTGCCGCTGTTTTCCCCGAAAGGAAACAGAACTTGACGCAAATACGCTGTTCATTCAAGTCTACCATTACTAAATCATCTGATCGTCTGTTAAACCAGGTAACACAAAGGAATGCTCCCAGAATACTTCCAGTGAAACCTGTGAGAACATTGCTGTATTTTTCAATCAAAAAATTAGTGATATTAGAGATAACATAGTTTATCTCCCCAACACTGCAGAACCTCCAAAGCCCTGGTACTCCATTATAAACAAATTAAATGCTTTCACCAGGATACATTTACCTGAATTACATTTTATAATCTCTCAACTGAAACCCTCCACCTGCGTCCCTGACCCAATACCAACCAGGTTTTTCAAAGAAATATCAGACGTGCTAATTGACAATATTCTTGACATAGTTAATTCGTCATTAGATACGGGGGTCTTCCCAGACTGTCTTAAGACTGCTGTAGTTAAACCCCTGCTCAAGAAAAATAATCTCGACCCCTCTGCCTTTGAAAATTTTAGACCCATCTCCAACCTGCCCTTCTTAAGTAAAATTCTAGAGAAGGCAGCCATTATGCAGTTAAATGACCACCTCAATAAACCTTCAGTCAGGCTTCAGAACAAATCACAGCACAGAAACTAATAAAGTAGTAAATGACTTGCGGTAAATGCAGACAGAGGCCATTTATCTGTTCTCATCCTCTTAGATCTGAGTGCGCATTTGACACCATTGATCACAGCATTCTTAGAAATCGCCTTAGTCAATGGGTGGGCCTCTCTGGCAGTGTCTTAAATTGGTTTGAATCCTACCTGGCAGGGGGAAAATTCTTTGTTAGTTGTGGTAATCACATCTCAAAGACACACGATATCCAATATAGTGGTCCACAGGGCTCTATCCTGGTCCACTGCTCTTCTCAATCTACATGCTTCCGTTAGGTCAGATTATCTCGGGGCACAACGTGAGCTACCACAGCTATGCTGATGACACACAGCTGTACTTATCAATAGCACCTGATGACCCCGACTCTTTCGATACACTAACACAATGTCTTACTGGTATTTCTGAATGGATGAATAGTAACTTTCTCAAACTAAATAAAGAAAACTGAAATTTTAGTAATTGGCAATAATGGATTCAATGAGGCTATCAGAAATAAAACTTGATGCACTAGGATTAAAAGTTAAGACGGAAGTAAAAAACTTAGGGGTAACCGTTGACTGTAATCTGAATTTTAAATCGCATATTAATCAGATCACTAGGACAGCATTTTTTCCACTTAAGAAACATAAGTAAAGTTAGACCTCTTATATCACTGAAAGATGCTGAGAAATTAGTTCACGCTTTTGTTTTCAGTCGACTAGATTACTGTAACGCACTCCTCTCAGGACTACCCAAAAAAGACATAAATCACTTGCAACGAGTGCAGAATGCAGCTGCTAGAATCCTAACTAGGAAAAGAAAATCCGAACACATCTCTCCAGTTTTGATGTCACTACACTGGTTACCTGTGTCATTCAGGATTGACTTTAAAATTCTGCTTATGGTTTATAAAGCCTTAAATAATCTGCTCCATCTTATATATCGGAATGTCTGACACCTTATATTCCAAATCGTAACCTCAGATCTTCAAATGAGTGTCTCCTTAGAATTCCAAAAGCTAAACTTAAAAGAAGTGGTGAGGCGGCCTTCTGCTGTTATGCACCTAAAATCTGGAATAGCCTGCCAATAGGAATTCACCAGGCTGATACAGTAGAGCACTTTAAAACACTGCTGAAAACACATTACTTTAACATGGCCTTCTTATAACTTCACTTTAACTTAATCCTGATACTCTATGTTCAGTTCCTCATAATAACTATTCATGGTGGCTCTAAACTCCGTACTGACCCTAACACTCTCTTCTGTTTCTTTTTCCGGTTTCTTTATTGTGGTGGCCTGTGCCACCTCCACCTACTCAAAGCATCATGATGCTCCAACATTGATGGACTGAAAGCCAGAAGTCTACGTGACCATCATCATCAAGTCCTTCCATGAAAATCCTAAATACAAAGAGGACTGTTTGACTTATGTTAGGTAGAATGCCCAGAGGGACTTGGCGGTCTCGTGGTCTGGAATCCCTACAGATTTTATTTTTTCTCCAGCTTTTGGAGGGTTTTTTTTTGTTTTTTTCTGTCCACCCTGGCCATCGGACCTTACTTATTCTATGTTAATTAATGTTGACTTATGTTTATTTTTTATTGTGTCTTCTATTTTTCTATTCTTCATTTTGTAAAGCACTTTGAGCTACATTTTTTTGTATGAAAATGTGCTATATAAGTAAATGTTGATTGATTGATAAATCGACGAAGACAGTGACAGAGACTCTGACCTTCCAGACCTTTCCCCAGAGATGCCACTTGGCCAAATGATGCGGAGGGCAGTCTCGTAGTGAACACACCTAGCGGCAAACATTGGAACTAACGGACCTCTTTAAAAAAAAAAAAAAAAATTCTCGTTATTTTTGCGTGGTCCTCATATAGTGGCTGTTTTTTTAATAATGTTACCCCATGTTGTTTGAAGTGGTGGGCGACACAAATGTTTGTTTTTTTTTTGTTGATTTTATTTGAAGAAAACAACATTCCAGGCAGTCAAGTCAGAGTTAACAAATTAGAATCTCATGTTGTTTTGCAGAATAGAGATAACAAACTATCTAATAGAATGGGGTTCTGTGGAGATCAACACTTGGCGCCAAACTTCGGAAACATCTATGAACAAAATCTCCCATTACTCGTGTCACATAATCCACATGTGAAGCCATCGAGTCGTATGCCCTCAGCTAGTGATCTGCATACCCCACGTGAATTCATTCAAAATCTTGGAAATGTTTGGAACATTCTGGAAAATTCATTTTAGCCAGTGGTGAAAGAGAAACTGAGCTCGTTGTGAGTGGATTATGGTGGAGCAGTGGTCTTTTAC
This sequence comes from Polypterus senegalus, assembly GCF_016835505.1. Classification (NCBI taxonomy): domain Eukaryota; kingdom Metazoa; phylum Chordata; class Cladistia; order Polypteriformes; family Polypteridae; genus Polypterus; species Polypterus senegalus. The sequence goes on from NC_053154.1 coordinate 333,141,395, forward strand.
GTGTCCCTAGAGAAGTGTATATGCTGGACCGATTATCGTGGCAACAATGTGACCTGACCTGTCCGGTAACCACTGTGCCACTGTAAATCCCCAAGATAAAATATCCGAACAGTCCGATTTCCTACAGGGTGTGACAGCAGGAGCAGGAAGCACAAAATCACTGAGACTTGCCCCCTCCCCCCACAGATACAGATGAGATGACGGCTAACAACGGGAGCAGGAGGCATGAACTCACTAAGACTTGTCCCCTGAGAGTGGATACTTGCTTTGTCCCAGACGCTTTTATTCATTCACTTCCACGGCTACCAAATTACGCAACAATAAACCCATGTGGGTTCTTCACTCTTTCATTTTTGCATCAACTGCACAGCACTCTGGGTAGGCTGTCACGTATTACACACAGGTCAGTCCATACAAGATATGACCTTTTAAGAGACAAATGCATTTCCACTTTCCTTCTGTGTGTGTTGTAATTAAATGTATCTGAACATTTTCCAACAATATTTAGCACACCAGTAAAGCCGTTCTTATTAAATGCATACTGAAGAAGACTTTCATCTGATAATAGCGGTTGATTCAGCCTACTGTCCTAATACTGGAATCGTTGTTATATACTCAGGTGGCCTGTCCCATCCAGGTTTGGCTGCTACAGCTCTGTGATATCACGCTGGCCTTGCAAAGCATCATGGGGCTCTAGGAAAAAAAAATGGTTTGAGCCTGCTGCATGGGGAATATTTGGCAAACCCAGTAAATTCACTGCGAGAACTGCTTTGATGAATTTCATCAATCAGCACTACACATGACATCCCAAACCGTACATATTTTTACTAAAATCTTCTTAAATAAATCTCCTCTAGAGAACGATCTTGTTAACAAAAATGGAAGGCACTCAAACGTTACTGAGCACTTGAACTGAAGTGATGGCACAGAAGAGAGGCCGTTTTTAGGTGCTTCAGCAGTCAGCAGCACATCCAGTGGAACGGCGCAGATCTAGCAGAGCAGAAATTTCAGTGGCAAAGGTGGCATCGTGTGACAGTGCCACGTTTAAAGCCACAGTGGAGATTGCGAGGCTGTATGTGCTCTTGATTTGTTAAACATGTAAACCATGAAACACGTGAACTCACAAATTTGGCCGGGAGGAGTCCAAGTACTTTTGGCCTTATAGTGAATGCGGTGGTCCTGAGTTCTTCGTTTCTACTGGCATTCTCAGAGTACAACAAGCTTACAATTTTTTTTTTTTTTTCTGACTAGTGAAAGTGTTTTTGAATGCCTGCTTTATCACCACGTCTTAATAAAATATGACCGGAAATGACACCAGGCAGTTGGTTAAAGACGTTTCTATTTAGGAAAGCATATTAACAAAATTGCCTCCAATTATTGTTTTATCTTTGTTTTTATCTTGATGTGTCTTTGTTTAAATTTTTTTTTATGTAGCACTTTGAGGTTTACTACAAATGTAAAGTGCCTTATAAATAAAATGAATTATTATTATTATTGGTTAAAAGTCCATAATCCTGTCTGGTCAGTTTGGGGAGCCTGCACTGATACAGCGCATTGCCGCACCCACCACATAATGAAATAGCACAGCATCCTGGTTGGCCAACCCCCCAGACAGACACGCGGTCCAGTCCCACCCTCTGGAAATGACCATCTAGCTGCCACAGCCAGGTGTTACGTGGGCGTCCCCTTGGCCTGGTCCTGCCACTCAAGTGCTGAACAATGAGGGTCCTGCAAGCCGGATCACCCTCGGGTAATCGCGCCACATGGCTGAAGTGCTATAACTGACACTCCCTCACAATGCAGGTCATGTGCCTCATTTGGGACTCCGTGAGCAACACAAAGTCAAACCAGTGGTACCCAAGGACCCTCCAAAGAGAGACGCATGAAGGAGTCCAGTCTTCATCTCAGGTCACTGGATAGCGTCCATGTCTCACAAACATACAGCAGGACAGGAAGTACCAGGACTCTAAAATTCTTGGACCTTCGTCCTTTTGCATAGATATCATGTCAAGTTTCCCAAACAGATATGACTTAGCAAGCAGGCATAGAAAATAAGTGTGAACCTTTCGGTGGAGATCTTCTGCCAGGTGTCTTTTTTCACCCTGAATGTCTGCCCTGTAGGCCTTGGGGATTTGAGTTTGATGGCGTCGGTTTTTCCATCATAGACCCCGTGGCACTTATTCAGCGATATTCTGTCTCTTGTAGTCTGTCTGTTACTCATAATAATGTCCCACCTTTTTTTTTTTTTTTTTTTTAATAGGCCAAATTGTCGCATGTCCAGGCAAGTGTTAAATCAGAGGCCTTCCAGCATGGTGAGCGAGTCGTCCACAGCGGTGACTGCTTCCACAGTGGACGCTACATCATCTTCCTCAAAGGTGAGCTGAAAACCACTGAAATGGAACCCAGGGTCTGGTTGTGTTTGATTGGCTATTTTGATGGTTATCCACCTTAAAAGGATAATTGTCGGTCTGTGCATCTGTCCAATTGTTGTGTCAGTCATTCCAACACTTGACGCCTTATAAATATTTACACTGCTTTTACGAATCTCATACCAAATGGCAAATGAGAGACCTCTGCATTGCAAGCGTTAACCCTGAGGTCTACGTTGACCACTTCGATTTTAAACTGTCTTCGACGGGCAGCACAGCTAGTTGCCATTAATGTATTGGGTTGTTGGGATATGGGAGTATGCTGAAGAAATCCTGGCTGGGTACCATCGGTGTGTATATATTTTCTACAGACTGTGCCATGTCTGATAGATAGATAGATAGACACTTTATTAATCCCAAGGAGACATTCACAATTTGATGACGATGGCGAAAGGATAATCTAGATATACAGTACCGTATATACTCATGTACAAGTCGGGCTTTGAAACCCAAAAAATTGATCATAAAATCAGACCCCGACTTATACTCTCGTTCAGAAATACAACACTTATATATGTGTGTGTGTATATATATATGTGTGTGTGTGTGTGTGTGTGTGTATATATATATGTATGTATGTATGTATGTGTGTGTGTGTGTGTGTTGTGTGTGTGTGTGTGTGTGTGTGTGTGTGTGTATATGTATATATATATGTATGTGTATATATACTGTATGTGTGTGTTGTATTTATATATAATAAATTTTTTTTTTTTTTTACATCTTCTTGCCTCCTCCAATCTTAGATTTTTGTTGCAGCAGCGCAGTTACCAACTTCTTTCACCATTCCAATGACTTCTAATTTAAAACCAGCTTCATATTTACTTGTGTTTGAATGCTCCATCGTAGATAAGGGATGTGTCTTACGATAAAGGTGTGTGAGACGCAAAAAAGACACAAAACAGTGCAAACGTCGGTTCGGAAAAGGTTGGGTATTACTGTGTGGTCACGTAGGCTGTGTGCTCCCTGGTTCCTCTCTCAGGTGGGCGTTAGCATGTCATAATCTCTTGGACCAGTAGCGTGAGTTTTCCACATTTGACTTATACAGCTGACATTATAAAAAAAAATTATACAGTAAAATCAAGTCCCGACTTATCCGCGGGAGAACTTAAACGTGAGTGTATTCAGCACGTCTGTCTCAGGATCGCCGTGTTGCGCACACTTGCCCTTGTGATGCTGCTGCTCCATAAGCCTGCTTACGTGTATTGGTGGCAGATACCTTTGGGGTCCTCTGGATTCTCCTCACTTCAACATTTAGCTTAGCCTGAGCTCACGCTGCCCTTATACTGTGATGGACACAGACGTGATTCCTGTGCTGTCCTTCTGCAGTATATGTGAAGGATCTCGGTTTCACTTTCTTTCCAGGATGGATACCAGAACAGTCTGGAGGTTTATAAAATTCTAACGAAAGTCCATGCTTTGTGCATTATCCGAAATAAATGCTATGACTTTACCTGTGGGGCTCCATGTCTACACAGCAGCAGTTAGCTTCCCGGCAAAGCTGTCAACTGTAGGTGACTATAGTGCTGCTGCTTTCACGTGTCGTTCTCAGGATAATTGATTAGCTGGTGGACATCTTTGCCCATCAGCCGTGTTGGTTGGATCATGCCTTGTCTTATGCCGCACACCCGTTTTTTTGTTTCTAGCTATCGCTCATCATCCATTATTCCTTATTAGTGCTGCAATCGAAGCTTGTATTACCACATGTAAAGCAAGCATGCTACCACCATTGTAGATGGTCTGCTTTTTGTACTTCACTACAGAATTCTCAGTAGAGTTGATCACCCCTTTGCTCAAAATGCTTCCCTAACCAAGCTTCAGGTTTATCTGGATCCTCCTCTGTTCTCATTTCCAGTTTGTAATGGTATGATATATTGCATAAATACTGCCCTCTTGTGTCGGTTTAAATGAATAAATTGAATGTCTCAATGTACAGTGGCTGGGAAAAGGAAGTGAATGAGCCCTTTGGAATGACCTGGCTTTCTGCATTAATTGGTCATGAAATGTGATCTGATCTTCATCCAAGTCACAAGTTTGGACGATCAGAATATGCGTACGCTAATAAAGCTCAAACAGTTATCTTTCATATCTTGACTGAACACACCCATCAAAAGTTCACAATGTGCTGTGGATAAAGTAAGTGCACCCTTGGACTTGTTTAACCGGTCGCACCTCCTTTGGCAGCAGTGACCTCAAACAAGCAGTTCAGACCTGCTTAAAGCATTCTGGAGGGATTCTGGACCGTTCTTCCTTACAGATCTGCTTAAGCTCAGCCGTATCAAAATCACATTTATTGGACAAGTATGCACACATAATAGGAATTTGACTCCGGTTTTTTGATGGCTCTCCAAATATACTTACATGACAGGCATGCACACAATTGATAAGGAGGTCTGGTGTGAAAGACTCTCTTGAGGTCCTTCTGTAGCATCCTTCATTGGCTTAAAGTCTGGGCTCTGAATGGGCCCCTCTGAAACGCAATTGTTCTGTTTTTGTGGTACATTTACTTTGATATTTAAACCAACTTCTACTGAGCTTCAGCTGGTGGACAGCCACCTTGACATATCCTGTAGAATACCTCGATATACTTGGGATTTCATATTCCCCTTGATGATGCCAAGTTTTCCAGACCCCAAGGTGGCAGCCCCAAATCATGATGTTCCCTCCACCATTGGGATGATGATTTCATGTTGGTATGCGGTGCCCTTTTTATGCCATGTGTACTGCTGAACAATTCAGCCATAGTTTCATCAGGCCACAAAACACTTTCCCAATAGTATTGTGGAATATAAAGGTGGTCTTTAGGTGTCCTTGGCATCCTGCCCTGGGCATCAAGCCTGTTCAATGTTTTGCGTATGGTAGACTGGTGACCAGAGATGTTAACTGCTTCCAATGACTCCTTCAAGCCTTTAGCTGTTACTTTAGCGTTCTTTTTAATGCCATTGAGCGTTTTGTGATGTGCTTTTTCACTCACCATTGGTGGGCACCCACTTTTAGGGAGAGTAGCCACAGAACTAAATTGTCTCGATTTATGCACAGCTTGGCTAACTGTGGACTGATGATTATACAGTAAAATCAAGTCCCGACTTATCCACGGGAGAACTTAAACGTGAGTGTATTCGGCACGTCTGTCTCAGGATCGCCGTGTTGCGCACACTTGCCCTTGTGATGCTGCTGCTCCATAAGCCTGCTTACGTGTATTGGTGGCAGAAACTTTTGGGGTCCTCTGGATTCTCCTCTCTTCAACATTTAGCTTAGCCTGAGCTCACGTTGCCCTTATACTGTGATGGACACAGACATGATTTCTGTGCTGTCCTTCTGCAGTATATGTGAAGGATCTCGGTTTCACTTTCTTTCCAGGATGGATACCAGAACAGTCTGGAGGTTTATAAAATTCTAACGAAAGTCCATGCTTTGTGCATTATCCGAAATAAATGCTATGACTTTACCTGTGGGGCTCCATGTCTACACAGCAGCAGTTAGCTTCCCGGCAAAGCTGTCAACTGTAGGTGACTATAGTGCTTCTGCTTTTTCACTCACCATTGGTGGGCACCCACTTTTAGGGAGAGTAGCCACAGAACTAAATTGTCTCCATTTATACACAGCTTGGCTAACTGTGGACTGATGATTATCTAAACTCTTTGACATTATTTTGTAACCCCAAGCACACATTAAAAACTTCTGGCTTGGACAACCGAGAGCTGCTGCAGTCAATGCTGCAGGCCTTTAGTTGCCATTAAAATGAGGTCAGAGCTGCTCAGATTGTGCCACAGGTTCATATTTGAAGCCGTTAATATTTGAACTGAGCAGGTCCTGCTTGTAGTGTCCACGAACAGGACTGATCGATTCTTGATATTCCTTTTTTGGAGTCCCAAAAGTTCAGAATGTTTCATCATTAAGATCAATAGTATCTGTGGCCGAGTCAGCTAGGATGACGTAACTTACTGTCCTGGCCAGTGACGTGGACAGATTCATTCTGCGTTTCACCTTCTTAATCACACATTTTAGTTTTAGTTGTACTGTGCTAATCATTCTCAAAAATCTCAAGCCCCCCTATGTAACCCATCTAGCATTAAAACATCATTTGAAATAAGAGGTGTAAGCCGCTTCTCCGCAGTACCCAAAAGGCCGCAGTACCTCATCCTGAGATCTAACAGTTCAAACAACTTGTTGTGAGCAATCGGACATTTCTCATTATATGAACTCAGGCCAGGTCTGAATCCTTATCACCTTACTTTAGTCCTCACTCCAGACCTCTGACTCCTTCATCTCCAGATGAGCTTGTAACTTTCGCCTTTTTCATTTTCAAACCAGTGACTCTTTTGATGGGGCTTAACGGGGGTCTTTGTGCGCCGGTGATCGCAGTGCTACAAGGTGAATACGGCAGTGTTTCATATATCCCACTTTACATTCCTCAGAGTCTCCCACATTCTTAGATATTTTGGACGCATGCAGCCTTCAGATCTTTCGCGCTCATCGTGTGACATTTCTCAAGTTCACAGCTTGTCTGAGAGGCAGTTGAGGTGGGCCGGTGCGCAGGTCTGTTTTGACAGCAGCATCTCTTCAGTTTAGGTTAAAAATCCATTCATAAATGTATGGGTACAAGCTAAAGGCCAAATCTTGACATCAATAACATTAATTACATTTAAAAACAATTAATACAGGGTGAGTCAAAATTATGACGTCCTCAAAAAGGTTTGGGGCAATCACCCGTATATTGTGCCTTGGCTGCAAAACGGTTAATTGAATGAGAGATGCTCATAGATACAAGTCCAAAACAGAGCTCATTTAGGTAGCTAAGATGGCTGCTTTATATTCCGAGAACCGGACGTTACGTCTTCAGTGCCGCTGGAACAGGAAGTGACGTCATCAGTGGCACTGGAACCCTGCTGGATTTCCCATGGATGCTCTGCAAGTGATTGCGAGAGACTGTCAGTGCACCTCGCCGCCCCCTGGTCTGCCGTGGAATTACTATAATTCAGGCCCTTCAGCCGTCTCCCAATTGCACATGTGTGACATAAGTTTTGAATGGCGGAAACAATGTATCCAAAAAACATACTTCGTATGTGCAAGATAATACACAGGAATGTCTCATCTTGTTTGCTATGCTGTTCTTCACATGTATCATATGTCGCACTTAAATTGTATACAAGTAGATACATAGGAGTACCATTGGTGTTAACATCATTTTGACTCACCCTGTAATTCCGAATAAAAACAAACGGAGCTTCTGTAAAGGCTGCCGCATGTCATGACGCTCACACATAGAAAGGAGTTCAGTTTTTACTGAGACATACGTTTACATCAGCAGATGCTTCTTGTGAATGGCAAACTCAGAATGTTGTAGGCTGTTTTTCCATTGGTCAGAATATCTCTCGGCCACGCCTCCAATCTTGTTTCATTGGTTGGACTCCAATTAGCTTTCCTTGTTGATCAGCCTTGGGGTTCCCAGACTTTCTCCAGCCTACGCCTGTGAATGTTTGAATGAGGTGTTCAGTATGCACAACAACAATTTCATAATTTGCATGTTGTCAGTTAAACCAGACTGTATTTTAAAACAAATTTATACGTTAAGTCTTTAGTTTCATTACTGCGGATGCTCTGCAATAGTCCGTCGTGGTGAAGAGCGAGCTGAGCCAAATGGCGAGGCTGTCGATTTACCAGTCGATCTACATTCCTGCCCTCACCTATGGCCACGAGCTTTGGGTAGTGACTGAAAGAGCAAGATCGCGGATACAAGCGGCTGAAATGAGTTTTCTCTGCAGGGTGGCTGGACTTTCCCTTAGAGACAGGGTGAGGAGTTCAGTTATCCGGGAGAGACTCGGAGTAGAGTCGCTGCTCCTCCACATTGAGAGGAGTCAGTTGACGTGGTTCGGGCATCTGGTTAGGATGCCTCCCTGAGGGGGTGTTCTGGGCATGCCCTACTGGGAGAAGGTCTTGAGGCAGACCCAGGACACGCTGGAAGGATTATATCTCCCGGTTGGCCTGGGAACGACTCGGGGGTCCTCCCAGAGGAGCTGGAGGAGGTGGCCGTGGAGAGGGAGGCCTTGGCTTCCCTGCTTAGGCTGCTGCCCCGTGACCCGACCTCAGATAAGCGGTGGATAATGAATGGACGATTGGATAGTTTCAAAGGGTTCACATACTTTTTGTTGCCACTGTAAATGTATGAGAATTTGAAATGGAGCAGGGCAATTGTGCTAATTTTATAATCGATAAGATTATTTGGTTTAATCTCATCAGGTAATTTTAAGTAAACCGTTTTTTAATTATTAATAAGAGAGACTCTCGCTGTACTCTGTACACTTGATGACAGCACCGCCACTACTACATCTACTACACTACAATAGCGGGTCTCTACTCTTCTCTACTTTTCTTTTTTTGTCTCATGCACAGCTGGACCACCCGCTTTTATTCCAGCATCACAGAACTTTGATCAGGGTGACACCACCTGATCAAAGTTCTGCAGTACTGGAATGAAAGCGGGTGCCCCAGCTGTGCACGAGACGCACATCCTCTTGGATGAAGCCTGGAAACCGCGATGAACGATTTAAGTACCTTTATGTTTGTACAGTGCCCAGTGGTGGCTGGGTGGTCTTTTGGTCTGCCTTGAACCCCTGCAGATTTTGCTTACCTGCAGTTTTTTTTATTTTTATTTTATTTGTGCTGCCTTCTCAGCCATGTGACCTTAGCATCAGACTCCTCTTTAGAGAATTACAGTGTGATGTTGGACATAAGGATGCTACTAAAAATTGCAGCGCTGCCACATCAGTTTGTTTCTCTTTTGTCTTTTGTCTCTCTATGTGAATCCTGTTTCCGTCTGAGCACACTGTAGCATAAGATGAGCGGGTTGGATGGGGAAGACCTTGGTGAGGTATGAGGCTGTCGTTGTGATTTCCGGGAGTGCCATGGGAATGGACGCACTATCGAAAAGGAGCGCGAAAAGGGAAAAAACGGCCCGAGCTTTATGGCGGAGGGGAAAGATGTGACCCGTCTAAGGCCAGGAAAAAGATTGTTTCTCATGGAGCACCACAAGTTTGGGGTGGCCACCTTGAGGATTCCTGATACACTGAGGGAAGTGGACTAGACCAGGGGTCACCAAGTCCGGTCCGGTCCTGGAGGACCACCGTGGCTGCAGGTTTTCATTCTAACCCTTTTCTTAATGAGTGCCCTGCTTGTGCTGCTAATTAACTTCATTTTAATTGAATTGCTTTAAGATTTGTTCCTCTGAATTTCTTCTTCCTTCCTCTGAATTGCTGCATTTCTTTCTTTTAATGGCACCCAAACAGAAATGAAATGTGAAGTGAGGGAGCCAACAGAAGACCAACTAAGTCAAGGCCTCAAACTCCAACCAATTTCACTCCAACCAGCTGCTTAATGAGGCACCGATTCTTGTCGTTCATTAAACCCGTTCTTTAACTCCGTGGCTTGTTGCTGTTCTCGTGGTGCATTAGCAGACATTTCTGAATTTGTTGATTTTCTCTTTTCTGTGATGATGTTGTGGTGGACCTGAGCAGATCAGCATTCCTGAGACCTTTCTTTCTTTTCAGATATTGTATGATGGTCACCAGTTGTTTGGGCTCATTTTGCACCTCATTATTGTTTGGCTGCTAATTAAGGAAAAAGAAACAATTAAGGGGTCTGAGTCTTTAAGAGCAATTAAATTTTGAATGAATTCAAAAGAAGTTAATTGGCAGCACAAACAGGGCACTCATTAAGAAAAGGGTTAAAATGAAAACCAGGACCGGAGCTGGCGACCGCTGGACTAGATGATGGACGGCACCGGAGTCAGTGTGAGCCATAAATCTTTTATTCTGGGATTGGCGCGACTGAAAACCTGAAATATTGGGAGATATGATAATCTGATAAAAAGACTAAATTGAGTGGACGTTGTGGGATATTTTTGGGGTGCCTGATTTTTATGACATTTGTTTACTGTATATGTTGGGAGAGGGTGGACGGTGTTTGGAATCGGTTTATGTACGAGGAGTTTGTGGGATTGTAGATAAAGTATTACAATTTTTTTTTGGCTGCATCTTTTCTCTGGATCATCCATCCATCCATCCATTTTCTAACCCGCTGAATCCGAATACAGGGTCACGGGGGTCTGCTGGAGCCAATCCCAGCCAACACAGGGCACAAGGCAGGAACCAATCCTGGGCAGGGTGCCAACCCACCGCAGGACACACACAAACACCAAGCACACACCAGGGCCAATTTAGAATCACCAATCCACCTAACCTGCATATCTTTGGATTGTGGGAGGAAACCGGAGCGCCCGGAGGAAACCCACGCAGACACGGGGAGAACATGCAAACTCCACTCAGGGAGGACCTGAGATGCAAACCCGGATCTCCTAACTGCGAGGCAGCAGTGCTACCACTGCGCCACCGTGCTGCCCGTTCTTTGGATCATTTTTTGTAAAAATCACTTTTATTAGTGGATGTCATTTTCGGCGCCGTGGGAAGGCGTCTGACGACAGTTTGGGGTTGGCATGCAATCAGAAATTCAGTTTTCACTATAAACTTGAACTTGAAGTGTAGCAGTTACAATTGCTACAGTATAGATCTGTGTTTTACAAGATCATATGGATGTATTTTTATTTATGCATTTTGTCTTTGTTTCTTATTCATTGTTACTCTTTCCTAATGTTAATTTTTATTTCTCTTTTTCTTGTAACTTTGTCTTTGACGTCCTGTAAATCACCATTCTTTGTATCAAAATGTGTGATAGAAACGAATGTTATTGTTGCTGTCACTTCACCTCCACTGCGGCATTGTGGGCCAGCACTGCTTGTAGAGGACTGACGGCCCGTGGTATTAAACCAGTGACGCCGAGCCGTCTTTCCTTTCAAAGCGTTGCAGTGACGCCCGCATGCTTTCTGATCGGCTTGTCTTGTCACCGACAGCTGCTTGAACTGTGACAGTCCTGTCAGACCCTTTTCAGTGTGCCAGTAGAGCTGCTTGTGCTTTCTGTTCGCCTCAGTGGGTTGCACATTTGTGTTCTCTTGGAACGCATGGCTGACTGGACTGGAGTTCAGACGTTTCTAAAACACATTGAAGAACTGCTAGATCCACAAATGTAACGCAGGGTAAGAGCCCGATAACGTCAAGTTGAATAGAGCAGGTGGGTACAGTGCCATCCATAATGTTTGGGACAAAGACACTTGTTTGTTTTTTTTGTTTTTTTCCCCTTTGGTTTCCCTCAATGGTTTAAAATGACAAATCAAACAATTCAGGCTTGTGATTAAAGTGCACATATTTAGGACTTTGTCGCATATCCCAGCATGCATTGACAGCTTGAAGTCTGTGATTCACAGACATCAGCTGGTGCTGAGGGTCTTCTCTGGTGATGCTCTGCCAAGCCTCTCATGCAGCCATCTTCAGCGCCTACTTGTTTTTTTTTTTTTGTCCCTTTAAGGTTTCTCTTCAGCATATGGAAGGCCTGCTCAGTTGGATTGAAATTGGGTGGCTTGGCCATTTAAGAATTTTTTTTAGCTTTGTCCAACTCCTGTGTTGCCTCGGCAGTGTGTTTGGCTCATTGTCTTGTTGTAGGAAAAGCGCCATCCACTGAGTTTGGAGGCATCCACTGGAACTCGAGCAGATCAGATGTTTCTCTGCACCACAGAATCCATTGTGCCATCAGCAGTGACATCGTCAATGTAGAGACGTGTGTGGCAGCCAAATGTGCTCAAGCCAGAACCCCCCCAGCACTGCCATGTTTAACACATGAGGTGGTCTGCTTTGGATCTCGGCCGGTTCCTTCATGTCTCCACACTTTGCTCTCGCCATCACTCTGATCAGGTTCAAGTTTGTCTCTTCTGTCTACAAGACCTTTACCCAGAATTCTGCAGGCTCTTTGGAGTCTCACAAACTATAATCTTGCCATCCTGCTTTTCTGTCTAACTAGTGGTTTGCATCTTGCAGTGTGGCTCCTGTGTTTCTGTTCATGAAGTCTTCCTCTGACACAAACACATCAGCCTCCTGAAGATCTGTCAGACTGGCATTTGGGTTGGTTTAACCGTAGTGAGGATTCTTTTGTCATCAGCGGTGTGGGGATCTTCATTGGCCTGCCATTCCCTTTACAATCACTGAGCTCACCAGTGTGTTCTTTCTTCTTCATGATATCCCAGACAATTTAATTCATCTTTGTCTCTTCTGTCCACAAGACCTTTTCCCAGAATTCTGCAGGCTCTTTGAAGTCTTTTCTCCCAAACTGTAATCTGGCCGTCCTTTTTTTGTGGTTTGCTTCTTGCAGTGTGGCCTTCTCTCTGTTTCTGTTCATGAAAGCTCTTTCTAATCTGTCATACTGGCCTTTGGGGATTCTTCTGTCCTCAACAGTGGAGGTCTTCCTTGGCCTACCAGTCCCTTTGCCATTACTGAGCCCACCAGTGTGTTCATGATATCCCAGACAGTTGATTTCGGTCATCCTAAGGCTTTATCGATGTCTCTGATGGTTTTATTCTTATTCTTCTGACTCCTAGTGGCTCTTTATTCAGTTGACTTTCATTGGCACAGCCCTTGCCCTTAATTTGACCAATGGTAGCTCCAGACTCCAAAGGGTAGAAGCGTAGGAAGCCACGAAACCCACCTGAGGAATCACAAACACCTGGGACACCAATTGTTCCAAACATAATGATGACCTGAAAAGGGGGGGACCATGTAGAAAAAGTGTTATGTGACCGAAATGTCGGCATGTCGGCATATCTAGAAAGTCTGACTGCCGTGTGCACTTTAACAACGATGTCTGAATTGTTTGATTTATAATTTTAAACTGTGGAGCAGAAGTGGAAAGTGAAAGAAAAATGTGTCTTTGTCCCCAGCATTATGAAGGGCACTGTATTTGTCCTCGCTGAGCTCCTCTTGACCATCCTCACATGTCTTGGACCTCTGAGCATTGTGGCTCTCAGCAACGTAAGCCCACTGAGTATTTCAGTGCCTCCCCAACCAAAAACACGGTGGGCCGGCATAGCATTTTCTCCTTCCGCCGCTCGGAGCATCACATTAAGTCATTACAGAGGCTTCTGTTCACATGCGGGTGACGGCTTTGGCACTCATCCTATTTAAAATTACATTTTTCTTCTTGAATGTTATCTCTGTGTAACCTTTGGCACAGAGGTGTAAAATTTGCCAGTGAGAAGACAGATATGAGAATGCAAATTCCTCAGTGCTGCTAATTACACGACAATTTAAGAGATGTCAGGGTACTCTGGGAGAATACTGCCTCTACGGCTGACGCTGAGCATCCTCTCTGCCCATATCACTCCTGGCAGTGCCAGCAGAGGGCTATTATGGTGTGCAACAAGAATTCAAGCCTGTGGCATTGTGAGGGTAGGCATCCTGCAGGCAAGGAAAAGATGGCGCAAGGAAAATTACCACCAAGATGGGAAACGAAAACTGTTCTGCCAGTGTGAGGAGATGGGCACCATCACCAGAGTGGTGTGCTGGGTTTGATTGGGCATCTTTGACTCTGATCAACAGAGAAAGACACTTTAATGACGAAATGAAAGCAGATCTCTGCAAAGTGCTCTAAGTGAATTACAAATATGGCATAATTATTTAGTAGGCCAGGGTCCTATGAAACTACTGAAGTCGTCAGAAAGAAAACTGAAATGCAGAGATGTCCGGTAATTGAAAGGAACTCCTCTGGGTGTCTCTGTCCTAGGAGGTTTCATTTTGCCAACGGGATCACCTCGCTTGTGTATCAGCTTTGTTTGAAGGTGGAGCCCTGACCCCGACTCCACCTCTCACTTCCGGGACAGACAGACAGACAGACAGACAGACACACACACTTCCAAGTGTAGACATTTATATATGAGACTAAGGGGCTTCGCTCACCCACCCCTGGGTTAGGTTTACCGGATACACAATTTAAAGAGACTGTTATCTTCATGGGAATTGTTACAAATGCATGATTTTAACTTTTACTTTAAAAACAATTCTTGTCCTTTATTTCCGGCCCCGGGCATGGTTACATCTCTTTTCTCGCAGGATGTATAACGCTGCTCGCATTGTGAAGGGGAGACAACTGAACACACGGTAAGGAGATGCTGTCGGATCATCTGCTGGTGAGCTGCGTGTTCTGCTTGTTGCATGTCGTCGTTTTAAGAGCTGGTAGCACTTGAAGCGTGTCTGCCAAAAGCAATCCAACAACTGCTAGGTTAGATGTCCGTGGACTTGTTTTAAATGATGGCTCACTGCCTTGTCTCGCGTGATGTTGTAAAAACAGTACTTGTCCTTTATTTCCGGCCCCTGGTGTAGTTAAATGTCTTTCTCGCAGGACGTATAACGCTGCTCGCGTTGTGAAGGTCGATCATTTTAAAGCCTGTACAGCCGCTGTCCTTTTGGCCACTTTGTGTCTCGGCTGCTCGCGTTGTGAAGAGGAGGGTTTAGGGTGGCTGAACGCACGCAAGGAGTGGTCGGATCATCTGCTGTGAGCTGTGCGTTTGGCTTGTTGCTTGTCGTTGTTTTAAGAGCTGGGAGCAAGTTAAAGTGTCTCTCGCGGGACTCCAAATTGTCTTCTGAGAAGATGACGTCTCGTCTCCCTAGTCTGCCTTTCCAAGATTTATTTTATAATAGAGAGATTATACATTGTGGTTCAATAATAAAAACGTGAAAACCTCCAAGGGGGTGACAACTTTTTGGGGCCACTGTACTCTGGTAATGCAACACTCGATACTTCTGGATGACAAGCCGACACAGGATATTAGAAATGGTTGCAAATGTATTAAAAATATAAAACTGAAATATCCCATCGACAAGGCTTGTCAGCATCTCCATCCTGGAGCCGCCTTGGGTTTGACGTGACAAGCTTCACCCACCTTCATTGTTTGGTATCCAAGGCCAGGCTGTGGATGAATCGCTCAAGGACAGTCACAGAGTTGTCCCAAAGCCACACCTGTGGTGTTTTTTTTTTTTCCTCTTCCAATGTCCTGTTGGAAGGTGAACCTTTGGCTTAATTTGTAGTCCAGGATGTGGTAGAGCAGATCTGCGGCTTGGAAAAAAAAGTCAGGTTTTTAAAAATCCGTATAGCCATGTCGTTCTCCGTGGGCGCGATTGCACGACCACGGGGAGTTAATGAGGAGATTGGAGCGCGTGGCACCTGCACGTGTGGGTGCGGTCGTTCTTGTTTGCCTCCTTGGCTTCCTGCGGTGTGTAATTAAGATGCTGTGCCCACGGAGGCAGAGGTTTATATGTGTGTATATAAACGAAGGTACACCAGAGGGGGGGATAAATCGTGGAAAAAAGAGAGAAATGAAAGGAGAGGTTGAAAGATGTATGGAGGAGAAGGAGGTTAAAGGACAGCAATGGCAGTCTAGGCTGGATGATCTGGCAACCAGCAAAGAGAGAGACAGAACGAGCGGGGGCCCCGCGAAGGAGTGTTAGATGGAGGCGCTCTTGGGGGCTAGTTCGCCCCACTGACAATTAGCGAGTGGGGTGTGCAGGAGAGGTCTGAGGAGCGACTACGGGTGCACGAAAGATCACGGGAGGAGAGCCAACCTCGTCGGTCTGGCAGTGACGTCCGTTTGGAGGCCAAGACGGAGGTTGACAGAAGGTGCTCGCGACTGTTGGGTCTCCGCGGCTGTGAGTAATGGTGAGCCGGGGATAGAGTGATGGAGGTGGGCCAGAGAACAACAAGGGATGGAGAGACTGCATTTTTAACTTCTACCTTTTTAACCTTGGATTTTAAAGGATTTTATTTATTTTTGAAGGTTTTAACCCCACTGGGAACCTGTTTTTATGGATTTATTTACTGAACTTTGACACTGCACTTTTGCATTTTTTGATTTGATTATTGTTTTAAATAAAAACACTTTATGGAATATCCCCTGGCCTTGAGAGATTTGTCCCTATTTGTCAGCTCATCTCGGTGACATTATCGATGGTGTTGGGTTCTGGGTTCCCGAACAGACGATGAGAGCATGGAAGAGAACCCGCATCGTCACACAGGACACTGAGAGGGTTTTCATTAAGGAGATCCCTGGACTTTGCTCCGTTCAGCTTTCCCTCCTCCCTGTCTGGTCTCCCAGTCCCTGCCACTGAAAAACAACCCCACAGCATAATGCTGTCCCCACCCCGCTGCCCTGGTGGAATGGTATGGCTCGTCACAGGTGATGAAAGGTTGTCTGGTTTCCTCCAGATGTGACACTTAGGATTTTTGGCCAGACAGTTCAATCTTCATTTCATCAGACCAGAGAATCTTGTTGTTCATTTATTCCGATGGCCTGCAAACTGTGAGCAGGCTTGTCACGTGCCGTCTGGCCAGTCACTGCAGCGGTGGTGGTTCTTCTGGAAGCTTCTCCCATCTCCATGCGTGATCCTCTGGAGCTCAGCCAGAGTGAGTATTGGGCTCTTGGTCACCTCCAAACAGAACTGCCTCAGTATTAACAAGATGGCGGCTTTAAAGGAAGTGATGTCATCAGAACCGAAAGTGACGTCGTTGGCTGTCCCAGAGGGCTGGCTGGCAGTGGGCTGGCACCCTGCCCGGGGTTTGTTTCCTGCCTTGTGCTCTGTGTTGGCTGGGATTGGCTCCAGCAGACCCCTGTGACCCTGTAGCTAGGATAATAGCGGGTTGGATAATGGATTGATAAAGACTCACTAATGTGCTTGTCTTGGGGTGTTGTATGTATGTTATCATCCAGTTGACGCTCTGAAACGGCGAACTCTGTGTAATTTGAAGAGCAACAGGGGCACGGTGCTGCTCAAAAATAAAGAATGCTGGCAGTCGCCTGGTATATACTAACTGTGTAAGCCTGCACGGGATCCTAGAAAGTATTTAAATCGTCAGAACTACTCTGGGCATCTCTCTGCTAGAAGGATTCATGTTACAGACGTGCTCGTGGTTTGTGCATTAGCAGCTAAGCGACTGTCTTTCTTTAGAGGTTTCCTTTGGCCTTGCTTGCGTATCCTCAGAGCTGGAGTCCTCACCCCGACTCTACGTCTCACTTCTGGGCCGGCCAGACAGACTAACACACACTTCCACGTGTAGAACTGTGTTTGATTTCAAAAGCAACAGGTGCGCGGTGGAGCTCAAACATGAAGAATGCAGGCAGTCGCCTCCAGTTCGCACTCTGCTGGTTGTTCCGAGTGTCCTCTGGATGGTAACATACAAGATCGCAAGATCACCCCCACCCTACCCAGAAGGGTGTGGGTTACGGCTGATTTCACCCTACATTGTTCTTAGTCGACCAATGAGGAACATGTGTACCAAGATTCATGAAAATCGTGATGCTGGAACATACATACATACATACACACATTGACTTTTTTATATTTATAGATGGATGGATGTATGTATGTAGATGATTGTCAAATTCCTAACAATTAATTGAAACGATTTTAGCACAAGGCCGTAACATAACGAAATGTGTAAAAGTCTAGGGTTCTGAAGGTCCTCCATCTGTTTATCCACCGATCTATCAAGTGTTCCTTCCTCATTCTAATTGTGTGTCACTTTGTTTTAGGTGTTGAAGCCAAGTGGCAAGGCACATAGCTTTGGAAAACGAGACCATGCTATCAAGAGGAACCCAAATATACCTGTGAACGTCAGAGGGTGGCTTTATAAACAGGTAAGTGGAATTGGAGGGTCTTTGTCTTTTTAGGCTGGATGTGATGTGTGTGTTTGCTCTTCTCCTCCTGTGATGTCTCTCTCTCTCTATGGAGGGTTGAGATTTCCCTGACTGTGTTTCTCAAATCCTTTTCCTTTATGGAGTGCCTGGGTGGCTGACCTTGTAAGATTTAGCAATAGTTGCATCAGCTGATTGGACAACGTATAATTTCCAATGGTCTTGTTACTTGTCAGTGAAGCTATGTTTAGCTAAATATGACAGCATGGTGGAGAGCAAAGTCCCCAGCGCCTTTTTCATATCTTCTTACAAGCATATAAAGACTGGTTAGTGTATATCATCTTGAAATTTCAGACTTACCAGGATCATTTTTTGGGTTCATTTACTCTCGCCCTTGAAGATTAACACATACACACATAGCAATCCAATCCAGACAAAGTCTTGAGTGGTGCCAGTTGCTCCACCATATTCTGCATAAGACCCTTTACATAGGGATTCTTTTGATACTGAACACCACTTGCTAACCAAACAATGTCTTACTTTTCCCACAGTTGTTCTAATCATTGAACAGTGACCTCAGTAGCCTTGATGAACCCTGTGAACGAGGAAGTAGCCATCTAACTCGCACTCGGTGCCCTTTATTATTTTAGTCACTTTAAAAGACAAAGCATTCTTTTTTTTTCGTCTTTTTTTGACTGCTCCTGTTAGGGATTGCTACAGTGGATCAACTTTTTCTATGTTTTCCCGTCCTTGTCATCTTGTTCTGTCACACTCATCACCTGCATGACCTCTCTCAGCACATCCATAAACCTTCTGTTAGACCTTCCTCTTTTCCTCTTGTCTGTCAGCTCTATCCTTGGCACCCTTCTCCCAATATACCCCTCATCTCTCCTCTGCACATGTCCAAACACCCTCTGACCCTCTAATGTCCTCATTTCTAATCCTGTCCATCCTCATCACACCCAATGCAAATCTTAGCATCTTTAACTCTGCCACCTCCAGCTCTGTCTCCTGTGCCACCATCTCCAACCCATATAACATAGCTGGTCTCGCTACCATCCTGTAGACCTTCCCTTTCACTCTTGCTGATACCCATTTGTCACTCCTGATGCTCTTCTCCACCCACTTCACCCTGCCTGCATACTCTTTTTCGCTTTTCTTCCCCACTCCCTTATACTGTTGATCCCAAGTATTTAAACTCATCCACTTTCACCAACTCTACTCCCCTCATATTCACCATTCCTCTGACCTCCCTCTCATTCACACACATTTATTGTGTCTTGGTGGTCCTACTGACTTTCATTCTTCTCCTCCAGAGCATATCTCCACCTCTCCAGGGTCTCCTTGACCTGCAGATCACAATGTCATCAGCAACCATCATAGTCCACGGGGACTCCTGTCTAATCTCGTCTGCCAACCTGTCCATCACCATTGCATATAAGAAAGGGCTCAGAGGTGATCCCTGATGTAATCCTACCGCAGACCTCCCCACGGCCACACTCCCCTCGTACATATCCTGTGCCACTCTCACATACTACTTCTGCCACTCTCGACTTCCTCATACGCACACATTAAGCACTTTGAGCTACATTTTTTTGTATGAATATGTGCTATATAAATAAATGTTTGATTGATACAATATCATTTAAAAGGCAAAGTATAGAAAATATAAAAGCAATGTGGTATTTAACATATAACAATACCAAACAGAAAAAATATAATAGAAAATACAATAGATAACAAAGTCTGGATATAAACAATCTTAGAAAAGCTTACTGAATATTAGAAGTGCCAAGGGGTTGGGATGTCCTGGCAGTTTGTGGTGTTTATCGGATGCATTTTCTGAGGTCCAAATCAGAATGTCTCTTGATCTCTGACGTCACCTCCTGTGTTGCCCTTCTGTCATCTTCTCTTCTCTTTTGGTCTTTTGGATGATCCATATTTATGTAAAAATGGACTCTTGGGGGTTTTGGGGCACGTGACATTGCACACATTTGATTAGCTATTTCGTCTTGATGACACATAACCCTGATCAAAGTATTTGTACCACCGCACTCCTTCCTTTCCCAAGCTGTAAACTAATTTAGTAATTCCGAGTCCTACTGTATCCATCCATTCACAGGTAATTAATGAATTAAAAAGGGTTCTGTAATATTTGTTCTTAAAAAAAAAAAAAAAACTGAAGATTTACCACATCGGAACAGTTAGTTTATCTGAGCTTCAGCTTAGACAATGTAATGGATACTGGATCCCACTTTTCGTGTTTGCTTTTACATTTGCATATCTCCCAATATTCTTTGAATTAACATCATACACAGGATGAAGCAATTGCAGGTTAAGGGCTCGTTTATACAGTCTTATGAAAAAGTTTGGGACCCCCTCTCAGCCTGCATAATAATTGACTCTCCTTTCAACACAAAAGATAACAGTGGTATGTCTTTCATTTCCTAGGATCATCTGAGTACTGCGGTGTTTTCCAAACAAAGATTTTTAGTGACGTATGTATGAAATTAAATCAAATGTGAAAAAATGTGGATACCTTTGTAAATTTGCTGATTTGAATGCATGTCACTGCTCAATGCTGATTACAGTACACCCTCAAAATTCTCGGGGGTTACGTTCCTAGAGCACCCGCAAATTGTGAAAAACTGAATTTTGGATGTGGTTAAAAAAATGCCTATTTTTATAGTTTAAACCCTAAATATTCCCCCAAAACACTTTAATTTCATTTCAACCTCAGCTTAATACATTACCTAAAAATAAAGAATGTAAAGGTAAACCTGTATACTGTACTGCTATGTCTCCTGCAGTGCTAGAATGTAAAATGCAGATGTTACTGCTATATGTACTGTAAATCATGCAAGCGCGTTTATATTGCCAGAAGCCTGAGAAGGTGCAGGCTGTTTCGGGCTGCATCTTGGGGCTTTAACCCTTAAACTGCCACATACTTGGGGTTAATGCATCCAAATTCTTTTTTTGCTGCACTTTTTAAGTAAACATCACAATTCACAAAGAAAAAGTGAAATTTTAATGGATCACATTTTTTTCCATGCAAAGAGCATCACAATTACTGCAGCACTAATCATTTTACAAACTGCTAATGAACAGTAAAAACTATTTAAAAAACTACTGGAACAATATGTATAAGGTCCGACTGACGCCATGGATGAAATTCAGTAAATCACTAAGTCAACTGCGCTCAAGTTGGCTGCACGCTAGCACACAGAGGTAAACGCTGATGATTGCAGGCTAGTCTAATGCAGTGGCTCAATCCCAGGGACAGTGACGCTGCAGTGCTTCAGGGTGTCACGCTTGGGTCACAGCATTGTACAGAAACACGGGAGATTGTAGAGACAGGAAATTTTTTCAAACACTTCAAACAAACATGTCTCTTTCTGAAGTAAAATGAGCTCAGTATGCAGTTAGTTCTCGATTAAAGAATAGACAAACATCATAGGGGAGCAGAGGATGTCTGGGGGAGGAGAGAGAAACAAAGCAATCGGCCAAAAAGGACAGGTGCTGTTCAGGCTTTTAAGTAAGCGTAGCGCGAGAAGCATATCACGCAACAAAGCAGCCACAAGTAAGCCCAGCAAGTAAAGGAGCAATGTGAAGGTAGTCTATCAGCGTTTTTTGAGGAGTGTCCGTGTCTTCTAGGGGTGCGTTCAGCCCCCCTGCTCACAAGGGGCTGGCAGTGGTCATGAGCTGGCTGCTCAACAAATGTACGGCACTGACTGATCAGCTCCTGCGTGCTCGCAAATGGCACTGGGAAACGACTATAGCCAGTTGTGGCGGTTTAAGGGTTAAGAGGAACAAAACGGAAAACACAAGAACACTCAGCTGGAGAGGCATCATAGCCAATCAGCAGCAAGGAGAAATGAATAACGCTGTAGCGGTCCGGTGCTAATACGATTCACACTGTCGAAGATGGTGATTTGTTTACTTATATGGTAGAGATTCCCAGCCTTGACCCAACCCACACACACTCACAAACAGACAAAAACAAAGCAAACCAGTAATCAAACAGCAAATAAAGAATGTAATGAAAACAAATGAAATAAATGAAAACAACGATCCCACCCCTGTTCCCCTTATGGCGAGAACACATTAAATACAACAAAGCACAAACAAAACACACAAAGTAAATCATGAAAACACCAACGGATAAAATGTAATGATGAAAATAGATAGTCCAGAGATCTGCACGTTGAATGGGAATGTAAAGATAGTCCTACCGCTAGTTCCTGAAATGGTGAAGACGGGAGCGCTCCTTTCTTTGCAGGATGGCCATGAATCCACTTACAGTCCTCATGTACACAGGCAGACAGACAATCCAGCTGCCAACCACGAAACTATTGAGGACAAAACGAATAAGTACAGGTAACCCAACAAAAGGCAGACAGACAGGAACTTGAAACACAAATTACTAAAATTTTTTTTTGCTTTCGGTCACTGGCCCCCATTTTAAAAGCCGCACTGACATCCTTTGACTCCAACAGCCCCAGCACCCTCAGCAGAAGACCAATCAGAGCCAGGGACTGCTGGGAGTTGCAGTTTAAAGTTCTATTGGCTACATTCACCATCCCATGCCACGTTTTCCTCTGCAGTGGCTTCCTGTTCTCTCTACAGTACAGTATTGCCACGATAAAAGCCATAAAAATTGCGGAGGATATTTGCGGTTTCTGCTAGCAATTATTAGTTCGGTTCTAATCCAAATTGGTCGGATGAGCTCGTTAAGCCTTGAACTTCATAGACAGGAGTGTCCAATCATGAGTGGTCAAAGGTATTTAAGGTGGTCAACTGCAAGTTGTGCTTCCTTCCCTTTGACTCTCCTCTGAAGAGTGACAGACAGCATGGGATCCTCAAGGCAACTCTCAAAAGATATGAAAACTAAGATTGTTCAGTCTCCTGGTTTAGGGGAAGGCTACAAAAAGCCATCTTGGAGGTTTCAACTATAAGGAATGGAATCAGAAAATGGAAGGCCACACCACAGTTGCTGTTAAACCCAGCAGGTCTGGCAGGCCAAGAAAAATACAGGAGCGGCATATGGAGAGGCGGGATTGTGAGAATGGTTACAGACAACCCACAGATCACCTCCAAAGACCTGCAAGAACATCTCGCTGCAGATGGTGTATCTGGACATCGTTCTTCAATTCAGAACATCTGTATGACAGGGTGACGAGGAGAAGCCCTTTCTGCACTCGCACCACAAACAGAGTAGCTTGTTGTATCAAATGCTCATTTAGACAAGCCAGATTCATTTTGGAACAAAGTGTTTTGGACTGATGAGATAAACATTGAGTTATTTGGTCAGAACAAAAATCACTTTGCATGGCGGAAGAACAACACCGCATTCCAAGAAAAATGCCTGCTACTTCCTGTCAAATTTGGTGGAGGTTCCATCATGCTGTGGGACTGTGTGGCTAGTTCAGGGACTGGGGCCCTCGTTAAAGTCGAGGGTTGGATGAATTCAACCCAATATCAACAAATTCTTCAGGATAATGTTCGAGCATCAATCACAAAGTTGAAGTTACACAGGGGTTGGATATTCCAACAAGACAATGAGCCAAAACACAGTTGGAAATCTACAAAGGCATTCATGCAGAGGGAGAAGTCCAATGTTCTGGAATGGCCGTCACAGTCCCCTGACTTGAATATCATCGAAAATCTATGGGATGATTTGAAGCAGGCTTTTCATGCTTGGCAGCCATCAAATTGAACCGAACTGGAGAGATTTTGTATGGAAGAATGGCCAGAAATACCTCCACCCAGAGTCTAGACACTCATCACAGGCTACAGGAGGACAGCGTCGAGAGGCTCAAAGGAGCAGGAGGAGGCTCAGCTAAGTATTGATGTCATATCTCTGTTGGGGGCCCAAATTTCTGCACCTGTCTAATTTTGTTATGATGCATATTGCATATTTTCTGTTAATCCAATAAAATGTCACTGCTGAAACCCTACTATGTCCATAAGGCATGTCGTATATTAAAAGGAAGTTGCTTCTTTGACAGCTCAGCCAATGAGAAACAAAAATCCAAAGAGTTAAGAGGGGTTCCCAAACTTTTTCATATGACTGTACTTCACACTCAGAATGTGTACACACACACATCATGGCTGCCACGCGTTCCCAGCGTTCAGTGGGAGAAAAGTTGTGTGTTTTAGGGGGCTGCTTGTTTGTTTTTATTATATTTATCTATTTATTATTTTGGGAGCTTCTTTAAAATTTCACTTTTCCCTTGGGGACAAGTAAGTTATGATGGAATCTTATTTATACATAAGGAGACTGTCTTTCTACTCATTACACATATTTTTCATGTAAGTGCAAATTGATTTATTCTTTGTATGTCATCAATTCATTATTATTCTTATCTCATATTTAATTTGTTTTTCTTTGCTTGTGACTAATTTGGCATCTCATAAAGCACTTGGAGCTCCGTCCCGTGTATGAAAATGTGCGATAGCAGCTGTGTTAACAACAACAATTACTTCTGTCACTTGAAAGCTGCGTCTTATCTAAGTAATCCTTTAATAATTGTAATATCCACATACGCAGTCTTATGTAACAAACTGTAAAATGCAGTTTTTTTTCCCCTCTCTCCACAACCCATCCTGTACATACCGTAAACAGATATTCCCGTTTGGTTCCATCCAAGGCAGGCGTTTTCTACATCCAAACACAGTAAGACCTCCTGGGACCCTGTGGCTGTAGTACAGGAGTTGAAAAGCAATGAATGCCGCCTTAGAAAATTGATCTTGTAACTCGCAGCAGGTACGGTCATGCAGGTGTCGGTGGCCACTGGGTAGCCTTTAAGCTGTAAATCTGCTGGTGGTGCAAGAACTAGAGGGGAGAAAGTGACAGGGTGAGGTGGCCAGGGTCTTCAATGCTGCGGTTTGTGTTATCCGAGGTCTGTCTATTAAACAACAAGACTGACACGATGACTCCCCTTTATTTACAGTTGAGTTCCGAGTAATAGCCGTGTGTTTAATAAAGTGAATAAAGCTCAGAATCCTTTATAGCTTTTATTTCCAGGCACGCAAATGCATTGGGCTCACAGCACATTCTATTCCAAATCAAAACATGAAGAAAAATTTGGATCATATTTGTGTTATTCTTTTACAGAAAGTGAAGAAAAGGGAATATTCAAAAAAAATTGCAGTGTCTGCATTCTTCTTTACAAATTCAAGCATTCACTGTATAAACTGAAAAATATTTCAAGATTTTGCTTTCCTTTGAATCCCTGCACTCATATTTTGTTGTTTCGGGGAGCTGCTGCCCGTCGGTGTTGGTACGGCGTCAGTCGACCAACTTCAGGTATGCCAGCCCAGGATGATTGGACTCCATTCCACAATTTTTTTGCATTTCTGATGCCACTCCACAACGTCAGTCTTGTTGGTCTGTCGCTCGTTTACTGGTGTGTTTGGGGTCCTTGTCTTGTTGAAGCCCTCATTTCAAGGGCATACGCCCAACTGGCCTCTTCAAATATTCTGAAGTATTCAAAGTGACCCCTGGTATGCGATAAAGAGGCCTGACACCACAGAATGAGACACATCCCCATGTCATGATGCTGGCAGCACCCTGCTTCACTGTGTACTGTGGTTTGAAGCATCAGTCCAGAGAATGTTGCGCCATTTCTCTTTTGGCCAGTCGGTGTGTTGTCTCCTCTTCAGCACCAACAGTGGGACTTTGCAGGCTCTTCTTGCTGCTATCTTGGCTTCACACAGGGTCTTCTAATTATAACACAGGTACTGCAGGTACAGGTGGTGAACCAGCTGAGGAGGGGGAAAGGCTGCAGGGGTCTGTGGTATCCGGGGTGAACTTCTTCAGGCTGGTGGTAAGGCTCTCCTTCTTGCATTGCAAGCAATCTTTTCTTCCATCTGGGAGACTGGCATCATCCCACCTGACTAGAAAACTGGACTTGCCGACCCTGTCTGGAAAGGGAAGAGGATCGCCTGGATTGCAGCAACTGCTGGGGGATAGCACTGCTCTTTGTGTAGTGTAAGGTCCTTCCTAGAGTCGACGTCAATAGGATCTGTGATCACTTGGTCACCTACCAAGTTTTACGCTTAAGAAGTCTAGCATCGACCGCATCCTGGCACAGAGGGTTCTCGTGGCGCGCAAACACGAATATCGGCAGAGTTTCTTTGTAGATTTTCATAAAGCGTTCGACTCAGTTGATCAAGCTGCCCTGTGGGACATCCTGAGGGTTCGACCTGTCCACTGGTACTGTGAGTGCTGTGCAGAGTGGAGGCAGACCCTCTGTGTTTTTCCCAGTTGATTCTGGGGTTCGTCAGGTGAGTGTTCTGCTCCTACTCTGTTCAATGTTTGCATGGTTTCCTGATAAAAACCAAGAGCCTGGCCTTTAATGACCTCTTGGGCATGGCCATCAGCAGTGTATCTGTCTGTGCAGAGAGTCTCAACCTCGTCATCGAGAGGTTTATTTACCTCGGCAGTGACATTCATGTCTCTGGTGACTCTTCCTATGAAGTCAGTAGATGGATTGGGAGAGCATGGTGGGGTCACGAGGTTGCTGGAAAGGAGTGTGTGGCGCTCATGATATCTCAACAAAAGGACGAAGGTCCAAGTCTTTAGAGTCCTCGTGCTTCCTGTCTTGGTATATGGTTATGAGACATGGACGCTTTCCACTGACCTGAGATTAAGACTGGACTCTTCCATGTGTGTCTCTCCGGAAAATCCTTGGGTACCATTGGTTTGACTTTGTGTTACTCATAGAGTCCCGAATGAGGCACATGACCTGCATTGTGAGGGAGCGTCAGTTACGGCACTACGGCCATGTATTGTGTTTCCCCGAGGGTGATCCGGCTCGTAAGATCCTCATTGTTGGTGACTCGAGTGGCTGGACCAGGCCAAGGGGTCACCCACACAACACATGCTGTGGCAGATAGAGGGTCATTTCTGCAGGGTAAGACTGGACCGAGTGTCTGCCTTTGCCAACCGGGATCCCGAATTGTTCTGCCGTGTAGTGGGTGCGGCAACACTCTGTACCAGTGCCTGCTCCCCAACTTGACTTGTACTCGCAGGTAACTTTAGACCACCTTGGATCTTCCGGGAGCTGATCACTGGCGGAGTCTTTGCCATTTTTGCTCTTCATCGATCCATTCTAATGGCAGGTTTTCTTTTAGGATTCAGCTGCGATTTTAAAGCATTTGTAGTCATTTTAGCTGAGCAGTCCATCATTTTCCCTCTCCGATTTTAATCAAAGTACGCTGTTCTTCCGAACAAAGTCAGGAACGACCTGTTGATTTTCAGAGAGAAATGCACAGTAACCAGCGTGTACAACATTTGCCTTCTTTAAATGAGGGCCGTAATCGACTATTTGAACTCCACTCTGCTATTATCTTGAACAGCCTAATATTCCCTTTTTCTTCACTTTCTATAAAGGACTAACATAAATTTGATCGATTTGTCTTCATGTTTAGATTTGGAATAGGATGTGCTGTGTTGTTAATGCAGTTACATGTATGGAAATAAAAGCTCTGAGAAGGATTTGGAGCTTCATTCACTTTTTTAAACACACGGCTGTCGTTCATTTTATTTATTAACACAACTGTACATAACAATTTTAATGCTTGTCCCCCCTCATTGTATACCCCATTCGCAGTTGTGCACCGATGCCGTCTTGGTTCCCATTGGTCAACGGTGTGGAGCAGATCAGTTTCTGTCACCTGCTTCCAGACATCGGACGTTTTCTTCTTTACTGCATCAGTTGACTCACAACGTGTTCCTTTTAAGCACTGATTTCACTTTAGGATAAACACGAGACATGCAGTCTCCCCATAAGCCTCGGTAAACCTTTGAAAAGGTTCTGTTGGTGTCTTGTTAAATCGTACTAAAAATGTATAAATTGACACGTTGCTCAAGTTTTAAATGTAGCAGGATTCCGGCACACAAGGGGAGACACAACTACGTTAAATGGTGACGGACAATCAACTGACCGGCTGTAATCAGAATACAAGTTTAATGTGTCGCTGTGCTCTGTGCAGATATTTTAAATCTGCTTTTCTTTTGTTTCTACATGGGGGGCTGTGCCCCCTGCTCGCTTCGCTCTCCCATCCCTGTGTTTGGTTTACCGAATATACGATTTAAAGAGATTATTTTCATGGGAATTGTTACATATGCCTTATTTTCTCTTTTACTTTAAAAACGTATGTAAAATCAATGCTTGTCCTTTATTTCCGGCCCCGGGCGTGGTTACATCTCGTACAACACTGCTCGCATTGTGAAGGGGGGCGCAGCTGAACACATATTAAGGAGATGCTGTCGGATCATCTGCTGGCTTTCTGCTGCTGGTGAGCTGCGTGTTCTGCTTGTCGTTGTTTTAAGAGCTGGTAGCACTTGATGTGTGTCTGCCAAAAGCAATCCAACAACTGCTAGGTTAGATGTCCGTGGACTTGTTTTAAATGATGGCTCACTACCTTGTCTCACGTGACGCTGTAAAATCAATACTTGTCCTTTATTTCTGGCCCTGGGCGTGGTTACATCTCTTTCTCGCAGGACATACAACACTGCTCGCATTGTGAAGGGGGGTTAGGGTGGCTGAATGCACGCAAGGAGAAGTGGTCGGATCATCTGCTGCGAGCTGCGTGTTTTGCTCGTCGCTTGTTGTTGTTTTAAGAGCTGGGAGCAAGTTAAAGTGTCTCTCATGGGACTTCAGATTGTCTTCTGAGAAGATGACGTCTCGTCTCCCTAGTCTGCCTCCCCAAGATTTATGTTGTGTAATAGAGAGACATGTACAGCTCAGGCAGATTTAGTACAAAGGGACTCGGCATTCAGAACTGCTAGGCCAGGCATAGGACAAGATAGACAAAGACAAATGGGCAACGTGCACTATTTCTGTGTGTTAGAGTCAGCTTGCCTCTCTTTGCCATGTTTGCCATAAGTGGGGGCCTGCACACGGAGAAAGAGTATGAAGCCTTGGTACACTGCCTGGCACGCCTTTCAAGCCGAAGATTGCGTCATCCGATCCTGAAAATCCTTCTGGAAGGCTAGATGAAAATGGCAGACTCTACACATGAGCTTATCATGGCTTCCTCGTCTGTTATGCCGTGTAAGCCGTCATTAAAGAAAGCCAAGTTACTCCTTCTATGTGATTTCTTACTGCTGTATCACTAAGGGAGGAATATCGCCTCGTTATAATCTATCTATTTAGAGTCGGGTTACTTAAAATACCGCAATTAAAAAGAACTTACTCCAACCGGGGAACTAGCGCCCCCTAGAGGAAAACACCGGCCGAGAGTGTTGTCGTGTGTCGTGCAGGTTTGGACAGGTTTAAACCTGCATGGCAAGCTGCTCATCATCAGATCTCACTGCTTTGTTTCAGAGTCTCGTTCTATAACTTGACTTTTATCAGCAGGAGGGGTTGAGAGTAGTAAGCAACTGCAAACGGTGACCAAACCCGCCACTGCGTTTTATTCGGCTCCCTTTGCTAGAAGGAAAGTTAGCTTTGTTGGTTCGGCCGAGATTCCCATGCGCTTGCGGGGAGTAGTGAAGAGCAAACCACGACAAAAATGGCATAAGCAACTGGTGAAAGATCGAAGTGAATGCACAAAGCAAACAATGTTTAGTATATTATCACTGAATTGGACTCTGACCAGGAGATCAAGATCGAAAACTAAAGTGAGGTACCGGCATCAGCTAATCGTGGTGTCAAACACATTTGTGTAGATTAAGACCACCACTCGTAATCACAAGAGGTACAAACCAGATTGCATTGCACTGTGATTGTGACTGCTGCCGCCATTCACACCCCCGTCACGCAAAGACAGCCTGCCACACATTCCTGCCAATTGTAATGCCGCCTGTGAGCATCCCGAGCCAAAAGATACTGTGAACTGGCGGCCACAGCACCCAGCAAGTGACATTTCAGGTTGATTTATGTGTATATGTTTGGGGAAAAAATATTCAGCCCTCAAAGAGTTAATAGCCAGACCTCGTAGATCTCCTAAAAAGATGGCATCTGTATGCCAGTAGGGTCCTGTGTCACGTTTTCCACTCTCTGCCGTGTCTTAGAAGGATCCTCTATATTCTGTGGCCTGATGCTGTCCGTATTCAAGAACTGTGGCAGTGGACAAGACTGGGGCCGGTAGAGGAATGGATTGTCCAGCAACGGACAAGTGAATAGACCTCCTCATCTATAAGCCGGTCTCAAACATCACAAGTCCTCACATGGAATCCCAGGAAAAAAGCACCTGGCACTGGGATCTGGAAGAAAAATGACAAGAGGGTGGAGCCTCAAATGGGGACAATCGGAGAGACTGGCCCAAGACTGAGATGTCTGGAGAGCTCTCGTCAGTGGTCTGTGTCCCTAGAGGGTCAATAGTTACTAAGAACCTCAACAAGCAGTGCCAGTTGAAGCCCATCTGGGGCCCTAGGCAGGGTGGACAGACACCTCAACTGTGCCCACTCAGTGTCATGACAATTTGATGAGCCTAATGAATGGACTGGCTCTGTAAACAATAGTGGGTGGCAGGTGTGCTGTGCCCAATGCTGCCATTACTGATGGTGCCTTGTGACACTTGTGATTCTCTCTGGCTCTTGCTCCCTGGAATCTCTGACCAGCTTCTTGGTGGTGTTGATGTTATCTTGACAAAAGTGCATAAGGAGGAAGATCTCCACTTCTGCCTCATCATTGTGGGCAGTCGGGTCTGCAAGGCTGGTGTAATCAACAAATTGACTGCGTCCCACACGTGCACATGGGAGACGACTGAAGGGCTCAAAAAGGGATACTTCCATGCCGGACCACTGATCCTTCCCGTTTTTCATCTGCAGACCAACTACGGGAAATTCTGCCCAGACTTGATGATGTCACTTCCTGCTACGGGCCTGATGTCATTTTTCCTGCCCGACTTTAAAACCTCCATGTTTGTCTGTCTGAACTGTTCTGTTTTTGGATTGAAGTCTGTCGAGACCTTTTCATTGCGAACCAAACCATCATATTTGGCATCCAATTTCAAGTATATGGGCAGCTGCCCCTAAAACCTTTTCTTGTGTTGCTTGAATCCTTATCACAACTGATGACATTAGAGCTGTGTGTGACACTCTTGTCACAGCCGGGAGCCTGGTTGAGGACAAGTGTGGAGTTATTGACCGTGCCCGTCCACACGTTTTGAGTCTGCCAATTTTGCAAATCTGTTCGGCAAACGCCGATGGCCAAACCAGCTTGAATGTGCCCGATCTTGTCTCGTCTCGTAGACTAAGCAGGCTCAGAACGGGAGCTGTGCTGAGCTTTGTCGGGCTGAGTGGTCTGTTCTTGCCAGCAGGTTTCTAATATCGAAGGTGTCACCGATTCCAAACTCTAGGAACTTGGCTGTCGGTTAGGAGTGGGAAGCAGTGAACTTCCCGGCACATGAACCACTAGGCCACTCTGCCTTCTGTCACCCCTTTTAAGATGGCAGTGCTCTCGAGTCAGATGGGCTTTCGTTGCCTCACATGATTGCTAAGCAGCCTTCAATACAAAAGTTGTCCTCAGTTTTGTTAAATGCTGATGAGATGTCATTTTCCAGGCTGGTCGCAGTTATTGTTTCCTCAGAAGTGAAGGTGAATACTCAGACAAAGAATATAAAGAGTTGTTTTTTTTGTTTGTAGGACAGCACGGGAATGAGACTCTGGAAGAGGAAGTGGTTTGTCTTGGCGGATTATTGCCTCTTTTACTACAAAGGTGAGTATTAAGTGTACCGTCGACCCTCAGTTCCATCTGACCGGGCCTATTGATTCACATGAGTGAACTTCTGACGGGTCAGAAATGGCCTGCTTGTTAAAAACGAGCTTTATCGATCAAAAGTGCGTTTGGGTGGCTACTACATGTGATCTTTGGAGATTAATTTCCTTATGAAGTGCTGGAGATGAAGAAGGCATTAGCAGAAGGGTACCCAGCTCAGGGGCATGACGTCTCAATGTTATATCGATTTATAGCGGGTCACGAAGCATACAGATACTAGATAAAGTCGTGTCCGCTATACAGCCATGTCAAAAAAGTAAGTAGACCCCATGAAGAGTGTTTTCATTATTCACATATGTGGGCCTTTCAAGATTTGATCTTAATTTAAATGGTTTCTAACACTAAGGTGTGCGTGTGTGTGTGCGTCTCCAGGCCCTGCGAGCAATCTGATTGGTCAGTTTGGCTTTGGTGCTGCAACTGAACACGTAAGTGCAACACACACAAGGAGGAGTAAAGCTGTGGGGGCCACAATGGGAGTTGCCTTCAAAGATGGGAAGCATAAAAGCAGACAGGAGTCAAGCAAAGCACCTCGAAAATCATGAGAGTCTGATAGTCGGGCTTTACAGAAACGCACTTGACAGACCGCCAGTCCAAAGAGGTTCAGACACGCAAGGATACGAAGGAAAGGCACTGAAGGTCCACGTAGGGCACGAGAGGGCAGATATGTGTTTACATTTATTGTATTACCTGTCTAGTCCTATAAAGGTGGCATAACAAACATCAGGCCACGTTTACATTTTGTAGGCCATTGAAATTAACCTCAGTAAGTTGGCCTCTGCCTACATTAGTTGGCCACAGTACCAGAAGACTCATTTGGTGAACGCTGACGACTGTGTTTGGCCTGACTAAACCTGATATCCACTGTAAAGCATGATGGGGGAAATGTTCTGGTTTGGGGCGGCTTTGCTGCTTCAGGGCCCGGGCAGCTCACCATCATAGGATGCGCTGGCAATTCTTCATTATACCCGCGGGGAGCACAACGTGAGAACATGTGTCAGAAGACCGAAGCTCAAACCCAACTGGACCTTGCAACGTGACAATGACCTTAAACATACCAGTAAAATCCAGCAAGGAACAGCTAGAAAGAGAAAGAAGTGGCGGGCTCTGAAACGGCCAAGTCAAAGCCCGGATCTAAATCCTCGATACAAAACAAAACGGGCCGTGCACACAAGACACCCCTAAAACATCACGCAGCTAAAAGAATTGTGCCTGGCGGAGTGGGGAAAACGTTCTTCCCGTCGGGGTCGGAGACTGCTAGATGTTGACTTGAGGGGGCACTCCCGGCTATGTGGGTGGGTTCCACAGACAGAAATGACACATCAGTTTGTTTTTTGTTGAATTACCGTAAAGTCAAATTTACATTATATTTTCAATTACATCGCCTTTATTTAAAGATACTATTTACATAAAGATCAATTCTCAATGTCCACATATGTTAAAAAAGAAGAAAAAAATTCCATGGGGTGTCCTTACTTTTTGACGCGACTGAAAGTCTGGACGTGTTCATCAAAAACGAAATCCACTCATCCACTCTCAGCATTGGTCCACCGCTCTGCCCTGAAATATTCTTTTCCCAGTTGATTATGCCAAAGTCGCATCGCTGCCTCCACGTTTTTTGTGTTGCTGTGGGATTTTACAGCCTCGGGGTCTTGCAGTCGACGTCTTGTCACTCCTACATGGTGCCCTGCATTTGAACACTCATCACTTGGCATGCCCACCATGCAACCTTTATGCCTTCGTACGTGGTTGACAGGAGTGCCACCTGCTCACCTAATCTCACTTTAAACCGTTTATGACTGATGGGCAGCAGTGTGGCTGAATATCAATATGTGACATCACACCTTTGAGGGGTGGGGGGCCGCATTGATCTTCTGCCGTCTTCGTTTGGGGTATGGAGTAAAGTCCTATTGCTGTCTTCTCCCCTTTACTTTGCAGACAGCAGAGAAGAGAACATCCTGGGCAGCATCCCGTTACCCAGTTATGTCATTTCTCCCGTTGAGCCCGAAGACCACATCAGCCGCAAGTACGCCTTCAAGGTGGGTTACGCCTTGTGCTTCTAGCAGCTTAGCTCATTAGTTTAAAGAGTAAGTGTAATTCCTAACATACGGCGTGTCGCTCCCACGCTGCGCAATTGAGGTGCCATTTTCAATTTGTTTTGTCACAATGAGATGTTGCCATGCAGCCTGATGGGAGCTAAATGACGCTTCTCTCAAACTGAAGAATGCGGAGCGGCCAAAGAGAAAGCATCTGTTTGTTGTTATGGTTCCCCCCCACCCCACCAGTAAACCTCTGCCTCGACTGTTGACTTATCACTTATGGATGAGATGTCATTCTGTTATCTTTGTGATTTGTCACAATTACCATTTGGCGCAGTGCAGAGGCCTTGTGAAGCTTCACTAAATTGCCTCCAGCGTCACCGGGAATTCATTACCTTATTAGGTGATTGACATTTTCAACTCATCGAGTGGTCCGGATGCCATTTATCCCGAGCTCCGTGTCGTAATGTGTGCAAACAGTTCAAAGGGAGCCTTGTCAGCGTTTTAGTGGCATGCCATCCGAGCGTAATGAGCAGCTCTTCAGACAGGCGGAATAATTCCGTGGCTCCGTTTTCCCAGCCTGTCTTTCTAATGAATAATATTAAAAGTAGTGAATTGTGTTTCCTGCCCGTGAAGGGACTGATTGTCTGTCTGGTGGAATCTG
This sequence comes from Polypterus senegalus, assembly GCF_016835505.1. Classification (NCBI taxonomy): domain Eukaryota; kingdom Metazoa; phylum Chordata; class Cladistia; order Polypteriformes; family Polypteridae; genus Polypterus; species Polypterus senegalus. The sequence continues at coordinate 333,175,816 of NC_053154.1, forward strand.
TTGTTGTTTGCTTATAGGAGGGAAAGCGACAGAAAAGTGACTCTGTCTCTGTGGCTTTGGGCTTTTTGACAGGCGGTCTTTATGGCCTGCGCCGTCAAGCCAGACTGACTACAAGAAGATGCTTAAATGATGTTGGGGCTTGTGGACCAGTGGCTGGTGCTGCTGCCTGGAGGACCCAGCGTCTGGACTTTGAATCCTGAGCCGAATGTTGCCCTCATCCACAAAGGCCAACTGGTGATTCTAAGTTTGGCCCCATGTTAGTGATGGGTGGGCAAATGAGCCACACGATGGAACAGGTGCCCAGTGTGGCTGGGAACGGCTCCACCACCTGTGATCCTGAAGTATATCTTGGACTTAAAACTGTTTTGCTAGGCTGATGTTCTGTTTGTCCAGAGAGCACACCACTGAAAAGTGAGTAAAGGGATAAGCTGCCGCATTGCTAACGTGCTGCACACACACCGAGTCGGCGAGTGACAGGGTGTCCTCCTCCTGTTTTCAGGAGCGACTGTGCCTGCTGGCTTGTCACCTTTCGTCAAGATGTTTCTGTAGGTGTACCCTGTGACTTGAAGGTCCGTGAGTCGCCTCAGTCGGAGTGCCGTATTCTAATCAGGGTGGAGCCGCAAAGATTGATGTTGATCGGTGAAATTCGCCCAAGCATTTTTTGTAGCACATTTGCCGGGTTTGAGACTTGCCTGGCCATTTTCTTTTTCCTGAATATTCACCATGTGGCTGACTTGGTCACTCTCTGGGCGGGGATTAGCTTTACACCAGCATGCTGGGTCCTTCAGGCAGCAGCACCGGTCATCTTGTAGCCAGTCTGGTCCATGTTTCAGACCAAAGGGTCCTTCAGGCAGCAGCTGTAGTCTCTGAGTGTCGCACCAAAGGGCACAGTGACAAATGGATGAAATGGTGTGGTGACAAATGTGTGCTTGTGACCCTGGTGACGCCTGAACACAACTGCGTGTTAAAATGTCACTAACTTAAAGGATTGAACCTTGTGATGATGTCGCTTTTAAGGAGCTTGTGGATTTGTGCAGCCTAATCCCAGCCTGCATCAGTGAACACTGACGTATCGATAGATAGATACTTTATTAATCCCAAGGGGAAATTCACAATTTTGAATATTAAATTGAATATTGAATTTAAATTAATTAATTGTAAATTGCCTTTTTATTTATTGACGTAGCTCTGTGTTTTCTCTCCGTTTAGTGTTTGTGTTTACATTATAAGTTTATATGTGTTGCCACACTTTTATTTCATTTACATTATTTTTATAAAAAATACATGTTCTCCAGTACATTAAACAATTTTTTCGGTGGTGAAATCATAGATATATGTGTCATTATCTGTTATTATAAATGACCATCAAACACACAGACCTCTGTTCTGCCCAGGATCAAGGTTCCTGCCCCAGTTGTTTGCGACTACCATGTGTGCTTGACGATCAGCAGATGCTGCAGCTGTCATTCTTCTTCATCCTTTCACACAATCAGTTTGTGCAATTTGCTTGACACTCGGCAGATGTTGCTGCTCTTTTTCTTTCTGCCATGTCTCCCACCCAATCAGTTTCCCGTAAAAATGATGTGAACCCTGACATTTTTTGCTTCATTAGCATGTTTCACGTCATAAACTTTCAATTAAGAACAAGATCAAGGCTCTAGCCCCAGTGGCACGTGAGTAATCGTGTGACTGGCACAACCCTTAACATGAACTAGTGGATTACAACACGTTGCTGCACCCATCATGCGGCGAACCACCCAGATTGAGATCAAAGTGCAGCCGTGCAATGGGTGACACCTCAGCGCCACATTAGAATAGTGGAGTGGGAGGGTTTTTTTTGTTTTTTTTTAAATATAAACCCCCGGGTTTTCCCTACAAGTTGGAGGACCTGCTTTCAGGGCTGGATGCTGATTAACGTCATACCCAGGAGACAAGTTGAAATCTAGTAATCAACGTAGACCTCGGCGTTAACCTTTGCAGTGCACCATGCCTTGTGCATGTCTCTGGTGTGTGAGACGTGTAAAAGCAGTGCTGTTGTGTGGGATGCACCATCAGTTGGAATGACAAATGCAATGCATTTTATTGCAAAAACATTTGTGATGTGCCATCTGTTGGAATGACAGAGACATAGCATTTGGACAGGCACATAGACACTAATCTTTTTATTAAGGTGGACTGGCTATGCTACCCATCTAAGATTTGCTGAAATCGAAGTAATCAGCATAGATGTCAACATTAGCATTAGCAGGGCACAGTACAATGCAGATGTCTGTTATATGCCATTTGGTATGGGATTCATAAAAGCAGTGCTCATATTTGTGATGCCCCGTCTGTTGGAATGACTAATGCAGATGTTTGTGAATTGTCATTTGTTGGCCAGACACTGTTTTTTATGACGACGTTTCTATATCATAATTGAAATTTTATTCATTTTTGTACTGCATATGCAGGATTGTGGAGTTACTGCAAGAAAGCTTCTGACTCCAGAAATCTTAAAATAAGTGACCGAGACTTCATCTTTAGCACACAGCGTGGCCAAAGGTTTGTGGGCACCAAGCCGTTACACCTAATATGAGCTTGTTGGACAAACGCATTCCAAAACAGTGGGCTATTATTAATATGGAGTTGCCCCCTTTGACAGCTTCCACTCTTTGATTTCAGAAGATTTTGGAGAGTGACGCTAGGAATTTGTGCCCATTCAGCCAACAAAGCGTTTGGGAGGTCAGCCATTGATATTGGAAGCCAAGACGTGGCCTGCTAATTCATCCCAAAGGCGATGAGCGAGGTTGAGGTCAGGGGGCTGTCCTGGCCGCTCGAGTTCCTCCTTGTGTTGTGTGGTCCTGGCTTTGTGCACAGGGGCACAGTCATGTTATAGCAGAGAAGGGCCTTCCCCAAACTGGTAGCAGACAGTTGTCTGAAATGTCTTTGCCTGCTGTAGCATTAACGGGACCCTTCAACGGAACCAAGAGGCCGAGCCCAAGCCCTGCCATCATCCCTCCTTTACTCAATGTAACGGTAGGTGCTTTGCAGTTCAGAAGGCAGCGTTCTCCTGGCATCGGCCGAGTGTAGATTGGCCAATCAGACTGTCAGATTCATCAGTCCACGTTTCCACTGCTCAAGGGTCTAATAGTGGGCGGCATGCTTTACGCCACCCCGGGTGACACTTGGCATTGTGTGCAGTGATGTCTGGCTCGGCCACAGAGACCCCTCTCATGAAGCTCCAGGTGCACAGTTTGTGTGCTGATGCTGCTTCCAGAGGCACTTTGGAACTCTACTGGGACTGATGCCACAGACGAGAGGACATTTTTTATGTGCTTCCCACTGTGTGAGTTTGTGTGGACTCCTTCTTTGTGGCGGAGTGGCTGTTGCTCGTTCCTCTTCTTCTACTTCATAATAATGACACTTAAAATTGACAGACAGCTCATGTCCTGACTTGTGCTAAAAGTGACATTTGATGACAGTGCCACGTTTAAAGTCACTGAGGTCTTCAGTGCCACTCATTTTACTGCCCATGGAGGTTATAGTGCTATGTGGTGACCATGAAACACCTGAACTCAAAGGGGGCGTCCACATACTGCTGGCCTTGTGGTGTATGTGGCATGTTTCACCCTGTAGCTTTTATATTATTGTTGGCATTACTGTTTATAATTAGAATTTATTGTAATGTAAATCACGACGCACACCCTGATGTCACGCAGTCTCCGACGAATGAGGGACGTATGCTGGAGCCGCAGCCGCTGGCTTCATTTGCATGTTCAGTTTGTGTTGTGTATCTTAAATCACATCTGATCCTCTGCAAAGCCTTAAACCAAATTACATTTGCAGTTGGCTTATCGGCGTGCATTTTGATCAACGTGTTAGCCACTAAAAAGTGACAGGTGCCAAGCTGGAGCTCCTGTCCTGCTTATTAAAGAACTTGAGACTGGGCTGCTGGAGTTGAAGGGGCGATTAACCAGCCGCTTCCATTTGTCACTGCACTAATCCCCCCCACCTTGCCGCATTTGTCAGTGTGCCCTTTTGTTGGCATGTGTGTGTTGGCACTCTTTCATCCGGCGTGCCTTTATCGTGTCACCCTGTCACTTTCTCCACTTCAGCATGGAGTCACAGGACCAACCTAAGCCTTTCCTTCAGTTCCACACACCTCGCTCAGAAAAGGGGGACACTGGAGATGAACGGAGGGCGGACTGCATTGACTACACAAAAAAAAAAAGCCCGGCCAGGCAACGTGGGGTCCTAGTGGGGTAGGATACAAGGTCAAAAATAAGTGCAAGCAAACCAAAAAGTACTTGAAACAGACCCCTGTATTCAGACTGATCCTGCATGGGGGGGGTTATGAGGTACTCATGGGGTCTCGGCCCACCCATATTTAAACAAAAGTGTTAAATACGTCTTGTAGCCGCTGAAGTATAAGGCCAGATCAAGCACGTGTAAAACACGTGCCGAAAAATCTCTCAGTCCAAAAGTTTGTTTTAAAAGTATTTAGTGAAAGTTTAAAAGCAAATAATCCACACAAGAATAAAAGAAAAAATAGTTACACACTTGAATAAAAGGCAAAAGAAAAAATGTATCTTCTCTAAACGTAGCTTTTCTTGAGAAACTTTAGTTGTTTCTATACTTAAAAGTTCTTTACTTCTTCTTCTGTACTTAAAGATTCTTAGTTTGTTCTTCTGTACGCTTTAAACACACTTAAGTAAGTGCTGTTTTACGAGTTCCTTCACACACTCAAAAGGCCCGTTGGCACGTAGGCACATGCGCAGGCACGGTTTAAAACCATATGCCTTCTACACCTTACACATGGCAAGGCTGGTCACTAACTGAGAGTAAGGTTTAGTCAGAGCAGATCAAAACCGCTAGAATATACCAATACAGTTCTACTTATGGGGGTGTTAGGAACCTCCTATAGATTATGCTTTGTCAGCTAGTAAAATATTTATCAATCTTATATAACTAGGAATATGGCTGTTACATGTCTTAAACAAAAATGTCATTTTTATATTTTATTTAACCCTGTAAATCACATCACTACCTTGGTGTCATGACCCACTCCCACCCCCCCATATAAGTGTCTTTGCGAGTCCTAGAAATACCCACTAGAGAGGGAAATCCTGTCAAAAACCCTGGCGCTTAATGATTATTCTTTACACTTATTTAGTGCACTCAAAGCGCTTCAGTGGGTGGGGCACTTCAACTACCACTAATGTGTAGCACCCACCTGGATGATGTGATGGCAGCCATTTTTATGCCAGTCCCCTCACCAAACATAAGCTTTTAGGTGGTGAAGTGCTGAGAAAGATCGCTAGGTAGAGACAGGAGATGATTAGGGGGCCGTGGCGGGCAATTTAGCCATGACTTGGGGGGACACACTGCTCTTTACAAAGGATGCCCAGGGATCTTTAATGACCACAGAGAGTCCGTGCCCCGCTTTTATGTCTCATCTGAACGATGCCCTATGCATCCGCTGTCTCCGATTGGCTGACTGTCTCTTACCATTCCGCCACCTAACAGCTAATTTGTGGTAAATGTACTGGTGCAAAAATGTCTGCCGTCACATCACCCAAGTGGTTGCTGCACTTTAGTGGTGTTTGGTTTGGCTCCCCATTCAGTGACGCGCTTTAAGTAGTTAGGCAATAAATCAATGTAAAGAATAATTATTATTGTTTGTTAGTAGTCATCTTGAAGGTCGGTCTTAGTAGTCAGTGTGTTAAATGTGACCTGAACAGCAGCAAGCCTGTGCTCCAGTAAAGCTAATGTGCTCCTTGCCTGCCCACTTCAATGCCCCATTGGCGCAGGCCTTGATGACCCTGTTTTGCCACGAGCCTCAATGTGGTCATTTTGCCCTTTGTGGTACTCACTGGTTGTGTTCAAGATGTTGTCTGCAGCGCAGCAGTTTTGTTGACCAAGCAGCTGAGCTCATGTTGGATCCAGTGGTCCAGATTAAGCAGACTTTGCTCTTATCAAAACTCGCATTGTGCCCATGAAAGGGGGAGTCTGACCCAGGATTAGCTTTTCATCTGCTCTGGCCGAGGTCGGTCCATTCTCTCGTAGCGGGGGGATGCAGACACAGCTTGTCTGGCATTCTCCGAGGGTGGAAACACTCGATCCGGCTGTGGATGTCGCAGGAAGGAGATGAGTGTGCTTGGAAAAGCCAGACGGAGGTAAGAGGGTCTTAAAGTCTTGTTTTGGATAGCAATGAATATTTTATTTTGTGTCTTTCTGTATGGCTAACACCTTCCTAAAAGAGCAAATACTCAACTTGTTGTTGTTATTATTTTGTTGTTATTGCTTGTAGTTATTACTCACCCCTTGGGATTAATAAAGTATCTATCTATCTATTATATAGTGCCTTTCATCTATCTATCTATCTGTCTGTCTGTCTGTCTGTCTATCTATTATATAGTGCCTTTCACATCTATCTATCTATCTATCTATCTATCTATCTATTATATAGTGCCTTTCATCTATCTATCTATCTATCTGTCTATCTATCTATTATATAGTGCCTTTCACATCTATCTATCTATCTATCTTATAGTGCCATCTATCTATTATATAGTGCCTTTCATCTATCTATCTATCTATCTATCTATCTATCTATCTATCTATCTATCTATCTATCTATCTATCATATAGTGCCTTTCATCTATCTATCCATTATATAGTGCTTTGTATCTATCTGATTTTTGTTTTGGGTGCTCAGGCTGATAGTTTCTTGTCCACAGACATACAGAACTTCAGAAGCCTTAATTGAACCCATGGCTCTTATGGTTTAGAGTCCAGTTCTTTAGCTGCTCCACCACAAAAGTCTGACAAAGCGATTCTGTTTGTGTTCAGAACCAATAGGACCAAACTGAGATGATAGCCTTAGTTTCAAGTATTACTGTGCAATATGAAGAATTGGGGCGAAGGTTCATGGTTCAGGTTTTTAAGATGGTGGTGGGACCAGCAATGGTGTGTGGAGCTGAGACATGGAGAGTGAAGGGAGCACAGCAGGAGAAGAAGTTGGACGTGGAAGTAATAAGAATGTTGAGAAAGGACAGAATAAGAAAATGAGACAATCAGAGGTACAGCAAAAGTGGGAGAGACCTCTAAGAGATTGACATGCACATGTGATGAGGAGAGACAATTAAGATGTGGGCAAAAGATTGATGGGAAAGGAAGAGAACGTGAAGGAGGCCAAAGCAGAGGTGGGCAGAAAAACTAAAAGAAGATCTGAAGAAAGAAGGGCCTGACTGAGCTGGATGGCAAAGGTTAATCAAACACATCGACCACGTGTAGGAGTAGGAAAACATGATGAAGTTTTAAGTGTTAAAATTAATACAAACTAAGGGGCTTTGCTCACCTTCCCCCCACCCCTACAAACTGTGCTACATGGCAGCACCTTCACGTCTCTGCTGCTCGCGTATGTGGATTTCACTTTCACCAAACAGCAAATCTTTCAATTCTCACAGATACGCCTCTTCATTGAGAAGAAACACTACTTTTCCCTGACGGCAACACGAATTGGATGATCTACAAGTCTCCGACTTAAAGTTTAAATCCAAACAATTCATTTTATCTCTCTTCGCGCTTCTATTATTTCACAGAGTAATAATTTCCGTTTGTTAGTGCTAATGCGATCTTTACTATCATTACTTTGAGTCTTTCAAATTTTAGTACTTCCATCATCTCTAACCTGCTCTGCATGTTTACCGCACCAACGTTTTTGAATTTTTAACAACATTCTACTCTTTATCTTTTATTTACGGCCCCGGGCCTGGTGAAATCTCTTGGCACAAAATCTTGTCTCGCGGGACATGAAAGTATCTCTCTGAAAAAGTTGCGTCTTTTTTTCCCAGGCTAAAAAGTCTCATCTTGTCCCAGGAGTTTTTTTTATTATAATAGAGAGATATGGCAGTACTACCGTACTTGATCAGAGTATCCCAAGAGTGGGGACATTTGGCCATCAGGCTGGGAACTGTTGGTACTAAGATCTTCAGGCCGGACGGAGACTCTGCTCTTTTACACCATCACTTCGAGCAGGGTGGTCAGTAGAACTGGACTGTGATATTTTGAGCTTTATACGTGTGCTAGCTGAAGTGCCCGGGTTGCCTGGGTATGTTTGTAAGACATGTCTTTGTAAGACCGTCTAAGGGGAAAAAAAGCAGAGGTTCCTGTGATGACTCGATTGTTATTTCTGGCCGTCCCACCTGTCATCCACACTGCATTTCTGTCAGAGTCGTGAGTCACGTTTGTTCTTTGTGAGTTTTCATTATTGTGGTAACTCCTTTCCAGGTTATAACCATGAGTGCTGTCATGCCCGGCTCATCCTCCTAGTTCAAGGTGGACGGTTTGTAGGTAGATAGATACTTTATTAATCCCAAGGGGAAATTCACATAATCCAGGAGCAGTATACTGATACAAAAAAAATGATATATATTAAATTAAATAGTAATAAAAATGAAAAAATAAATAAAAATAAAAAAGCAGACAATAACTTTGAGTAATGTTAGCATGTACTCCCCGGGTGGAATTGAAGAGTCGCATAGTGTGGGGTCTCCTCAGTCTTAAACACGGTGACAACAGTCTGTCCCTGAAGCTACACCTCTGTCTGGAGATGATCCTGTTCAGTGGATGCAGTGGATTCTTTATGATTGACAGGAGTTTGTTTAATGCCCGTCGCTCTGCCACAGATGTTAAACTGTCCAACTTTAATCCTACAATGGAGCCTGCCTTCTTAACAAGTTTGTCCAGGCGTGAGGCGTCTTTCAACTTTATGCTGCCACCCCAGCACACCACTGCGTAGAAGAGGGTGCTCGCCACAACCGTCTGGTAGAACATCTGCAGCATCTTATTGCAGATGTTGAAGGATGCCAACCTTCTAATGAAGTATAGTCGGCTCTGTCCTCTCTTGCACAGAGCATCAGTATTGGCAGTCCAGTCCAATTTGTCATCCAGCTGCACTCCCAGGTATTTATAGGTCTGCACCCACTGCACAGTCACCTCTGATGATCACGGGGTCCATGAGGGGTCTGATCCTCCTGGAATCCACCACCAGCTCCTTGGTTTTGCTGGTGTTCAGATGTAAGTGGTTTGAGTCGAGTAGCACATCAATTATGAAGAAAAGCCAAGAAAGCAGGAGTTAAACCGCCACCCTGTCCTTCTCTTTTATGTTGCGCTGCACTTCCACTCCCGGTCGAGCCTCACCCAGCACACCCCTGCACAAGCACACGATACTCCACTTTATACACCTACCGCCTTCGCCCCCCCGTGACCAAACTTCGTACAATGGGTGACGAGCCTTTGCAGTCGCTGCTCCGCGGCTCTGGACTGTCCTACCAGGGAGCCTGAGAATACAGCAGACTGTGGGCTCTTTTAAAAAACAGTTAGGAAAGCATTTTAACAAAATTGCCTCTAATTATTGTTTTATCTTGTTGACCCCTAGGGTCAAAGTTTTGCATTTCAGAGCAGTGTTCATTTTGTTGATAAAACTAAGCTGAAAAATACTAAAATAATTAAAATGCGCCTTTAATAACAAAAACAAGATGGAAGGTTTTAAAATCATTGTTGACGAAAAATGAAATGAAAATGTTACAAACAATCAAGTGGACGATGAGCGATGTGAAGCTCATTACACACCTCTATTACACGTGACACAGTCCGCCATGAATGCACACTTTTATAAATGGATAACGCTTGTGTGAGCGCCACCTGAAAATCATCACGTCAGCAAGAGTCCTGCTCCGCTCCGCTCTGTGGTCCAATGTGATTCTTGGGCGTTCAGGGATACGGACCAATGCTGACAAAAACGAAATGCAGCGTAAGCCACGTGGAGTGAAGCTGACAGGAAAGAACACCACAAACCTGAAGAGGTGTCTTAGAGGTGCGCCATCCTGAGATTCGTGCCAAGGTGTGTGACGTTCTCTAGGTGGCACCTTGCCCAACGCCGTTACCGTTAACCTCCGACTCTCATTCATGCTGCTAATGGTAATGCGTCAAGTGCGTCAGTGTATTTTAGGTGTGCTGCTAGCAGGGATGTCACCAGAACCGATACTTCGATAGTAAGAGTTCGGCACTTCACTCTGACTCGACTGCAAATACACAAATAACTTTGGATGGCGCAGTAATATGTGAGTATAAACGACATTTGAAGAAGGCTTACAGTGATGATGATAAGAGCGCCGTATCAACACGTCGACAAGAAAAATCGCAGAAGTCCTGTCTGGCAATGCTGTGTGTTTGAGAACTTTTGTGGGTAATGTGCTTATTAATGAAAGAAAGAAAAGAAGCCAAGACACACACACATACGCTTGTTATTTTCCAGTTTTGCCCCTTCATGAGTTACTTAAACAGATTTGTGAAGCTTTGGGAGCCTCAGATGGGAGTTGTAACTGTTCAGCTTGTAGTGTTACGCAGATGGACTTTTAGTCCAGTATCTTACATGGTTACAGGGCAGAGTGGTGGCTCTGAGGCTAAGGATCTGCACTGGCAATCTGAAGGTTGGCCTTTCAAATCCCGTAAACGGCAAAAGTTACTCTACTTCGTTGTGCCCTTGAGCAAGGAAGGCCCTTAATGGGCAATTTCTCCGTCCTGGGTATGATGTTAATCTGCATCCAGCCTCACATGTAGGGCTACACCTTCCAACCTGCAGGGAAAACTTGTGGCACTCCAGCCACCACCACCAAAAAAAAAAAAAAAAAAAAAAAAACTCCCACTGGTTCCATTCCATCTGCACTGGTGTGGTGCTGAGGTGTCACCCATTGCAAGGCTGCACTTGGCCCCTCATCTGGGGATCGTAAGTTGATTTGTCATGTGCTGTATCATAGATACCTTATTAATCCCAATTCACATCCTCTAGCAGCAGCACACTGATAAGAACAATATTAAATTAAAGAGTGATAACAATGCAGGTGTAACAGACAATAACTTTGTATAATGTTAACGTTAACGGGTGGAATTGAAGAGTCGCATAGTGTGGGGTCTTCTCAGTCTGTCAGTGGAGCAGGACGGTGACCGCAGTCTGTCTCTGAAGCTGCTCCTCTGTCTTGAGATGATCCTGTTCAGTGGATGCAGTGGATTCTCCATAATTGACAGGAGTCTGCTCAGCGCCCGCTCCTAACCTCTCCTCTTTTACACGATCCTGAGGCTTTGCATGTGTCTATTTTGTAACTAGTGGGTACAGTTCAGGGTTGTGGGTGACCCCACCTCACACACATCTAGTTACATGTACGGGCACAATGGCAGTGATGGCAAAAGTCGTAGCGATTCAGAATCACGGCAAGTTTCAAATGAAGTGGCCGTTTGGCTTGTCACCCTCATCAATGAAATGAGCGGCTCCGTTTGTTACCTCTAACATCAAATGGATTTAGGATTTCAGTGCCTGAAGCGCATCTCCCAGTGAATACGATATGCACACATACAGCAGAACAGCACTGCTGAACATGAAATGTACAAACGCTACATTTGTGTTACTCGGAGTCTGGGGATCTGCACTGGCAATCGGAAGGTTGCTGGTTTGAATCCTACAAATGCCAATAGGGACTCTGCTCTGTTGGGCCCTTCAGCAAGGCCCTTAATCTGCAATTGCTGAGCGCTTGGAGTGGTGAGAAAAGCGCTATATAAATGCAAAGAAGAATTATTATTAGAATTATTATTACTCGTTTGGTTTTTGATAGCAAACTAATGTGTATGAGCTTAACCTGTCAAATGTGAAAAACGCAGTAAAAGCTCTAAGGATGTCACCTACTGGAATGGTACCTTAGCGAATGTAAAGCGGTCTCTCCGTTGTGATTAACCGACTACACGGAACTTGTGGATTTGCACTCCGGCTGAGCAGGTCACTCATGGGAGACGTTTTGGAAACGACACAGCAGAGGCTCTTTTTTTTTTGCAAGTGTTCTGAAATGTTGGATTCGTGTAAAAAAAAAAAGTTTGAGTCATTCGTTAATTAAATGTCACTCTTTAGTGAGTTTTAAGAAGCTAATGATGTAAATATCAATCTTACAATAGCAAATGGTGCAAACCTAACAGACAAAGCAGATTTTAAAAGTATTTTGGAACAAAAGCAGCTTTTAAGGGTTTATTTAAATTTAAATATCCTCAATAACTTCTCTCTTTGACTGTACAGATATAACAATGATTGCATTTTTATTTTTAAGCAGTATTTATCAGATGCTGGACAAAAAATATCAGAGAATACATTTTTGCACAAGGTCAGATAAATCCCATAGTCCATGGTGATTGGCTCATTCTTTATAAACCTGATGCTGAAGTGCCCCCCCATGATTATAACATCGCCCTATTTACTGTTATACTGGGGGGGATCTCAATGTCTGCCCACACATTAAAATTGAAGCCCTGCATTGTGTTTTAATATTTCTGAATGCCAATGCCAGTCTACTTAAATGACAGCTGGGTAACAACTTGACAGATCTACCACTGTTAGAAATCGGCTGTTACCTTTAGTGTTTAAAACCGTCGTCGTGCTCTCACTGTCCTAGTTTCTGAAAAAGAAAAAGCATTTACTGCCGTAGCTTTTTGCTGCGTGAAAGATGTGTTTTCTACCTTAAAAAATGGGTAAATCGTATTTGACGGAAGGTTCTCTTTTTGTTGAAAGACCTTGTGTGTTGTCTGGTCCAAATCTTATAGCAGCGTAATTAAGACAAGGAGGTCTAAAAATCGAGAGTCCACCTTACGAGAAGGATTTAGGAGTCGTAGAATCTTGGCAAGTGAGAGGATGCCTGAGGATTGTAGAAGTGTACTGGTGGGCCGATATTTAAGAATAAGGGGGATGTGGAGAGCTGTAGGAACTAAAGGGGGATAAAATTGATGAGCCACAGCATGAAGTCATGGGAAAGAGTAGTGGAAGGTCAATTAAGAAGGGAGGTGATGATTAGCGAGCAGCAGGATGGTTTCATGCCAAGGAAGAGCACCACAGATGCCATGTTTGATCTGAGGATGTTGATGGAGAAGTTTAGAGAAGGCCAGAAGGAGTTGCATTGCGTCTTTGTGGAATTGAGAAAGCAAATGAGGAGCTGTGGTATTGGATGAGGAAGTCGGGAGTGGCAGAGAAGTACAGGATATGTACGAGGGGAGTGTGACCGTGGTGAGGTCTGCGGTAGGAGTGACGGAGGTGGGATTACATCGGGGATCGGCTCTGAGCCCTTTCTTATTTGTAATGGTGATGGACAGGCTGACAGATGAGATCAGACAGGAGTCCTCGTGGATTGTGAGGTTTGCTGATGACATTGTGATCTGTAGGTGGAGGAGACCCTGGAGAGGTGGAGATATGAGAGGAGAGAAATGAAGGCCAGTAGGACCACCAAGACAGAATACATGTGTGTGAATGAGAGGGAGGTCAGTGGGATGGTGAGGATGAGGAGGGAGTAGAGTTGGCGAAGGTGGAGGATGAGTTTAAATACTTGGGATCAACGGTACAGAGTAATGGAGATTGTGGAAGAGAAGTGAAGTAGAGAGTGCAGGCAGGGCGAATTGGGTGGAGAAGAATGCCAGGAGTGATTTGTGACAGACGGGTATCAGCAAGAGTGAAAAGGGAAAGTCTACAGAACGGTAGTGAGACCAGCTGTGTTATATGGGCTGGAGACATTGGCACAGGAGACAGAGCTGGATGAGGCAGAGTTAAAGATGCTAAAGTGTGCGTTGGGTGTGATGAGGATGGACAGGATTAGAAATGAGGACATTAAAGGGTCAGCTCAGGTTGGACGGGTGGGAGATAGTCAGAGGGGCGAGATTGTGTTGGTTTGGACATGTGCAGAGGAGAGATGAGGGGTATACTGGGAGAAGGATGTTAAGGATAGAGCTGTGAGTCAAGAGGAGAAGAGGAAGGTCTATGGATGTGGTGAGAGAGGGCATGCAGGTGATGGGGGTGACAGAGCAAAATGACGAGGATAGGAAAAGATGGAAAAAGATGATCTGCTGAAAGATAAAGAAGTGGACTCGACATAATCATCTGCCAGATGGTGTTCAGAACCATTAAGAAGGCTAACAGACTGTCAGGTTATATAGCGCCTTGTTGTGTGATGTACAAGTCACAGGAGACTTTACAGAGATTAAGAGGACCGACTGAAATGTTTAAAATCATGAAGGGAATTAGTCCAGTGGATCAAGACTGAGACTTTGAATTGAGGTCACCAGGAACACGGGGACACAGATGGAAACTTAGGGGTGAATTTCGCACAAACATTAGGCGGTTTATTTTCACACAGAGAACCACACACATGTGGAATACGTGACCAAGCAGTGTGCTGGACAGTAAGACTTTAGGGACTTTCAAAACCGGACTTGATGTCTTTTTAGAAGAAATAAGCAGACAGGACTGGCAAGCTTTGTTGGGTTAAATAGTCTGCTCTCGTCCAGAGTGTTACACTGTTCTAAAAAAAAAACCAAAAAAAACTAACTGTGATGACAGACCGGAGCTGCCGTGATCTGCTCAACAGCATTTGGAGTAAAGCCATTCTACCGTGACTCATCATTTTATGTTCAATAATCACTACGTGTGGTTTGGCTCGTTGGTGTACATGTTGGTATAGTAGTTTGGAGGGGCAGTAAGTATATTCTGTGCATATTCATATGCTTAACAAGAGAGCCATCTGAGTTTTGACTGTTTGACTCATTTACTTTTTCTCAACTAAAATTAATTTACTTTTTACCACTAAAACTAATAATAATTAAATGACTAAAATGGAACTAAAACTAAATCAAAATGTACTCTCAAAACTAAGACTCTTCTGGCCCTAGAGAGCACCTGTGCCAAATTTTGGTCCAGATCTGTCAGAGGGTATTGGAGACAGACAGACAGACAGACATTCTCTTTTTTTATATAGAAAGATTTGCATTCTGTTGTGTTTTGAGTCAAAGATTCTGTTTATATCGTTGATTTGTTTAAGTAAACTTTTTATTTATTTATTTATTTATTTACAAAATTCACTCCTTTCTCTCTGACTGCCCAGTGACTGCCTGGATTCCTTCTCCTTCTTCTATAAAATTGAACTGTAAGTGTCATTATTACTTTGTATTTGGCAGACACTTTTATCCCCAAGGACATACGTACAAAGTGACAGCACCATAGGACTGTTTTCGGGGTTTGTTTTTTAATTATTATGGGTTGACAAGGCTGGTCAGGTGACCATTTGAGGGCCATTCAATAAATGGGATGTGAAAAGCCCAGTTGTTGTGGCCACCCACCACACTGGATACAGTATTATCTGTCTGGTGCTGTACAGTGTCATGGGTGTCTAGATGGCTTTCTAAGGCTCATCACGAAGGCGGTCACTTTGAATATCCACGTCAATTGTGTATTATCATTAGTACGATTGTGCTCACCTGACAGACCATCTGGGCTGCTCATCCTCTCCTTAGACTTTAACCATCCTGCCCAGGACTTACTCTGTGTCTCTGCCATTTTTGTTGTCTTCATCTCCACCTGGTGGTTGGTTCTGTAATAACGTGGTGAGTGGACAGCCTGTGTTCAGCTCCTCAGCACTCCTTGTTTTTCTGTTTAGCAGTAGTGTGGCTAACGGGATTTTTCACACCTTCCACTAGAAAAAAAAATGTGAAATGGCAGTAGGGAATCCTGTCTCCATACCAAATTAAATACATTCCAATATAATACAAGGAACTTGATTGATTGTTTTTAAAATAAGCAGGTATGGAAAACAAATTTGATCGATGACGAGCCACACACACGTAAATGACAGAGTGGAGTCCACGTCCATGGTGTGTCAGTCTAAACAGTTCCTGTAAGGCCGGAGCTTTGATCTTGTTGATACTTCCACTTATCCAGTCATGTGAATGTTGGTGGTATTGTGATTGAAACACAGACCAGACATCGTGAAAAGGTTTGGGGCAGTCATCCGTATAATATCCCTGGCTGCAAAAGGCTTTTGAAAAGGACAGAGTTGTTCACAAGACTGAGTCCAAAACAGAACTGATTCCTTGGTGGTAAGATGGTGGCTTTAAAGGCCCGTATAGAAAGTGACGTCATCTAAGGGTCCAGAACCGGAAGTGACATCATCGAAGGGGCCGGAACTGGAAGTGCGGTCTTCTGAGGCGCAGGAACCTGGCAGGATTTCTCGGGAAACGTCTGCAGGGCACTGAGAAAGACAGTCAGTGCACCTGCCACTCCCTAGTCAGAGGTGGTATCACCATTCCTTAAGCCCTTTAGCTGCCTCCTACTCATACGTGTGTGACAGTATAAAGGACCCCCGCCGCGTTTTTTGACACATCTCTGCTGAACGATTCATTACCTGAAAGTCCTCAGTTGTGTGTGTGTGTCACAGAGAGGATGTGCAAAGTTGTTCATAGTGGCACTCAGTTTGTCTTCCTTCTCCTCCTCTATTACCTCCAGGGGGTCCAGAGTGCAACCCATGGCTGAGCCTGCTCTTTTAATTAGCTTGTTGATTCGACATTAACACTTGAATCCTGGAACCCTGCAATAATATTCCTAAGGGTGGACCACCTATATACATTCCCTTGCACCTCCTCATCAGCGCCATTGTTTTGCAAGTTTGTCAATCACCGAGGCAGATGAAGTCGGACGCAAAATTCTCCCAGCTGACATCTGTTTATCTGGGAGTGGGGTATCTGGAATTGTATAGGAAGATAATATAATAAAACATTTCATGCTTGTTCCGTGTCTACAACGATCTGGGTAAATGTAGAATGATATCGTTTGATATTTGGGTTTTAGTTTTCACATATTGACAGCAACATGTAAATCGAACAATTTCTGTTTCATTATATTCATGAGTAGGGTGGCACGGTGGCACAGTGGGTAGTTAGGAGACCTGGGTTTGCTTCCATGCGTGGAGTTTGCATGTTCTCCCCATGTCCGCGTGGGTTTCCTCCCACAGTCCAAAGACATGCAGGTTCTAAATTGTCCCTAGTGTGTGCTTGGTGTGTGTGTGTGTCTGTGTGTGTGTGTGCACCCTGCAGTGGGCTGGCACCCTGCCTGGGGATTGTTTCCTGCCTTGCGCCCTGTGTTGGCTGGGATTGGCACCAGCAGACCCCCGTGACCCTGTAGTTAGGATATACCGGGTTGGATAATGGATGGATAGATCACATTTGGACTTCAGTCTTCACACAAGATTCACACCATTGAAGAGACGGTGATTTATTTTTTTTAGGTGGAGATTCCAGGGACACCTCCAGCCTTGGCCCGACCCTCACGCACTTACAAACAGAAACAAAAAGCCACTGGAAATAAAACAGCAAATAAAGAATGTATTAACAATAATAAATGAAAACAACGATCCCACCCCAGTTCCCTTTACAGCGATTATACATTAAATACAACAAACCACAAACAAAAACCCCACACAGTAAAGTCCATGAAAAAGCTGCAACAGATGTAATGTAAAGATGAAGGTAAATAATCCAGAGATCCACACATGGAAGGGGAATGTAAAGACAGTCCTACCGGTAGTTCCTGAAATGGTGAAGACGGGCGGACGGGTTCAGGAGTGCTCCTTTCTTCGCAGGATGGCCAAAAATCCACATACAGTCGTCACATAACGGGCAGACAGCAGACAATCCAGACCCCGACACAGAAACGATCGAGGACAAAACTGAGAAAGCACAGGAATCAGACAAGAACTTCAGACACGAACCACAAAATACTTCTGTTTTGTTTTTCTGCTTGGTCTCACTGGCCTCCTTTTAAATGCCACACCGGCCTTTAGTACCCAACAGCCCCTGCACCCTCAGCAGAAGACCAATCAGAGCCACTGCAGGGACTGCTGGGAGTTGCAGTTTGAAGTCCCAGTAGCACCGCTACACACTTGCCATCAACATTTTGTCATTATTACATATGAAATAAAGTTTCTGTTTTAGTTACGTGTTCAGCATTTCTTGCCTCGCACTTTCTGTCATCCTACATTTACGCAGATCGTTGTAGACACGGGACACAGCTTGTGCTGACTGACTGACATATTTCCAAAACAAAGGCGCTGATGAGGAGTTGTAAGGGAGTCTAAGGTGGCCCAGCATTACGAATATTTTCGTGGGCTTCAGAGATTCTGGTGTTAATGACCTATCACACCACACTCCTCATCACAGAGTTGTAGAAGATGTGACGGACGTGTCTTCCCACATTAAAGGAACGAGGTCTCCTAAGGACGAAGAGCCTGCTCTGCCCTTTCTCCTCTTGTTCCTCTGTATTACGACACCATAGCCCTCTGCCTTTTGTGTTGGATTCAGTTTTGTACCCACCTAAACTCTGTGCCCAAATTGCCCACTACTTTTAGTTTGATCACTAGCCTTTCATGTGGGACCTCATCAGAAACCTTCTGAAAATGAAGATAAATAATATCATCTGCACCGCTCTGATTGTTTCCGTTTGTTGTTGTTCTAGCATATTTGTGAATCTCGGCCTTCCCTGTCTGAGCCCATGTTGACTATTTCACACTCAAGTTCCTGACTTGTGCTGCTAGATCTTTCCATTAATTGACATGTGATGCACGTTAAGCTTACTGACCTGTAGTTATCCGGATCAGCCCGATCACTCGTTTTAGTACAATGGCATTATTATATTTGCTAGATTATGGTCTTTAGGAATTTCTCCAGTATGCATTCTCTTCTGAAAAATGTGTGCCATGGGTTTATGTGTTATCTGGTCCTGGCGAGTCCAGCAGTTTCTCCTTCCATTCCACTTCACTCTTTTTGTCATTAGCATGAGATCATTGGCAAGAGCTTCCATGACAAAGACATAGCAGCACTTGAAGCTGTCCAGACGGGAGCAGGACTTAATGGTACAGATTCAGGAGAATTGAACCTCATCAGTCTCAAGTAGAGGAGACATTATGGGGACCTTAAGGCATTGATTAATGAATTAACCAAACCGTGAATCACGTACTCGAGGACACCAGCGAAAATAAAGCGCAAATGCATTTACTGCTGAAACCAGGAAGCACTTGCTTATGCAAAGAGTTCTGAGAGTTTGGAACAAACTAGTGAGATGTGGAGTTGAAGCAGGTCTCTTGACAACCTTTAAGAAGCTGAGTGCTCTCCTCTGGGTTGTCAGATTTCTTATGTTCGCATGAAATTGAACTCCGAGCAGATCACTGGTGCTGCCCAACTTTCATAATCGTCATCTGCTGTCCTGACCGCCATTCGTGATTCCTCATGCGTTGACATCGCCATTATCACTGATTTATTCATCCAGACCTGGCTTTCTCAGCCCTGGCCTCACCACCTCCTGTGTCAAACGCCTCCTCCAGATCTGTAGATACAGAGTGCTGATGTTTTTCCTCCATGTACCCTTTTAACAAAGTTCACATCTCCTTTTCGGTTCACAGGCATGAAGCCAAGCCACCTTTCGCTCACTTACACCTGATCTCTGGTTCTTTTCTCTTGTGCTCTCCACCACCTTCATTAACTGTTCCTTAAACTCGATCACTCGATATGACCCCACACTCCAGTGGACCACCCTGCTCTTTGTATGCTGGAATGAGCTCACTTGTTTTCCACCCCTCACACAGAATCTGTCAACCAAATTGTACCCGTGTGATCTGGGGTTAGACCGAGGTCAGCATCCCGCTTGCGTGTCACAAAAAGCAACTAAAGGAGGTTGGCATTGGGAAGGACATCTAGTCTTAAAACATTTTGGCTCCAGCGCCCCCCTTGTTCTCTACTGAATGTGTCTTTAAACTTGATAACTTGATACTTCACCCACCCTAACCACAGGCCTTGGCTGGAAACTAATGGGGGCTGAGCTGCGTTGACGTACCGCTGGAGTCTACAATGGAGATGACGTGCCGCTCCAGTGTGTAAAGTGGATGCCCGATTACATGTTGCGTGTGCTTTAATTTTCCTTTTAATTAGGCGATTACTGCCAGTGCACCGAGCAGCCGCCTACAGAATTGTGCTGACAAAAGTTCAGGGAAAGACTCCATTGTGTGATGTGCTTATGACTCATTTCTTACAGCAGACGCTGCGTGCTTCAGGAAGAGATTGATGGAACGTTATATATAAAAAGGGCAATAAAGTAATAGAACGTGGCTAGTATTGAAGCCCGGGTTCAAGAAAGAAATGTTGGGACACCATCCGAGTTGTCCCTTTTAATTCGTCTACTTTGAAAATAAAGTAAAGCTCAATAGCGTCACAGACTGCAAACCCACGCCACTGTCCCTCTCTTTAAACAGAACGTTGCTCTTCGGTGTGTGTCATTTCTTATTGGAGGAGCGTCGTTTCTGTGGTTAGCCCTGGTTCAAGTTGGATGCTTTCTTCCGAGGAAACGCAGCTTTACAGGAGCTCCCTCAGAAGGGATGGGGTTAATTGTCATCGGTGGGCTTTTTCTCTGAGCTGTGGAGATAGAAACAGGTGACAAAATTGGCAACAGCGCCCCCTCTCGCTTTAGGGTAATACTACATACCTCAAGAAAACCTGGAAGGCAACCTGCAGATGCGCATTTGTGTGACAATATATACACACTGTCATGCGTGTGCGTGTAGGAGACCGCTTGGGGGCTTTGGTGATGGCAGTTACCCGCCCGACCAGGTTTTGACGTTGTGTACTAATAACTTCTGCTCCCGCTTCAGAACCAGAGATTGATGGCCACTCCATTTCTGATGTCGCTTCCATGTCCTTCCACTTGGACCCTCTCCTCCCTGCCACTTGAACTCGTAACTCAGAAATCGGAAAATCGTGTTAAAGCTTCTGTTCAGAACTCCAGCCTGAAACGACTACTCTGCATTTACTGCCTGTCGTCTTTGGGTTTTCCCATCCAGTTTTCTGGGGTCAGTGAGGTGGTCTGAGGTCTGTCTGTGTCCTATTTTCCATCGCACACTATACTTTCTGACCACACACCAGAATGATTAAAAAGACAGAAAACTTCTGAGGTGGCAGTGCCAGTCCCCGTGAGATGCCACACAGACGTATGGCCGTTGGTATAAAGGAGCCCCCTTCGCTTTTCTTGACACCCTGCTGTTGAGTAAGTCATTGAGATGATGTGCAGTATTGTTCATAATGGCCCTCAGCTTTGCCTTTATTCTCTACTACTGCCAGCAGGTCCAGGGTGCATCCCATGGCTCAGCTTGTCCTTTTAATCAACTTGCTGATTTGACCTCTCTTGTAGGGATGTCACCATCACAGCACACCCCGTTGACCCTCACGGAGTTGTAGAAGGTGACATGAATGTCACGTCCCACATTAAAGGAACGCAGTCTCCTCAGTTAAGAACCTGCTGGGATCTTTCTTCTCTATAGGGTGGTCCAGATCTAATTATGCAATTTTCATTACGCTACAACTTACTAAGTTTATTACAAAGAAAATCACCCGAAAAATTTCAGACCATCAAGAATTGACGACATGAAGAATCGTCTTCGCACCGAACTGGAATCGTCTCCACATAAATCAAAGTCATCCAGATGATCTGCATAATTAGATCTGGACCACCCTGTATTTCCTCTGTGTTAGGAGACAAGTCCAGCCTGTCACTAATGTGGACCCCCAAGTACTTGTAGGAGTGCACCACATCCACAACCTCGGAAGTGACTGGACAATAGGAGCTCTTTGGTTTGCTGAAAATCGATAAGCAGCTCCTTGGTTTTGCTGATGTGAAGTTGCAGACAATTCTCAACGTTCTCAGCCTGACTCTTCTCATCTCTCTCCATACTTTGTGACTCAATGGTATAGAAAAGTAAAATGTGAAAACTTCCAAGTGGGTGAACTTTTTATAGGCATTGCAATCTTAAGTCAGTACTGAGGGTACAGTTTTAAAAGTTGCACCCTGGGTCAAGATGTTACAGAGAAAAGCCTGTTGACTTTGAGAAATGCTCGCCAACACAGAAAAATCCACCATGCTGCTTAACGGGGTGTGCTGATGCCAGTCTGAAGGCCGAAGTTAGTGGAGCACAAGTGGTCCCTTGGGTGGGTCTAATGACGCTTGACCTTTCCTGGTAGTCGGGGCCACACTGAGCTCTCTGACTGTAGGACTTCATCTGGTGGACAGCACTATGGTGAGCCACGAGTGGAACTTGACTATCCAACCAGGACGGTTTTACGCTGAGCTCTACAGGCTGGCATTAATGGTGGTGAAGTGCGCCTGGGGTTGGGACTGACGACACTCTGTAGGTCTTAGCTGATATACGGTACTTTGTAAGAGACAGCCGGCATCTCAATCCGGCTGGGATGCCCTGAGAATGAAAGAATGGAGAAAGGCAACTACTTTTGGACACAGTCTTCCCCAAGAAGATAGATGGCAGCCTCCATACAACAACAACATTTATTTCTATAGCACATTTTCATTCAAATAATGTCGCTCAAAGAGCTTTACGTGATGAAGAAAGAGAAATAAAAGACAAAGTAAGAATTAAAATCAGACAACACTAATTAACATAGAATAAAAAGTAAGGTCCGATGGCCAGGGAAGACAGAAAAAACAAGAAAAACTCCAGACGGCTGGAGAAAAAATAAAATCTGCAGGGGTCCCAAGGCAATGAGACCACACAGCCCCCTCTAGGCATTCTACCTAACATAGCAGTGCCCCGGATTCTGTCACAATGGGATTTGGAGTTTGGTGTCACTGCCCTGCTGGGTACCGTGGGCACCACCAGGGGATGCTGTTAGAGGATCTTGGGACTCATACTTTTTACATAGCCCGAAAAGTACTACTGAGTCACAGGGATGGAAGCCCAGAAGTACTTCCGGTCTGACAGAAAACTTGACTTCTCCATCTGACCCGTCGGACAATATATAAAGGACCGTGGAACACCCAGCAGGTGAGCCAGAGTCAGGAGGAAGTAGACAATGCTTGCTGGGAGGTGTGAAGGAGAAGAGAAAGAGAGAATTGTGATTTTAATTGTGCTTTTTGGATCATGTGTCTGTTTATTGTGGCTGTGGTGTTTGGAGGGCACTGTTATAAGACGAAAAGTATTAAAGAATATTTAGTGCTTTTACATGGTGTCCTGCATGTCTGTCTGTTGGGTTTAAGGGGCAACAGTGACCCCTAGCTTCCACAACTTGTTCTGGTCCCTTGTGTTTCTTGCCAGTCATCTTGGTCATGGACGAGGATAAAGGCAGTAAGTGTTAGAACATGAGAGAGGTTTTGACAACAGCAGCCCATTCTGCCCAGCAAAGCTCGCCAATCCTACCCACCCAGCTCCTCCAAAGTTCTTAATGTTCCTCCTGTCTACCGCACTGCTTGGTAACTCCGTCCATGTGGCTGTAGTTCTGTGTGTGAAGATGCACTTTCTGACATTTGTACAAAATGAAACCTTCAGTTTCCAGCTGTGCCCCCGTCTCTTGCGTGTCTCGTGCTTCTTGCTTGCTTGTTTCTTGTGTCACTTGTCTGATTTGCCCTCCTTTTCTTTTCCTCTTACAGGCCACTCACACTGGAATGCGCTCCTACATTTATAATAAGAATTCAGTCATTGGCTCCCAGGCAGAACATTCTGGAATGCGAACGTACTACTTCAGTGCCGACACGCAGGAAGACATGAATGGCTGGATCCGCGCCATGAATCAAGCGGCTCTTATGCAAAGCAACCCTCTGAAGAGGTCAGTACCCAAACTCCCCTCTCTTCATCCTCTGGCTGGTTTCTCCTGCTCTGCGTCAGCTACTTTAACAACTTCCTTTCAGGTGATGTAGGCAGGAGTGGCAAGAGTGACGCCATGTGACGTCAGTCAATGCCAAGTTTTTACTGTATGCGATTCAGCAGGCTGCCATCTTTTAGGTTAAGTTCTGTAAGAGTGAGAAGTGACCTCTGCATTCTCTTCAGGTTTCAGTTTTTAAGGACTGCTGCCCACGTGTGGTGGTTCATGTGGACCACACTGTAGGGTGTGCTATACTTGACGTACAAAACTTAAAAACTTTACCCTTGTGATTTGCAACAGTTTAGGGGCACAGGCCCCCTGCTAATGCAAAAAATTGAACATGTTTTGGACCCAGGATTGCTGTATAGTTTGTGTGAGAAACATGTAATAGAATGATCAATTCGCAAGCAAATCGCATGTGTGAGGCTGGCTGCTAAGACAGACGTGTGGCGTCCTCCATGCATAGTTCCGCTGATCTTTAGTGAACTGTAACTTTATACAAAATTTAACTTATAATAAACTTGTGTGTAAATTTATGGTTGGAATCAATGCAAATAATTGCTATTATAGATACAAAAGAAATCCCAGGTGGAACTAAACACAAAACGATAAACACTTGGGACACAGTCTAGTATTGCAGATGATGGTGGTACAGTTATGGAATAAACCCCTCCGTTAACAGCCTCCTGAATGTTATGTGAAGTTTTGTCTTACCGTGACGCCATTATAAGTGAAGATTTTAGAAGTTGGGAGCTCTTCATAGATGCAGACATTTTCCAGTTAAGATGAAGTCACTCGAGCAAGTGGGCACCGCACAAGAACATAAATCCAGAAAAGGCTGTGGCCCAATGGGTGTGATTGTAATCCAACTGTGCAGTCGAGCGTTGAAACAGAAAGACAGCACTGCCTGAGATCCTGATGGCTTCTTATGGCTCACTTTTAAACCCACTGCCTTCATTTTTCACCCACCTGTCCTCCTGGCAGCCTTCAAAGCTGCCCAATAGTATAGTACCCCCGGGACTGCTGGGATTTGTTGTCCATTTAAGTAGTGCTGCTGCAGCATCAACTTTGGTTTTCCACAACAAATCAGAAACTCACAAAATAATTTCCATTTTGATGACAATCCTGCAAAAAGGCTGATCTGCATATCATAGACCCTTGACTCTCATTTTATGTATTTTATGTATTTTATGTGGTACGTCAGCCAAGTGCAGAGCAGAAAGGCAAGAACCTTTTGTAAGTTCAGACCTGGGCTTGTTGTTAATGGTTAGGTGTCGTGGCTGTACAGTGAAGGTGTGTTACCATTCAAGATTAGGACAAGCAAGTTCTCTCTGTCTGTTGTGATCAAATGACTGGATATCCTGACAGGTGGATTATGTAACATTTAGCATTTTTCATGGACTTTTATTTGCTGTTCTCAATTGGCTACGCCAATTCTATCAGAAACTCCATTATTTACATTCTGCAAGAAAACAGCAAGCATGGGCGGGCATTCCAGCTGGGGTGATTTAAGGTTCCGTACTTAGCTGGGATGCCGGCCTAACAAATGGACAGGGTGGTCCCTGTCACTGCCCAGACATGGATATGTTTGTTTTCTAGAAGGAATTGATTAAGGATCCTTACGTGACTGGGAGGCCAGTATAATGAAGGGACAGGAGAAGGCAGCATACTTGGGCTGTTTATTTACCTCACACACTAGAGAGCAGCGTCCCTGGGGTAGGGCACCCATATGGATACCTGCAGGGCATGCTGGGAACTGTGGTACCGTGTAGCGGCCTTATTGGGTTCTGTGGGTGCCATCGAGGGGGCACTGCAGGGTTTAAAGGACCCTACTTCATGGGACTTCTGTTTGACCCGGAGGTGCATCTGATAGACGGTGTCATTGCGTCCGAAGCTCTGCCAGGTCCTGTATAAAGGAGACGGCTCTTCCTCATCTGGGCGAGTTGGAGTTGGGTGGATGAAGGCGAAAGAGAAGAGAATACTGGAGTTTCTGCTGTCTTTGAAAAGCCTTTGTAAGGTACTTGTGTGAATAAACCTTGTCTTTGAACCCGGGACTTGCATCACTGTGGTTGTGTCTGGGTTGCTGCAATGTACTTTACAGGTCACACATGGGGAAAATAACAGGTTGAAGTATTCACTGATGAAATCTGCTTAGGTCGAATTACCTTCTCCCATTTCTAGATTGATCAAGTTTTAGGAGGTGACTATAACCCGAGTACCCCCTAGGGGTCAGTGGATAGGACTCTTAAAACTGTTGAGTTTGACACTTGGAGTTGAGTTCTGTGCTGGTAGCTGAGAACTTCATTCACCATTTTTTTTTTTTTTTATCTTTTACTATGCAGAGAGCTGGAGAAAGAAGAGAGGCAAGCTGTTCCCCAAAGCAACCATATGAATTCACACAAGAAGAGCACAAGCATGGAGCGAGCCCACAGAGACAGCGGGAAGAATGAGCAGATCAAGAAAGAGAGGCAGGAGGATGAGCGCTATGTCTGCCGAAAGGACATCCTGGAAAATAAGAGCAAAGTCAAGCCTTCTGTGGTCACAATTGAAGGTGACGGGCCGTTTGGTGACTCTTCTCAGGCACACCCTCTTCAGCGAAATGGACCCTCCTCGTTAGGACAACAAAACGGCAGTGGCGGGGGCATTTACAAACGGGGTCTTGTGCCAAGAACAAATGTGGAGAAACAGGTGCAGAGAAAAAGTAACCTGGCACAGGTGGAGCACTGGGTGAAGGTACAAAAGGGAGACAATCGAAGGCAAGTCCACTTTTTTTTTTTTTTGACCATTGTTAACTAAGTGATTGGTCCATCGGCCTAAAAGGTGCAGATGATGCCTCTGTTTGTATTTGCTATTCTGTTATCAACCCTGTCTGCTCCCCCTGCTTCTCCTGGACCGGTACACAAGACCAGTAACTGCAGCCAATGGCTTCCTTTACTGCGTTCTGTCTAATATCGTTCACCTAAACACCCCTTTTTGAACCTCTTCCCATCTAGTCAGCATTTTAAACGTTTAACTCTTGAATAATAAAGTCGTAATGTCGGGCCACCTTAAATTCCTTCGCACCTCATCAGCAGCATCTTTGTTTGGCAAATGTGTCGATCAGCACTGGCAGCGGGCAGCCTGCTATCCCAGCAGCTGAAGTCGGAGGCTAAATCTGTTTATCTAGGAGTGAGGTGTCTGGAATTGTACAGGGTAAGTAATACGATTGCGTTATTTGGAACACACGCATTGTGTGTGTTGTGTGTCTACAGTGATCTGGGCAAGTGTAGGATGACCAGAAATGTGAGGCAAGAAATGCTGAAGACATAACTAAAACAGAAAGTGGGCTTTACCGACATCTGGTGAAGATTTCATGTCAGTAGCCCAATTAAAAATAGATTTACTGAGAAAAACGTTGATGTGTTCAATACTTATTTTCCCCACTGTATAATGGTTATTTGATTTTATTTTCTCAATTTATTGTAGACCAGTGAATTTCCAAAGGAATAATGTTGTGCACCTTTAGAAAGTCAAAAGATATAAGTTATATAAGTTTTGATTTTGTCAGTTCAGACACCCATGTTGATTTATTCCTGAGTAATGAAATCCTGTTATATAGAAGCGTCCATGCTGGAGGCTCGTACCTGTACGTGGGAGCCAATCACCGACCAGAAGACCCCTTTCAGTTTCAGACCCTAAGCACTCGGATGATTTTAAGGCAGCCATCTTTTTAGTGAGTTTTCATGCGTATGGACACCTCACCTCTCACATTGGTGCTGGCGTTTACAGTAACGGGTCACCTTCCCAGAATTACAATGCAGTGTCACAGTGTTTTGAAAGATAGATTGATAGAAAGGCACTATATAATAGATAGATAGATAATATATTAATCCCAAGGGGAAATTCACATACTCCAGCATCAGCATACTGATAAAGAACAATATTAAATTAAAGAGTGATAACAATGCAGGTATAACAGACAATAACTTTGTATAATGTTAACGTTTATCCCCCCCGGGTGAAACCTGAAGAGTCGCATAGTTTGGGGTCTCCTCAGTCTGTCAGTGGAGCAGGATGGTGACAGCAGTCTGTCGCTGAAGCTGCTCCTCTGTCTGGAGATGATCCTGTTCAGTGGATTCTCCATGATTGGCAGGACTCTGCTCAGTGCCCGTCTCTCTGCCACAGTTGTCGAACTGTCCAGCTCCATGCCTACAGTAGAGCCTGCCTTCCTCAGTTTGTCCAGGCGTGAGGCGTCCCTCTTCTTTCCTCCCCAGCACACCACCGCATAGAAGAGGGCGCTCGCCACAACCGTCTGGTAGAACATCTGGAGCATCTTATTGCAGATGTTGAAGGACGCCAGCCTTCTAATGAAGTATAGTCGGCTCTGTCCTCTCTTACACAGATCATCAGTATTGGCAGTCCAGTCCAATTTATCATCCAGCTTCACTCCCAGGTATTTATAGGTCTGCACCCTCTGCACAGTCACCTCTGATGATCATGGGGTCCATTGAGGGGCCTGGTCCTCCTGAAATCCACCACCAGCTCCTTGGTTTTGCTGGTGTTCAGGTGTAGCTGGTTTGAGTCACACCATTTAACAAAATCCTTGATTAGCTTCCTATACTTCTCCTCCTGCCCACTCCTGATGCAGCCCACCATAGCAGTGTTGTCAGTGAACTTTTGCACGTGGCAGGACTCCGAGACGTATTGCAAGTCTGATGTATGTTGGCTGAACAGCACCGGAGAAAGTCCAGTCCCCTGCGGCGCTCCTGTGCTGCTGACCACAATGTCAGACCTGCAGTTCCCGAGACGCACAAACTGAGGTCTGTCTGTAAGAGAGTCCACAATCCACCGATGCCACCAGGTATGAATCTACTCCTAAATCTTTCAGCTTGTCCCTGAGGAGTAGAGGTTGGATGGTGTTGAAGGCGCTAGAGAAGTCCAGAAACAGAATTCTTACAGCACCACTGCCTCTGTCCAAGTGGGAGAGCGATCGGTGTATCATGTAGATGATGGCATTCTCCGTTCCCACCTTCTCCTGGTATGTGAACTGCAGAGGGTTGAGGGCGTGGCGGACCTGTGGCCTCAGTTGGTGAAGCACTAGCCGCTCCATGGTCGTCTTCACATGTGACGTCAGAGCGACAGGCCGAAAGTCATTCAGCTCACTAGGACGTGATACCTTTGGGACTGGGGTGATACAAGATGTTTTCCAAAGCCTCAGGACTCTCCCCTGTTCCAGGCTCAGGTTGAAGATGTGCTGCAGAGGACTCCCCAGCTGCCGGCACTTTGTGTCCACATTGACCGGTCAAACCAGTACAATTCAATTCATCTGTCCGTAACTCTTATCTCACACAGTGCAGCCCAGACAGTTGAGGGTGACAAAGCCACGTCCCTCTGTAGCAATTGAGCCGATTCTCCATTGTCTTCCCGTCCTCCTCACTTGGTATTCTCCTCACAGCTGTCATGAAGTGAGCTCCATGGCGAGCGACACAAGTGTTTTATTTTAATCGATTATTCAGTGTGGGCAAGCTTGGGGTCCGGGTGTGTGGCAGCATTGTGGATGAGGCGATCCGACCGTTCATACAGTCACCTGCAGATGTTTAGGGTTTGCCCTCATTAACACTCCAGGGTGTGTAATTATGCACCTTCATCCTGCAGCAGTCAAGATGGAGAGCCCAAACAATATGGGGGGAGAGACCGGAATGGTGTCCTCACTAAACATTTTTGTACAAGTGGGGTCTTAGATTGACCCCTCTCTTGGATCACTGAAGTGTCATGTAGTGTATAGGAAGGTGAAGGGGCTGGTCAGGTGTGTCTCGGCTGAAGATGAAGGTGGTGGGCCCGGTGGTAGTCAGATGATATTGACCGTAACTGTTGGCATCGATTCCAGCAGGGAAGACCCACTTGGGTGAGCCGGGGAGACAAAGGGAGAGAAAGCCGCGGTAAACTTACTGAGGCGGCCAACCTGAAGTCTTAGAACGTTTCATTTTGTGATTTTAAAGTATTTTATTGTTCATTTTTAATCTTCACAAGTGTGCCAGTTTTTGATTTGCTGACGACTTGCGTCTGCTCTGCACTTTATTTGGACTGATTTGTAACAATCCTGCACTTTGGCTGTTTGAACCTGGTTGATGATCTCTCAATCCCTGCTGTGCCCATCTTGACAACTAACCAGCGTATTGATTCTGTTTGTGTCCCGATTGTATTTGTACATAAGAGAGAATAGAATGGGAAGTTAAACTCATGTTAAAATGTAATACATTACAGCATGGCTTGAATAGAGACAAGAGTTTTATAGCGAGATACGAGGCCTGTTTGCATCTCTCAGACTGACACAGACAAACTTCAAAGGACTTTGTTGGACAGTTAGTTATCTTATCCAAAGATCTTTTGACCATACATTGTTCTTCTCTCTCTCTCTCTCTCTCTCTCGTTAAATTAATCTTAGCCTGAGTGAACCTATTAATTTTTTACATTTAAGATTTTTCATTTAAAGATTTACCTTAATTGTTTCTTGTCCTAGTGTGTGGATATAAACACAGGGAACTTCAGTTTCTGTATGACATCTCGCCTGAAGAAGGGGCCTGAGTTGCCTCGAAAGCTTTGCATATTGTAATCTTTTTAGTTAGCCAATAAAAGGGGTCATTTGGCTTGGCTCTTCTCTACATTCATAATGGCTAACACGGTACAACACCCTAGTACTACATTTGTACATTCAAAAGAAAAGCATCCCCAGCACTGCCCCCTGCTGGACGCCACTTTTAATATCACTGAAGTTTGAAATTTGGCACACTTTTTATTTAACTTTTCTGGTGGTATTTACAGTGGTGTGAAAAACTATTTGCCCCCTTCCTGATTTCTTATTCTTTTGCAAGTTTGTCACACAAAATGTTTCTGATCATCAAACACATTTAACCATTAGTCAAATATAACACAAGTAAACACAAAATGCAGTTTTTAAATGATGGTTTTTATTATTTAGGGAGAAAAAAAAAATTAGATTAGATTAGATTCACTTTATTGTCATTACACATGTATAAATACAGGGCAACGAGATTCAGTTTAGCATCTAATCAGAAGTGCAAAGAGCAGAAGTACAATAAATATAATATGTGCATATTATGTACAGTTAAATATGATATTTACAGTTAAAGATTATACAGTTAAATACGATATGTACAGTTAAGAGCACAGTGAAGATGGGAATAGATATATAGATATATATAAATAGATATACAAATGTTCTAAATGCGGATGGCAAATATACATATTTTACAATATACATTTATGTACCTATACATGTATCTGTATGTACTATAATACTATAAGTACTATATATATATATATATATATACACACATATACACATATATATATATATATATACATACAGATGTACAACATACAGATGTGATATGTATGTGCTGTAATACTATGGGTATTGTAATACAGTATATACAGATGTACAATATATGATATATGATGTACAATGTACAGGTGTGCTGTGTGTGCACAGGTATGTACAGATATGTACAAGGAAGGGAGGAGGAGTAGTGTAGAGGATTAAGTGTGTGGATGTTAAGGTTCAACGGGGGACTGAGTTCAGAAGTGTGACCACTGTGGGGAAGAAGCTGTTCCTAAACCTGCTGGTTTTAGTTGGAAGGCTCCTGTAGCGCCTTCTGGAGGGGAGGAGCTGGAAGAGTTTGTTGGCTGGATGAGAGGAAACCTACATGGCCCTGTGTGAAAAAGTAATTGCCCCCTTGTTCAAAAATCACCTAACTGTGATGTATCACACCTGAGTTCAATTTCCTGATTACTGCCACACCTGTTTCAATCAAGAAATCACTTCAATAGGAGCTGCCTGACACAGAGAAGTAGACCAAAAGCACCTCAAAAGCTAGACATCATGCCAAGATCCAAAGAAATTCAGGAACAAATGAGAACAGAAGTCATTGAGATCTATCAGTCTGGTAAAGGTTATAAAGCCATTTCTAAAGCTTTGGGACTCCAGTGAACCACAGTGAGAGCCATTATCCACAAATGGCAAAAACATGGAACAGTGGTGAACCTTCCCAGGAGTGGCCGGCCGACCAAAATTACCCCAAGAGCGCAGAGACGACTCATCCGAGAGGTCACAAAAGACCACAGGACAACGTCTAAAGAACTGCAGGCCTCACTTGCCTCAATTAAGGTCAGTGTTCACGACTCCACCATAAGAAAGAGACTGGCAAAAACGGCCTGCATGGCAGATTTCCAAGACGCAAACCACTGTTAAGCAAAAAGAACATTAGGGCTCGTCTCAATTTTGCTAAGAAACATCTCAATGATTGCCAAGACTTTTGGGAAAATACCTTGTGGACTGATGAGACAAAAGTTGAACTTTTGGAAGGCAAATGTCCGTTACATCTGGCGTAAAGGAACACAGCATTTCAGAAAAAGAACATCATACCAACAGTAAAATATGGTGGTGGTAGTGTGATGGTCTGGGGTTGTTTTGCTGCTTCAGGACCTGGAAGGCTTGCTGTGATAGATGGAACCATGAATTCTACTGTCTACCAAAAAATCCTGAAGGAGAATGTCCGCCATCTGTTCGTCAACTCAAGCTGAAGCGATCTTGGGTGCTGCAACAGGACAATGACCCAAAACACACCAGCAAATCCACCTCTGAATGGCTGAAGAAAAACAAAATGAAGACTTTGGAGTGGCCTAGTCAAAGTCCTGACCTGAATCCAATTGAGATGCTATGGCATGACCTTAAAAAGGCGCTTCATGCTAGAAAACCCTCAAATAAAGCTGAATTACAACAATTGTGCAAAGATGAGTGGGCCAAAATTCCTCCAGAGTGCTGTAAAAGACTCATTGCAAGTTATCGCAAACGCTTGATTGCAGTTATTGCTGCTAAGGGTGGCCCAACCAGTTATTAGGTTCAGGGGGCAATTACTTTTTCACACAGGGCCATGTAGGTTTGGATTTTTTTTTCTCCCTAAATAATAAAAACCATCATTTAAAAACTGAATTTTGTGTTTACTTGTGTTATATTTGACTAATGGTTAAATGTGTTTGATGATCAGAAACATTTTGTGTGACAAACATGCAAAAGAATAAGAAATCAGGAAGGGGGCAAATAGTTTTTCACACCACTGTATATCTCTACAGTAAGAGAGCCTTAAAATGAATGGCTTAGACAGTAAAACCCAGCAAATTCCAACCTGCCTGCCAACTCACCATGGATTTGGAATAATGGAGAAGAAAGACGGCATGCTGGGCCATACATGAAGTTCGCCCCCGAGGTGGCACTTTAGAGTTAGATTAGGGTGATCTGTGCTCAGGCCTGACCAGTGCCTCTTGGGCTTCTCTGTGCTTTTACACCTTCAAGTTCTACAAAGTGCAGAGTAACCATCTATTTGTCTAAAATCACCAAGCCTTTGTTTCCTTCCTCATTCCCCAAATTCCTCTCAGTCTGGCAGCGTTGATGCCAGAGACCCCTGCGGGCCCGGGCTTGCGAGCCTTAGTTGAGGGCTCCATCTAGTGGAGAAAAGTAATAAGTACAAGCCTACCCAAGGTGAGTGCCTCGCTGTCTGTGCTTACATCTCACATCCCTGCTCTCCTGTCCGTGTTCCTGCCGGTGGGTGTGCAGATTCCGTCACTCATGGCACTGTTCTGATGTATGGTGGGAGACACCTGGAGGATTAGCGAAGTGGCAGCTGAGAATTCTGCTCCGTACTTGTAAAATTTTTTATTTTTATAATATATTGAGGATGACTTGTGTTCTGTTCTGTGTATTCTGTTGTATTAACCCCCCCCTCCCCCTTCTCTTGGACACCCACTGCACACCCAGCCTACAGGGGTCTCTCTGTGAACTGCCTTTCCTGGGGTTTCTTCCATGTTTTCCCCTACAAGGGTTTTTTTTTTTTTTCCTGTTCTTCTTACAGAGTCAGGCTGGGGGGCTGTCAAGAGGCAGGGCCTGTTAAAGCCCATTGCGGCACTCCTTGTGTGATTTAGGGCTAAACAGAAATAAATTGTATTGTAATTGGTGCGCATCAGAAGATCCCTGAGCTCCAAGTGTTCACCGCAGACTTCACAGGCCTACTGCCCAGTGACCAGGCCTGAGAATTTCCTAGAGAGCAGGAAGTTAAATGGACGCCGAGGAGTGAAACTGTCATCTCGACATCTTACACAAGTGGTCGGCTCATCCTAGGGCTGCCACAGATGACTGTTTTGTGAACGATTATTCTGTCAACTGTTTTATCGCTTAATGACTAATTTTGGTCCAATAATTCAAGCAGGTGGTTGACCCTGAAGTGTATTTAAGTATTGAATCATGTTGTATTATGTAGAATTTGAAAACATCAGGATATGAAATAAAACACAACTCTAATAACTCCAATGAGAAGACAAGACTGTTAACCATAAAATATTTGTCAAAAATGCCTAAAAGGAAAACAAATTATTTCATTTTTGATTAATAATGGGCTTCTTAACATAACTTGATGTAAATAAGACCCAATGATTAGATTTTTGGGTTCTTTGTGACGACTGATCCAGTCCAGTACTCCGTTTGCAAGTATTTATTTAAAATTGAGCTGTTCAAAGACATTGTGAATGTAGCTGCTACATGTGTGTGGCATAAAGCCACTAAATAACACACAGTACATCACAAACGTCAGTACAGCCCTCACATTTTTGTAAATATTTTATTATATCTTTTCATGGGTCGACACTGAAGATATGACCGTAGTCCGTGTACAGCTTGTATCACAGTGCCAATCTGCTGCCCCCACACAGCCATTAATGTCTAAACCGCTGGCATCAAAAGTGAGTCCACCCTAAGTGACAAATGTCCAAATTGTGCCCAGAGTGTTAATATTTTGTGTGGCCGCCCACCATTATTTTCCATCATTGCCTCAACTCTCTTGGGCATGGAGTTCACACGAGCTTCACAGGTTGCCACTGAGCTCCTCTTCCACTCCTCCATGACGACACCACGGAGCTGGTGGATGTTAGAGACCCTGTGCTGCTCCACCTGCCCCACAGATGCTCAATATGGTTTAGGTCTGAAGACATGCTTGGCCAGTCCAGCACCTTTACCCTCAGTGGTCATCTTGGAGGTGTGTTTGGGGTTGTTATCATGATGGCATACTGCCCTGCGGCCCAGGCTCTGCTTCAGTGTGTCACAGTACATGTTGGCATTCATGGTTCCCTCAATGAACTGTATCTCCCCAGTGCCGGCAGCACTCACGCCGCACCCAAACCATGAGACTCCCACCATCATGCTCGACTGTAGGCAGACACACTTGTCTTTGTACTCCTCAGCTGGTTGCTGCCACACACGCTTGACACCATCTGAAGAAAATAAGTTGATCTTGGTCTGATCAGTTCCAGTAATCCATGTCCTTAGTCTGCTTGTCTTCAGCAAATGGTTTGCAGGCTTTCTTGTGCACCACCTTTTGAAGAGGCTTCCTTCTGGGACGACAGCCATGCAGACCAATTTGATGCAGTGTGCAGCGGGCGCATGGGCTGACCCCCCCACCCCTTCAACCTCTGCAGCAATGCTGGCACCACTCATACGTCTATCTTCAAAAGACAACCTCTGGAGATGACGCTGAGCACGGGCACTCAACGTCTTTGATTGACTATGGCGAGGCCTGTTAAACCTGTCGCTGTATGGTCTTGGCCAGCGTGCTGCGGCTCAGTTTCAGAGTGTTGGCAGTCTTCTTATAGCCTCGGCCATCTTTATGTGGAGCAACAATTCTTTTGTTCAGATCCTCAGATAGTTCTTTGCCATGAGGTGCCATGTTGAACTTCCAATGACCAGTATGAGAGAGTGTGAGAGCGAGAACAGCAAATTTAACACACCTGAGACCTTGTAACACTAATGAGTCACATGACACCAGGGAGGGAAAATGGCTAATTGGGCACAATTTGGACACTTGTCACTTAGGGGTGTACTCACTTGTGTTGCCAGCGGTTTAGACATCAAGTTATTTTGAGGGGACAGCAAATTGACACTGTGATGCAAGCTGTACACGGACTACTTGACATTGGATCAAAGTGTCATATCTTCAGTGTTGTCACATGAAAAGATAGAATAAAATATTTACAAGAATGGGTGTACTAACTTTTGTGAGATACTGTATGTGAAGTATAAATCGTATTTTGGAGACGGGCAACTCGTATGCTAATCGGTATTTGGAACTTCTGCAGCCATAAAGCATGAAATAATTTAGCGTGAAACTGCTCAGTTGCTTCCTGCACTGCCGACTGTGGTGCGGCCTCGTGTTTGGTTCTGGATGACAATTTGCCCACTAAAACAGTGTAACATGCTGGCACGTAGTGTGGAGGTGGGGGGGCAGGGGTCACCAGTCAATTATAAAAATTTAATTTCATTAAAGTTTTAAGTTGATTACATCGATTAATTGTGTCCATTGTAGCTCAGCCTTACATCATTCATCATTCAGTAGGTTGACCACCCGGCTGTCCCATGATGCTGTCCCAGTGTGGCCCTCCCATCTGGACTCCTCCGCCCGTCTCTTCCTTTACGCACAGCCTGGCTGTTGGTAGCACAGTGGGCACCAGAGCTTGTAGCCCTTAGTCCCAGTGTGCCCACTATCTTCACAGCATTGCTGTGGTGGTCTCGATGCAGGAAGGATTTCACCCACTGGACAGATGGTGGGGTTTTAATTTCTCCTCCTCTTGTTTTTTAGGGGAGCAACATTTGTTCAAATATATTTTTTAGTCCATGTGGCCATCAGTCTCTTCTTTGGGTTGACTTTTCGTTGGTTTTCTGGCCTGTTAGGAGACTTTCTTGGAGTGGCACAGGCAGTCTTGGGTAGCATTTAAATGTTTATTCCAGTAAGCCACTCATCACGGTCGCGTCTTCTCCAGGTGTTTATTGTACCCTCTGTGTTTCTTTACTGTAAGCACTGATGTTGCCCCCTGTGTTCGAGCCCAGCACTTGAGTTCCTCCTTGACATTTTATGCAACAGGAGATGATAGGTAAATATTTTTTTCTCACTTCACCTTCTCTAATTTATTTATTTATTTTCTTTCCAGTCACCAGCTGGATTCTGAGCCCACGTTGTCCCGCAGAACTCCTCCAAACCTGACCCAGGCTCACATCGAGAGTTACCAGACCTTGCCAAAGAACGGGCGACAGCCATCTGGCAGTCCTCCTCCTCCTCAGCTCGTCACCCGCGAGCTGCCAAGTGATTACAAATATGCGCACGACCGGGTCAGCCACTTCCGGATGTCCAACGAAGAGAGAAAGGCCAATAAAGAAGGTACGGTGTGGCAGCTGTATGAGTGGCAGCAGAGGCAGCAGTTCAAGCATGGCAGCCCCACCGCCCCCTTGTACACGACGGCTTCGGACTTTACTGATACAAGTGGCCCAAAGGCCACCCTAGAGGTTCCACGGTCCATTTCGGTGCCACCCTCTCCGTCGGACATTCCCCCTCCTGGGCCGCCACACAAGGTGCTATCACCGCGGAGACCTCACACGCCTGCGGAGAGGGTGACAGTCAAGCCCAGTGATGAGCGGCCGCTTGTGGAAATCCCGTCTCCGCGAAGACTACACCTTTCTCTTTCAAAGGTAAGCCTTCTGATGGGCACACGGGCCAGGCTTTTGTCACAGTCCTCTGACATCTCTAAGATTTGGCACTCAGAATGATGGCCTTCTTACCTTTTGGCTTTATTCAGACAAGTCACTTACTGGGTGAGGTAAATGCAGACGAGTAACGGCCTCTGCACAGTGACCCGTGAACCATAGAGGCTCAGATTTAATTGGCATGTGCCATGTAACTGCAAATGAACAAATTCTAACAGGGAAGAATGATGGTCAAGATTAAATATGATTAGACGCAGAGTTTGTGGTTTACAGCTCCAGGTAGCCACATAGGGGGGAAGCATAACAGGTGACATTCCTGCCACTATGGACGGACCACATGAGGGGGTTACAGCACATCGCCGCACTCACCACATGACAAACCAACTCAGGATCCCAGATTAGGACCCGAGTGCAGCCATGTGACGGGTGATGGAATGGACCAGTGGGAGGTTTTTTTTATGGTGGCTGGGGTGCCAGTTCTGCCACCAACCCACAAGTTTTCCATGCCGCTTGGAGGGACCTACATGCATATTAACGTCATACCCAGGACGGAGAAATTACAGGTTGAGGGCCTTGCTCAAGGACCCAGTGAAGTAGAGGTTTGGTGTTTACAGGATTTGAACCAGCAACCTTCTGATTACCAGTGCAGACGCCCAGTCTCAGAGCCACCACTCCGCCCTTATCTGTAAAGACCAAAGTGGAAGTCTGTTTTAGATGAGCTGAGCTCAGGGCTGCCTAGTACCCTGCCTGCTTCTTTATCGTGTTGCTCTTGGTCAGCCTGCTTTAGTATGTCGCTGCTTCAAAAAGGACCTGGCGTCTCATTAATAAATCTTGACGTGGATTTGAGTGTGAGAAGAAAGTGTATGTGCCAAAAACAAATCGGAGGTATTAACCTGGCATACTTATACATTTATAAGCGACTTCTCTTCATTAGCCAGCCTCATCTTGTAAATGTGCGTATGTGAACCCCACCTGGTTGCTCTGGGCAAGGTAACGCTCAGGCCACGCTTGTTCTCCCGGTCCTCCTAGAGTGGGGGCATCCCGGCCAGGCAAGGACCCCAGCTGTCCAGCAGGGGAAAAAAAAGGCATATGTGTGTGTGTGTGTGTGTATATATACACAGTGGGTAATGAAAAGAATCCACCCTTTGAAATATTCCCATTTTTTTTTTGCTTTACAGCCTTAAATGTAAACACTCACTAATATTTCTTACCAGCTTTACTTGTTCAATAGCATCTCTAACATCCAATTGCAGGACATAACATCTACAGTTCAGAAGAATTATAAAAACTCAAAAACAAGACCTACTGAGATTAATAAAGAAAAACATGTCAGTGTCAATTTGTTGACCCCTCTTTTACTTTAATGACAGCCTTGCGTCTGTTGATTCTTCTCTATCAGCTTTGCACACCCAGATTGTGTAATATTTGCCCCCCACTCTTCTTCACATTTTAACTGTTCAAGTTCGGTCACATTGGCTGGTGGGCATTGGTGGTCTGCCATCTTCAGATCTTTCACTGTGGTTTAGGTCTGGGCTCTGACTGGCCACACCAGGACATTCACTTTGTTCTCCTTCAGCCACCGTGTGCTCAGTTTTGCTGTGTGCTTCAGGTCGTCGTGTTGAAAGGTGAACTTTCTGCCCATCTTCAACATTTCTGGCAGAGGGCAGCAGGTTTTCCTCAAGTATTTGATGGTGTTTTGCCCCGTCCATTGTTCCTTCTACCCTAACGAGACCCCCAGGCCCTGCGGCAGAGAAACATCCCCACAACAAGATGGTGCCCCCTCCATGCTTTACTGTAGGTATGGTGTGTTGTGGATGGTGAACTGCATTGGTAGACCGTTTGGTGTTGAGGCCAAATAGTTTGATTTTGGTCTCATCTGACCATAAGACATTTTTCCACTTGGCATCAGAATCTCCAAGGTGCATTCTGGGAAAGCTCAAACGAGCCTTAATGTGGGCTTTCTTGAGAAGTGCAACCCACCCAAAGAAATCACAATATGGTGGAGGGCTTGTGAAATTGTTGTCACATGCACACCATTAATGACCACTCTGTGCCATAATATCCTGTAACTCCTTTAAAATGGTCATTGGCCTCTCTTACCAGCTTCCTCCTTGCTCTTCCATCCAGTTTGGAGAGTCCAGGGAGGGTCCCTGTAGTACCAAACA
Organism: Polypterus senegalus; assembly: GCF_016835505.1. Taxonomy (NCBI): domain Eukaryota; kingdom Metazoa; phylum Chordata; class Cladistia; order Polypteriformes; family Polypteridae; genus Polypterus; species Polypterus senegalus. The sequence goes on from NC_053154.1 coordinate 333,215,086, forward strand.
CTTCTTTATGATGGACTTTACTGAGATTGATGAAGCCTTTGAGATGTTTTGGTCTCCATCTCCTGCCTTGTGTCTGTCCACAACTCTGTCCCTGAGATCTTTTGAAAGTGGCCTGCCAGCCATAGTCAGATGTTTGCTGTCAGTTGCAGTACCAAGCAAGGGAATGAATGGACCAGGAACAGCTTCACTAATCACATGAATTACAACTGAGCACCGGTGGGAGGAAGCCAGTAACCACAATGGGAATGGGGGGCACTGACACCTGATTGAGGGGGGGGTGTGTGATCCATTATTAATCTTGGGATTTCTTGTTTTTATAATTCTTCTGAACTGTAGCTGTGATGTCTTTCACTTGGATATTATAGGTTGCATTGAGTAAGTAAAGCTGGAAAAAATATTAGTTTGTTTATTTTCATTTAAGGCTGTACAGTAATCCCTCCTCGATCTCGGGGGTTGCGTTCCAGACCCCCTGCGATAGGTGAAAATCTGCAAAGTAGAAACCATATGATTGTATGGTTATTTTTAGATATTTTAAGCCCTTATAAACTCTCCCACACTGTTTATAAATATTCCCTGCACAATTATACAGCATAATCCCTTTGTATTCTCTTAGATATTAGGTAAGTTTCATATAAATTATGTATGTAAGCACACTGTTTATATATAGTAAAACCTAAATATTATTTTAAAGATATTGAGTGTCTCCAATATCACTTATGTTACAGCCATTACGATAGACAGGCCACCAGCAATAAATACGTACAATGCAAGAAAAATAGTATACAGTAAATGTGTGTACAGTGACACTAAACGTACAGTACATGTACTAAGTTCTGTAAGTAGAAAATTAATTATGGTTACTCACCAACAATGACACGACGACTTGTCCGATAACGATGAGTTTAGTTTTACTGCACAACAAAGGAGAGCGTTACAGCTCTTCTAAAGGAGCCTCTTCAGGCGATTGTGTAGCACCGCCGTTGTTCTTCTTCAATCCAAATCTCTAAAGCAGATTCCATCCAGACTACTGCCTTATTACATCCACTTACAACTCGTTTTGCACCCTGGTTAAAAGGACACTGTGGCCGTAAATCTTGTATTCCTTTCCTACTTTTTAAATAAAAAGAATCGTGGACTCATTGATGCCGTAATGGTGTCCTACAGCGGTGTAGCTGTTCCCTTCCTTCAACATATCCAAAACTTTTACCTTTTCGGCAATCGTTAACATCTTCCGTTGGCGCTTGGGCACGGCCCCTGAAGCAGTAGCAGGAGCAGATCATTTTGGAGCCATAACGAAGGGCTTGACTACGCACAAAAGAGCACAAAAGTTAACTCTTTACACAGTGAAACACGTTGATCATGAATGAGCGAGATGAGACTTCCTGGTTAACGGCGTGGAATCGAATTCAGCGCTCCGACGCTGAGCCATTCAGCACACAGGAACTTAACTGCATGCTCTGATTGGGTAGCTTCTCAGCCATCCGCCAATAGCGTCCCTTGTATGAAATCAACTGGGCAAACCAACTGAGGAAGCATGTACCGGAAGTAAAAAGACCCCTTGTCCGCAGAACCAACGAAACAGTGAAAAATACGCGTTATATATTTAGTTATGCTTACATATAAAATCTGTGATAGAGTGAAGCGCTTGAAAGTCGGCTGATATAGCGAGGGATTACTGTAAAGCAAAAAAAAGGGAATATTTCGGGGGGGGGAGGGGGGATTCTTTTCTGTACCCACTGCATATATAATATATATAACTTATAATAAGATCAATGCCAAATCTTAATAACAAATAAAAATGGGAGCGCTTCAGTAAAAACATCTTGTTACATGATGCAGCGCCAAGAAGTTCTGTTTTTGAGATGTAGGAAGACAACAAGAAGTACTGTGAGCATTCATATTGATGCAAAATCAGGGTCCTGGAGGTATGAAGGAGGAGCACAGCATTAAACACCCCAGGTGTCTTGGCAGTGGTCAGTGGTTTAAGGTTCAATAGAACAGGAAAACTAAACTATAGTGTCTTTACACGTGGCGAACAGGGTGCTTGCCAGGTTTGCACAGATTCACAAAGGGAGTCTGTAGACATGTCTTAGCCACTAGAGGGCTCCACTGCCTGGACACCTGAAAGTGCACCCTGTCCTTATTATAGGCCTGTCTAACAATGAAGCTGAATACACAATGGGGGGTCTGAAAATAAAAAGTCCACCTTATGAGAAGGATTTAGGAGTCACAGTGGACTCTAACCTACCAATTGTCAGATGGTGATCAGAAGCCATTAAGAAGGCTAACAGACTGTCAGGTTATATAGCGCCTTGATGTGTGGAGTACAAGTCACAGGAGGTTCTGCTCAAGCTTCATAACACACTGGTGAGGCCTCATCTGGATGCAGTTTTGGGCCCACCAGACATAGCAGCACAAGAGAAAGTCCAGATAAGAGCGACTAGGCTGAGTCCAGGGTACAGGGGATGAGTTATGAGGAAAGATTCAAAGAGCTGAGATTAACACTTACATTAAGTTTAGGTCTTGTTAGGTCTGAATACACAATGCGAGGTCTGAGAATAGAGAGTTTGCCTTATGAGAAGGATTTAGGAGTCGTGGTGGACTCTAAGCTATCAACTGTCAGATGGTGATCAGAAGCCATGAAGAAGGCTTTCAGAATATCAGGTTATACAGGGAGTGCAGAATTATTAGGCAAGTTGTATTTTTGAGGATTAATTTTAATATGGAACAAACACAGTGCTATCAGTCAATCCAAAATGTTAATAAACCTGAAACCTGAATGTTTCACAACGGAAATGTGAGTGTGAACATCATCAGGGGAATACATATGTGCGCACAATTATTAGGCAACTATTAGTGTGCAGATTTATTATGCAACTAAAGGAAAATGAAAATTTTCCCATCTCACTTGTTTCTTTTCATCTGTTATAGTGAGAATAATAAACAAACACCACAAAATGTACAAATAAACATCTCTGACATTTCAAAATCAATCAATCAATCAATCAATGACCAATATAGCCACCCTTCTTTCCAATAACAGTCATAAGCCTTTCTATTCATGGAGTCTGTCAGTTTCTTGATCTGTTGACGATCAGCTTTTTGTGGAGCAGTGACTACAGCCTCCCAGACACTCTTCAGAGAGGTGGATTGTTTTTCTCCCCCGTAAATCTAGCGTTTAAGAAGTGCCCACAAGTTCTCGACAGGGTTTAGGTCAGATGAGGAAGGGGGGCCATGTCATTATTCCTTCATCTTTAAGGCCTTTACTGGCTGGACACGCAGTGGAGAACTTCGATGCAAGTGATGGAGCATTGGCCTGCATAAAAATCCTGGTCTTCTTCCTGTTTGAAGAAAGTGTCTTCGAAAAACTGGCAGTAGGTTTGGGAGTTGATTTTGAGTTCATCTTCAATGCAAAAAGGTCCAACTAGCTCATCTTTAAAAATACCAGCTCATACCAGTACCCCACCTCCACGTTGGAGTGGAGCTCTGTGCCATTACTGATCCACAGGTCCATCCATCTGGTCCATCAAGAGTCACTCTCATCTCATCGGTCCATAAAACCTTTGAAAAAAATCTGTCTTCAGATATTTCTTGGCCCAGTTTTGACGTTTCAACTTATGTTTCTTGTTCAGTGGTGGTTGGGTTTCAGCCCTCCTTACCTTGGCCATGTCTTTGAGCACTGAACACCTTGTACTTCTGGGCACTCCAGGTAGGTTGCAGCTCTGGAATATGAAAGTACTGGAGGATAATGGGTTCCTGGTAGCTTCACGTTTGATTCTTCTCAAATCTTTGGCAGCTAATTTGCGTCTTTTGTTCTCAACACGTTTCTTGCGACCCTGTTGACTATTTGCAACAAAATGTTTGATGGTTCTGTGATCACACACCAATATCTTAGCAATTCCAAAAGTGCTGCATCCCTCTGAAAGACTTTTTACAATTTTTGACTTTTCAGAGTCAGTTAAATCTCTTTTTTGGCCCATTTTGCCCGAGGAAAACTAGCTGCCTAATAATTCTGCACACCTTGATATAGGGTGTTGATCTCCTTAGGCCACACCCTCCCTCATTACACAAATACACATCACCTGACGTGCTTAAATCCAATAAGCATTCAAGTTAATACAGCTTGGAGTTGGAATATACGCATTAAAAATGATGATATGGTCAAAATACTCACTTGCCTAATAATTGTGTACACAGTGTATAGCGCCTTGATGTGTGCAGTACGAGTCACAGGAGGTTCTGCTCAGGCTTTATAACACACTGGTGAGGCCTCATCTGGAGTCCTGTGTGCAGTTTTGGTCTCCATAAAGACATAACAGCATAAGAGAAGGTCCAGAGAAGAGTGACTTGACTGATTCAGGGCTACAGAGGATGAGTTATGAGGAAAGATTTAAAGAGCTGAGCCTTTACAGAGATGAAGAGGAGACCTGACTGAAGGGTTTAAAATTATGAAGGGAATTAGTCCAGTGGATCAAGACGGTGACTTTAAAATGAGTTCATCAAGAGCACGGGGACACAGCTGGAAACTTGTGAAGGGGAAATTTGGTAAAACATTAGGAACCACAGACACTTGGTTAAGTGACCAAGTAGTGCAGTGGCCAGGAGGACTTTCGGGACCTTCAAAACTCAACTTGATGTTATTTTATAAGAATGAAGTGGACAGGACTGGCGAGCTCTGTTGGGCTGAACGGCCTGTGCTTGTCTAGATTGTTCTAAAGTGCACTGACCTTTCTTTAAAAGAGATCTGTGCAGGAAACCCTGCATGGGACTGGAGTTGAAGGCTTAGGGGGGTTGGGGGGGGGGTTGGGGTTTTGCAATCCTGCCCTCCTGGATGTGGCTAAAGAAACTTTAGACAACTGCCCAGCCCGTAGAGCATGTCAAGGTGTTGCAGCCTCTGCTCAGCACTTCATCCCCCTGGTCAAATCCCCTTTCTGTATTTGGTAGAGTTGCACTAATGAAGAATTAAGTGAGCATCATAATAAACGATGGCTGCGCACGCTTGCCTCAGGCGTCACGGTTTTTATTGAGGAGTTAAGCCGTGCGCTGTAGCCTGCTTCCAGGAGGCTTCTCGAGTTTTGTTTTCACTCTGATCTTTAGGGAGAAGTCCTGGCATTTCCTGGCATCGAGAGCCTGCGGTATCCATGTTAATTAATAAGCTGCTTTGTGTTTTCTTTTAGTGGCCAACTGGCAGTTCATGAAGTGCACCGAAAGTGCCATCGTGATAATGGGCTGCACATCAGCACTCGTCAGCCTCCTAAAGGGTTGTGTGGCTCACTGATTTGACCTTGTGCTTCATGGCATGGGTGGCATGGCAGTCTAGCATTGTAGAGCGGCTTGCTTACTGCGTCTAGGCCTTAGTTTGAATTCAAGCTCTGTGTGTGTGTGTGGAGTCAGCATGCTCCTGTGTGGTTGTGGGTCAGGAGGTCAGAAGCCATTATGTGTGGTCACTACAAATGAGATGGCCTTAGGACTCCTGCAGGTGGTGACTTTAGGACATCAGTGTGTGTTCTGGTCGAAGTTATGGGCATGGTGTTAACAGTGCCAGCAGGGGAGCCTGGGAGGAGCTTCCAGATATCAACTTTTTGGTGTTTCGGTCCCCAGATTGTTTCCTCAGTTTTGTCGACCTCATTTGTAAGCTCCTTTGGATATAATTATCTGCTGTGTGAATAAATGTAAATCTACGCTTATTTTCATTGTCAATCTTTTATGGTTTCCCTCAGTTATGTCAGTATGGGCATTGCCCTCTACAAGGACGATGTTCACCTCCTTTCTCTATTCGAGTGTAGAGATACATTAGTACTAGTTACAGGGTCTGCGGTTCTGCACATCTGCCTCCACTTGGCTCAGTCCAGAGCGTCTCCCTGGAGGTGGCGTTTCTTTGGCCAACGTCCTTGGTGGTTAAGAACAGATAGGTAGTAGACCTTTATGTGTCCCCAGCATCTGTTTATTTCAGAGGGGTGTGCGTGTGTGCAGATCTTTTTTTTTTTTTTGCACATCAGGTTCGTTACTGGGTTGGTCTTCTCTCGCACCTTAAGATAAACACACATAGGCCCTCACCACAACAGGGCCCCATGATTGACACACACACACACACACACAGCTCTAGCACAAGTGCCTTATGAATAACACAGCCCGTTACTCTCTCAGCACTTCAAGGGACTTACTTATTATCGGCACAAACAACATACGATGTTTAAAAATATATCTCAGACCTAAATATTACTTTGGGTCTCCAAGAAAATATTCAAACATAGAAAGGCTCAGCATCCTTGGCTATAGGCCTTCTATCATCCGAGAATACCTTACTTGGCGTCCCGCTCCTTACTGTGCTGGGTGGAGCTCGCTTAGTTAAAAGCAGCATGGTATTTATTATATGAATAATGATACCAGTATAGAAAAGTGTAAAAGAAAATGTGGATAGCAAAGTCTGGATATATAGAGTCCTTAGAAAAAGTAAAAATGGCAAAGAGGAATGTCGCAGGGCGGCCTGTGATCTCACATTCGGAAGTTGTTTATCCATCCATCCATTATCCAACCCACTATATCCTAACTACAGGGTCACGGGGGTCTGCTGGAGCCAATACCAGCCAACACAGGGCACAAGGCAGGAAACAAACCCCGGGCAGGGTGCCAACCCACCACAGGAAGTTGTTTATGAGATGCTTTTCTGCCGATCAGATGGAAACAGCCACACATTGCTGGCGCCGCCTTCTGGCATCGCCCTGTTCTTCTTGTGATGTCGCGCTTCAGACGAAGCGTATTATAAAATTTCATGCTGGGGGTTTCACAGCACATGAACGTTGCCTACACCTGATTGGCTGGCTGTCAATATGATGGATGAATTTTGCTCAAACGCTTTAATCAACTTTTTATTTTCCCCCCAAATAATAAAGTTTTTTGATGTTGCCTAGTATCTACTGGCATGTCTTCCTTTCCCAGGCTGTAAACCAATTTAGCAAATTGTTTAAACAACTGTTTTGAAAATGAAGGTTGTGGTCCCCGGCCGGGACGCCCAGGAGGATGTGAGAAGGGCTTGTGCCTCCTCCAGACCGCGAGGGGGCGTCCGTCCTGGTTATTCAGGAGGCCTCGGGTAGGGGGCTTAGAAGCCCAGCCCTGTAGGGACCCGTGGCCACCGCCAGGCAGCGCCTCAGTGCCTAATTATCCCGGGAGCCCGGCACTTCCGCCACACCAGGAAGTGCCGGGGGGAAGATGACAGGGGACACCCGGACGGCTTCCGGGTGCGCAGCCGGCACTTTTGCCACACAGGGGTGTGGCTAGTGCTAATTGCCGGGGAGCAGCTGGAGCCCATCTGGGTTCCCATAAAAGGGGCCGCCTCCCTCCAGTCATTGGTGGATGCCGGGAGGTAGCAGGACTGAGCTGGAGAGAGAGAACGGGAGGTGGCCAGGAAGGCACAAAGACTGTGGGCCCTGGACTTTGGGGAATCGGTGCTGGAAGCACTGGGGTTGTGAGTGCACTCTGAAACTGTGTAAATATTGTAAATAAATGGTGTGTGGGTGAAAATATGTTGTCCGTCTGTGTGTGTCCGGGCCAGCTTTCACAAGGTATAATTTGGGAAGCGGATATGCTTTTGATGTTAAAATGCCTATACAGGGTGGTCCACATTGATTATGCAGGTCCAGATCGTCTGGATGACTTTGATTTACGCGGGGACGATTCCAGTTCGGTGTGAAGATGATTCTTCATGTCGTCAGTAAACACTTCTCGATGGTCCGTGATTTTTCGTGTGATTTTTCTATGTCATAAACTTAATACGTTATAGCGTAATGAAAATTGCATAATTAGATCTGGACCACCCTATACAAGTGTCCTGCATTTGAATTCATCAAAATATAGTGAAAATACAGATCTTGTACCCCACAACAGCTTCATTGCAATGTCACAGTTTGTCAGTCTCGCCCCCCTCTGGACCTTGCTCTGTTAGTTTGCCGTTGCGTCACAAGTTGGAAGTCAGGGAGCTCCCGTGACGAGTGAAAACGGCGGCGTCCTCCATGTTTGCTGGTTCAGTGGCACCGTGTACCGGGCGGCCCACCTATAGATGCACCTGCGGCCACCAGGCGAGGTGACCCTAAAACGAGTGTAGCGGCTGTGGTGGATGACAGCATCTGTTTATTTCATTGGTGTGTGTGTGTGTGTGCAGATCGCTGCCTTGCATTTGGACTTGCGTCTTTCTTTCTTTTTTCTTTTTCTAAATCCTCTTCCTCAGTGGAATCTCATTAGCATGCGGGTTATTAGGCGCTGAAAAGAAAACGCGCTCTGAGCGAGTTCCCAGCCCACTTCTGATCAGCAGTAGACTTTCTTCTGATGTCAAATTTAAATAAAAATCTATTATGCAGCAAAAAAAGTGCCGTTTTGGGAGCAGAGGAGGCCTCATGTAGCTCCTTTAGCTCGCAGCAAACAAATGTTATTTTAGGGAAGAAGGTTTAAACTAATTTATGTGTAACTAATTAAATCTCTTGCTGTTTGCGCCCTTTGAGAAGCGGAGCTGCGAGCGCCGCCGAGGCCTCGCTGCGCTTCTGTGTACAAAGTAAAGAAGTCTGGAGTCAACGGGGCCTGTCGGCAAGTCGCGGTGGTGGTGATGATGGTGACGAGTCTGCGAGTGGAGGGGGGTGGTGGGGGTCCGCGGAGAGTGAGCACCGCTCGGCCACGACCCTGTGTGTGTTTCCTGAGTGACGTCTCGTTTTTATTTCTTCTTCTTCTCTCTCTCTCTACAGACTGCGCACGTTGACCGACGCTCCCTGCCACCCATGGGCTACATGACGCACACAGTGAGCGCCCCAAGTTTGCACGGAAAGACGGTAACTATTTTCCCAGCCTTAATGGTTCTGTGTGATCCGGGTGGTCCGAGCAGGGGTGTACGCGACGTGAAGCCTTGGGCTTTTCTGCAACCCTGGATGCTCATTCTGCTTCTCTGCCGTCTTTAACTCCCTGCAGCCGGAGGAGTTGACCTTACTTCTTATTCAGTTAAGGAGGCATCAGGCCAAGATGGCCAGGGCGAGAAGTGACGCCCTTGCCCATTTGCAGCTGCATGATGGACCCTCTCGATCCACTGTCCAGGTCAGCTGCTGATTGACTTGTCGTTCGTGGTGTATGTGCCATGCTCTCCCTGCCTGTCACGTGGCCTGTGCGTCTTAAATGTTTGAGCCGTGGCATGGCTCGCCCCGCAGCTAGTCCGTCTGTGACGTCGCCGACCACCTCCCTCTATATACCCGCACCCCCCACCCTCCTCGCTGGCCGTCACCCAGCTGTGCTTCTGCTTACTGCGGCTGCTTTCTTGACATTTGACAAGTTTGATCCCTGGAGGAGTTTCCTGGTAAGTTGGATGTTCATTTCGCTGTGTGGCGGTGGAAGGACGAGCAAAGTCAGTAAGCCTTTATTTTATATAACGCCATCCTAATTTTAAAATGAATGTCCTGCCCAGCATTGCCATGTACAGTCATGTGACAAAGTAAGTACACCCCATGGAAACCTTTGACCTTTTCCAACATATTTGAAGAAGCAGACATTAGATCTCCATGCCGGCAGTGGCCACAGGCCAAGGTGATAGACTTGAAGGAAGTTGTGCGTTTCAGTCATTGATTCAACACAAATATCATTAGATGGGATGGTCTACTGGGAATAAGTAAGCCCACCGTCAGCCACGGAAACTGGTACTGCCCCCTCTATAAGAAATGACTTCTTTTGGGCGGTTAGTAGTCCCTGATTGGACCACTCGCTCCTCCGTTCAGAATTCCTTCCATTGTAAGATGTCGGTGGGTTTTCTTGCACGCCCTTCCCATGTCAATGGGATTCAAATTGGTCTTTAACTCGATCAGTCCATAAACATCCCTCTCTTCTTGTTGAGCCATTCCTTGGTGGATCATTATCGTGCTGCAATGTCCATTTCCAGCTCCTCCTTAACTTGAGGACCGATGGCCTCACATTTTCCTCACGCGTACTTTGACGTGATGCAGAATTCATCGAGGACTTGATGGCTGGCTGCAAGCTGCCTGGGCACTGACTTGGCAAAGCAACCCCAAACCTGAACATCTCCACCATCAAACCTCACAGTAGGTATGAAGTTCTTCTCCTGAAATGTTAACCAATCATGTCTACTGTTGCCGTGGCCAGACAGCTCTACCTTTTGGTTCATCTGTTCTGGAAGGCCTGCTCTCTAGTGCCTTAGTTCTTCAGTGGCCAACTGTCATCTTGCTCTAATTTTCATGTTGGACAGCAAAAGCTTTTCTCACACCTCACATGAAGGTCAAATCTCTTTCTGACTGCTGCACATTGAGTTACCTGCGAGGAAGTTTTGGTGTTCTTGGAGACTTTTTGTGTCAGACGGTCAGCTCTTGGGCTGAATTTGCTGGACAAGTTAGCCGCCGTTTGAGATCTGTGCCATTTGTAGACAATTTCCTTTACAATGAAATGCCTGACTTCAAGTAGTTTGGTGATCTTTTGAAATTCCTTCCCAGACTCTTCGGCATCCACAACCTTCTTTACAATACAATTTATTTTTGTAGAGCCCAAAATCACACGACTACTGCCACAATGGGCTTTAACAGGCCATGCCTTTTCACAGCCCCCCAGCCTTGACTCTCTAAGAAGACAAAGTAAACCTCCCCAGGGAAAAAGAATGGAAGAAACTTCAGGAAAGGCAGTTCAAAGAGAGGCCCCTTTCCGGGTAGGTTGGGGTGTGCAGTGGGTGTCAAAAAGAAAAAGGGGGTCAATACAAGACAATAGACAGAACAGAAGACAAGTAATCCTCAAAGAACACAAGTAACCCCCCATCTTTCTTAAGGGACTTGGGGAGCTGTTTTGATCTTGGCATCATGACACCACACACTCTCCAGTAGCCAAGAGAACCCCAGACCCTCGATATCTGGTCGATGAATGGTCAGTTCCACCTCCAGCCTAATCATTGGTACCTCAACTGGAACACCTGATTCAGATTTGATGGAGATAAATGTTGGAGTGGACATACCTTTTCTAGGTGACAAACCTGCATTTCTCTTAATTTAGGTTATGAGAATGAAGACACCACGTCTGTCTTAATGTGTCATTTCTTCAAACGGATATCAAGTGTATCTGTAGGCCTGGTTCTGCAAGAAGCTCTAATGTCTGACTGCTCAAATATGTTGAAAAAGTCAACCGTTTCCATGGGATGCACTTACTTTTTCACGTGACCGTATTTGACCAGATGGAGACGTACCAGAAGCTCACGAGGAAGGATGGGCATTGCCTGATGACCTTTCCTTGTCCGTCCTTCCTCAGCTTGGTGCCAAGCGTGCCAGCCGGCTGTTCTTGCCATCCATTGTTAGCTGCCCCTTTTTTTCTTTTCAGCTGGCCTGCCAAGTGGGTGCATTGGGGAAACCATTTCCTACACAAGCAATTCCCACATGGCCAAGCATAGAAAGGTTTGCACATTTTTCATGCCACTCACTTTGTTTCTCCTTCTTCCCAAAGGCAGACGACACTTACATGCAGCTCAAGAAGGACCTGGAGTACCTCGACTTGAAGGTAGGCAGCCTTGCTGTTTTGTGGCTCTCGCTAGTCAGACACTGAATCTCTTCATCTCTCTTCCTCTTTGTGTCTCTCCATCCTTCTTTCCCTCCTGATTCTGGAGCTTTCAAGATGGATCTGCCAAAATTGAAAGGCTTGTTCAAATGGCCTCGTTTCTACACTGTCTGCATGTGGGACTCGGCCCTTTCTGACAGTGACGTTTTCTTTTTGTAACTCTCTTCTGACACCCATCCTTTGGCATGAAGCAGAGGCCAAGTCCCATCTTGAATGTGACGATCCAGACGAGTCTGTCCACTGCATCCCTATAAAGCTTCTGCCCTAAAACTGAAATACTGCGGAGTTCAGTAACTGTTCAGTGACTCATCCATCCATCTTCTGCACCTGCTTATTGCTATTCACAAGTTTTTCTTTGGGTAGACGGTGAGAACCATGAGAGGGCACACACTCTCGCCATTCTGACTGGGCTAATTTAGCATGGCAATCAGATGGATGCACAAACACCTCGTGGGGTGACCAGGTGGCACAAAAAGAGGCTTGAAATGTGCGTTTGCAACTTTCCACGCAAAAGTCTGGAGTTTAGAACAGAGAGCTTGATGGGAGAACATTGTAGCGGTCAAGTGCTGCTGACGGTGATTTATTTATTTATTTTAATGAGAGGATATACCAGGGACAACCCCAGCCTTGGATCCACACACACACACACTACTACAGAGACCAAATTACAGAGACCAAATAAAGCACACTGGAAACATTAAACAATAAAGAATTAAATTAACTAAATGCAAACAATAATACCACCCCTGACCCCTTCGGCGATATTACATTATACATATAAACACAGACACCACACAGCAAAGTCCATGGAAAAACCAAACCGGATGAAATGAAAGGTGACGAGATTAAGTCCAGCGATCTGTATGTTGAAAGTGAAGGGAGAACACAGTCCTACTGGTAGTTGCTGAAAGGGTGACGACGGATGTATGGTTCAGGAGCGCTCCTGTTCTTGTGGGAAAGCCAATGAAGCCAAACACAGTCCTCAGTGCACAGGTAGACAGACGATCCAGACCCCAACAAACGAATACAAAACAGGACACAATGATGAAATGTGTCAGAATTAACAGCAGGCAGTCCGACAGATAAATGCAACACACAACGTACAACAACAAAAACCTGCCCTCCTTTTAACCTACTTTGACCACCTTTGACCCCAACAGCCCCTGCAGGGACTGCTGGGAGATGAAGTTTTAATTCATAGTAGCCCTGCTACAACATGCACTCCAAGCTCTTGTGGAAAGCCTTCCAAGAAGAGCTGTTATAGCGGCAAAGAGGGAACAACTCCATGTTAAAGTCTATTTATTTGAATGCAGTGTTATAAAAGTCCCTGTTGGTGTAACGGTCAGCCGTCCCAATACTTTGGTCCATATGGTGTATTTGTATTTTTTTCTAAAGCTATAAATGCTTAACTTAGCTATTATTTTCCCTTTTCCTGTGTAGTTTGCTCCCTTCATTTAACTCTAACAGTGACAATTAACAAGCAGCACAGCAGACCCCCGGGATGATGAAAGCAGCAACGACTTCAGTGTCAGACCCGCTGATTAGTAAAATAATCCTCTTTAATAAAACCCCTGTGTGCGTCCAGGTGTCCATGTGTGTGTGTCTTCTGGTGAAGTGCGCATGCGCGGGGCCACACAGCACGTGTTCAGTCTCTTCCTGTGTGAGCAGAGAGAGAGAGAGAGACAAACAAGACAGACACACAGGCGCGCGCAAGACACACATACACAGGCGCTAGAGAGACACACACACACACGCAGACCCGCGAGAGAGACACACGCACACACTCAGGCGCGCGCGTGCGCATTGTTGCAATGTTACTTTTCTTGATGGTTTATTAAATTATGGATTTTTTCAAATGTTCATTTTTTTTTCCCTGTTCTTAAAACTCATTAAAAAAAGTGTTTTTAGCGAGCGGTTCGTAGCGCTATAAGCGTGAACTCTTGCAGTGTTAGTTTTCTCTGTTGTTCAAGGTTTTCTTAGTGTTATTCAATGTTTTTACATTTAGTTTACTATTACACTGTGCATTGTATGATATAATTAACTATTTTTGTGCTTAAAAATCTTTAAAAAATATATATTTGCATACAGTTCATGTGGTCTGGAACAGATTAATTGTATTTACATACAATCCTATGGGGGGGGAAATTACTTTGGTTCACGACCAAATCGGGTTACAACCAGACTTTTGGAATGAATTATGGCCGTGAACTGAGGCTCCACTGTATTACTGTCAGACAAAATTACAGACATTTCACGGAAATACAAACCAGTATTACTGAGAGAGAAAATTAAAGGCACACAATACAGTGACGCATATTACAGTCACATACAAGGTCCCTTGCCATTTAATATAGACTGTTCCTACTAATGTTCATGCACTACTGTTCTAGCACCCGTTATTGTAACGGGAATAATGTCTAGTCAGTTAAATAACCAGAACAGCTGGAAAAGCAGAATGAAAATGAGGTTGAAGATACTGTTAATGATATATTCCCCATATAACTGCTTATTACATTGTAATAAAAATCTACCAAACTTAGTTTATAATTTCTCCATTGACCCCAAAACACAGAAACTGGGAAATCGAGACTCCCTTAATTAGGCGAAGAGTCCAATGAAAAACAGAAGTTGGTTGGAACAGAAACCCTGCAGCCATGGGGGGGTCCCTGTGACGGTGCAGGGCCTGCTCCATGTGCCCACCTCTCTTCTTGGAGCATCTCAAACCCACCACCGTCTGTAATGTACCAAGCAAATGGGGACAAATCACACTTCTAGCAAGTGGATGGTGTAAAAGTGTCCAAAAAACAACCCCACCAAAACCGTGTCCGTAGTGCAGTGCTTCAAAAATCCATAAGTAAATAATCTATAAAAGGGTAAAAACTCCACAGTCTAAAAACGAGAATAAAAACCCAGCAACAGTCAATGCACCAAACGAGCCAAGCACCACACCTTCCAGGTCTCCCCAGCTCACCCCTGAATCGTTCAACTGGAGAGACTTCAGCGGGTCCTCTCATTACTAACCCCCATCTTGGCTGCCTGCGTCGGCATCTGCCAGACCACTCGGGTTGGTTGTCCTCTCGCCCTCCCCCTTGCACATGCAATTGTCCCTTGGAGTGCAGGAGAGGACGCCATCTTGATCGTACCCACACCTCAGTACAGTGGGTAAGATCTGTCCTTCGAGCAGCGATCCCTCGCTCCGACACGGGACCGTTGACTGCGCTGACCTCATTCTCTCTGCACCAATGCTGCACTCTCGCTCTGCGTGCCTCTTTCATTTCTTCTATATCCTCTCTTTCTCCTATGCCAGCTCCCTGGGCATAGCGTCTCAATCACGCACTGCAGGAAGCCGATGAAGCAATTGAGAAAGGTGGCACCCTCGCGTGCAGGTGTGACTCGCCCCAATTACCTCATCAACTCCCCGCAGCGGTGAGAGTGCGCCCACAGAGACGGACACGGCCAAACCCAGCCATTCTTTCAGACCTGCTATACCACAGACCCCAGGATCGAGTTTGGGAAGCCCTGGACTGAGGTGTTGAGTCTATTTGAATTTTTGCATCGGCTGTGATTTTATGTCAAGTTCAACTGCTACATGATCCACTGAAGCAAAGCACTTTTTGTGTTTCTCTGGGGAAACAAACATGGATGTGACAAATAAAGCATTATTCATCCTAACCTGGTCCTGACTGGAAGTAAAACATATACCACAGTATTTAGAGAAAATCAAATCGAGATACAGTATATGGAGTATTGCCACATGACCTAAAATTATCAAGGCCTAATTTTGAAGCCATGTCACTCAGCCCTTGCTGAACTGTAGGAAGCCCTTGGCGACGAGATGCCACCCGTGTTGTGGAGCCTGATTGGTCACTTGGGTTGTTAGGGGGATTCTTTCTTCTTCAGCTCAGTGTACCGAGCGGCTCCAAGTGAAGACTTGTAACTGTGAAGGGTGCTGCCAGGAGGGCTGTGCAATGTCTTCAACATTCGCATCGAAAAATCAACAATGTACGATATCGCCTGCGCGCTTTGGAGTTTAGAGATGCTTGTGGATTCCAAATAGTTTGCTGGTTAGCCCACACATCACCTATAGTTGCCTACAAAAGGGGTTTAGGGTGGTCGTGCTTTAATTCTCACACCTCCTACTGTGCTGTGTTGTTTTCTCACCTTGTGTGTTTGGATTGAAGTCCGGTTCATTTAGGTAGATGTGAAGACCCCAATCGCACGCTGGTCTGATGCAGCCCAAAATAACTTAACCAAGACCCTTAGGAAAGGGTGGTCTCAGTGCAGTACCAAGTGAACCCTGGAGTGATCCCACATGAGACTGATCTAACTACAACAACAACAACAACATTTATTTCTATAGCACATTTTCATACAAACAGTAGCTCAAAGTGCTTTACATATTAAAGAATAGAAAAATGAAAGACATAATTATAAAAAATAAATCAACATTAACATCGAATAAGAGTAAGGTTCAATGGCCAGGGGACAGAAAAACAAAAAACTCAGGCGGCTGGAGAAAAAATAAAATCTGTAGGGATTCCAGACCATGATACCGCCCAGTCCCTCTGGGCATTCTACCTAACATAAATGAAACAGTCCTCTTTGGATTTAGGGTTCTCACGGAAGGGCTTGATGATGATGATGGTCACGTAGACTTCTTCCTTTTAATCCGTCCATCATTGTTGGAGCATCATGAAGCTTTGAGTAGGTGGAGGTGGCGAGGCCACCACCACAAAGAAACGGGAAAAAGAAACAGAAAAGAGAGTAGGGGTCAGTACCGATTTTAGAGCCACCATGAATAGTTGTAATGATGAATTGAACATACAGAGTATCAGGATTAAGTTAGATTAACTATAGGATCTAACTATATGAAATGCTGTGCATTATGGGTGACATTGGGTGTGCTGTGGTAGTCTGCTGTCAGTAAACAGGGGACCTCACTCGCCACGTAATGAGTCGATGGTTAACAAGGAGTATTTAAAACTAGAATCCTAAGAATAAACTCGTAATCCCGGCCCACGGTAAATCCATTCGCACCTCCACCATCAGTGTCTTTTGTTTTGTAAATGCGTTGATCAGCACAAGCAGCAAGCCGCCCTTGTTGTCCCATTTCCCTCCCTAAACGGAGCTCAGCTCAGGCAGAAAGTTCTACCAGCTCAAGCTAAGGCTCCTTCTCTGCATGTGAGGTGCCTGGAGTTGTAGAGGATAAATTATACAGTAATACAGACACAGCGCTCTGTGTCTACAAAGATCTGTGTAAGTGTAGGATGACACGACATGCGAGGCAAGAAATGGTGAACACTCACTAAAACAGAAACATTTTCCATTGTAAAAGAATGGGGTCTCAACACACTGGAAAAGTTTGGGGCAGCCACCTGTATATTGTCCCTGGCTGCAAAAAAGGGTTTTGAAATAAGCACTGATGTGCATGAGTTGAGTTCCAGACTGAACTGAATTAGTGGTGGAAAAGATGGCGGCTTTAAAGGATGATACCGGAAAGCGACGACATTCTTGGCGCCAGAAAGTGACGTCATTCTTGGTGTCTGAACCGGAAGTGACATCATTCTTGGCCCCTACAAATAGAAACACACGTACACCATATGGACCAAAGTATTGGGATGGCTGACCGTTCTGCCAACAGGAACTTTAATGACATGGAATTCGAATACATTGACTTTAATGTCAATGTCAATTTATTTATATTGCACATTTAAAACCACATAGGAATGCTATGGCCAAAGTGCTTTACAATAATAGAATAAAAGAAAACAAGCAAATAACATAAATAGAAATAAAATATATGAACATAAATAATAAATAGAAGTAATGTTACATAATCTCAATGAGGAAACCATCAGTATTACTAAAGGTCACGGAATGCAAGTGAATGGAAATGAGTCTTTAATCTCGTTTTGAATTGTCGACGACTCCTTTATGTGACGAGGTAAAGAGTTCCACAGGCGAGGTGCCACAACTGTCCCCCTTAGTGTGACACTCGGTACGAAGGACAACAAGAGACAACTGACCAGAAGATCTAAGCACTCTGGATGGCTGGTGTAAAGCATACAATTCAGATAAATGGGCAGGAGCGAGCCCATGTAAAGATTTAAAAACTAGCAACAAGATTTTAAAATCAATTCGAAAACTGACAGGCAGCCAGCGTAAAGAAGCTAATATTGGAGGAACAGAATCGGACTTTCTTGCCCCAACCAGGATGCAAGCGGCAGCATTCTGGACCAACTGTAACCTGCGTGTCAGATTTGCTAATCACAGAATACAGCGAGTTGCAGTAATCGAGGCGAGAGAAGATAAAAGCACGAGTAGCTTTCTCAAGATCCCTAGAAGATAATAAAAGGCTTGATCTTACCTAACGGACGAAGCTGGAAAAAACAACTCTTGACTACAGAATTAACTTGTTTCTCAAAAGAGAGGTTACTGTTAAAGATAACACTAAGATTGCGGACTTGAGGTTTGACTTTAATATGGAGTTGGTCAGCAGCTATAACAGCACTTCTTGGAAGGCTTTCCACAAGCGTTTGGAGTGTTTTTGTGGGAATTTGTGGCCATTCATTCTGTGGAGCATTTATGAGGTCAGGGACTGATGTTGGACGAGAAGCCAGGCTCGCGATCTCAGTTTCAGTTTACCCCAATGGTGATCGATGGTGTTGAGGTCAGGGCTTCCATGCCAATCTCATCCCACCCTGTCTTTATGAACCTTGACTTTGTGCAATGGGGCTCAGTTATTCTGGAATAGGAAAGGGCCTTCCCCAAACTGTTTCCACCAATTTGGACGCATGGCATTGTCCAAAATGTCTTGGTATGTTGAAGCGTTAAGATTGCCCTTCACTGGCAGTAAGGGGCCAAGCCCAAACCCTGACAAACATTAAGCTTCCTCCACCAAACTTCACAGTTGGCACAATGCAGTCAGGCAGGTAACATTCTCCCAGCATCCTCCAAACCCAAACTCTCCCACCTGACTGCCAGACAGAGAAGCGTGACTTGTTACTCCATAGGACGATTCCAGTGCTCCACAGTTCAGAGACTGTGCGCTTCACACCACTTCATCAGACGCTTGGCACTGGACATGGTGAAGTGAGACTTGCGTGTAGCTACTCCATTCCATGAAGCTCCCACCGCACAGTTTTTGCAAGTAGAAGTCTGGAACTCTTCAGCTATGGAATCAGCGGCACATTGGCGACTTTTATGCACCTTTAGGAGTCATTGACCCCACTCTGTGACTTTACGTGAGTGACTTTGTGACTGAGTTGCTGCTGTTCCTAAATGCTTCCACTTCCCAGTAACACCACTTACAGTTGACCGTGGGATATCCAACAGGGATGAAATCTCATAAATCGTCTTATTGCAAAGGTGGCATCCTATCACAGTACCACGCTTGAAGTCTCAGAGCTCTTCAGAATGACCCGTTTTGTTTGTAAATGGAGACAAATGGCGAGGTGCTTGACGTTCTACACCTGTGGCAGTGGGTC
Source organism: Polypterus senegalus (assembly GCF_016835505.1). NCBI lineage: Eukaryota > Metazoa > Chordata > Cladistia > Polypteriformes > Polypteridae > Polypterus > Polypterus senegalus. The sequence continues at coordinate 333,234,147 of NC_053154.1, forward strand.
TGATTGAAACACCTGAATTTAATAATTAAGAGGTGGGTCCTGATGTTTTTGTCCATCTAGTGTAGATATAAATGTGACAACAACTTGTGTAAAACAATACCCTCGATTACCAGCCGACCAGCGCGAGCCAAGCACCTGAGCAGGCGCACCGCTTCCCTCTCGCAGGTCAGGTCAGACAGCCAGCCATTGTAAATTCACTTGTGATCGGGTCAATCAAAACGCATCCATAGATGGCCAGACATGAACAGCAGTGCCCTGTGAGACTGACGAGCGAACCCCCTACTCTTACACTTTACAAAGTGGTGGGCCGTCCTGTCAATGTGCCCACTGACTTTGACGTATGTAGTGAATGTTCAAATGTATACAGGAGTTAAGACAGGAGACGTTCATATGGCAGCTACTGCAGCGTCAAACATTTAAAAAAACTTACCTGATGCCCGATCCCACGGCAGTGCCGCCTTTCTTTTGCACACTCGCCAAGGACTCCTGTCCTTTACACACCAAGTGCAGTAGCGCGTGATTTTCAAGTAGCCTTCCACTTGTTCACTAAAGGACGTTTTGCTCACGCAGCGGTGTGTGTGTAAAATAATTGAAATAATTCAAGAAGCTGCAGCGCTGCACAATAACAAATGTTCTCGGCACTCCATGATATCCAAAAAATGTTTCTGCCCAATGAAAGAAGTCCACGACTCGGCCACAGGCTGTTTACTGATGCGTTCAGCTCACTTGAGAGTTTGCAGTGTGGAACACAACTGAACTAACTGGACATTGAAACAAAGTAAGGAATCGTCCCCTGATTTGGAACAAAGCAAAGGGACTGAGTGTGAAAACGCCTTACGGGTGCTTGGCAGCTTTCTGATGAGGTGTGCGAGGTTTGAAAAATGATAATAATAATAATAATAATGTGACGGCTGCAGGAAATGTCTGCGATGATTTTTATTTACATCTACAATGTGGCCTCCCAGTGACAGACAATGTCTTCGACTACTGTCTGTACCAGAGCAGGTTTCCTGTCGGTGACATTTAGGAGTTTGTCCAGGATTTGCTCGGGCGCGGTGGAGTGAGTGCAGTGTGGCTAAAATGGAACAGAAAAATCGCTCAGCGTGTATAAAGATACAAAGTCCTGTAGAGGAAATTACTTCATACAAATGGGCGGCGGACCAGTAGATGTTACGAGTCAATACTACAAGGCACGAAAGTTGAAAAGTCTTCATCGCTAGAGTAAGGGATAACTAAACGTAATAGGACGCTATTGTCTGTCTGTGTATGGCTGCCAGGTGAGACTTACTTTATAGTTCACACGTGTTACAAAATGCTTTCCAACAGATGGTGCACCACCACCATTAACACTGACTGCAGTCGACTGGATGAGTTGTAACTGCAGATGAATACGCTATATGGCCAAATGTTTGTGAATACCTGACCATCACACCTTCTATGAGTTTGTTGGACGTCTCATTCCAAAAGTGTGATCATGAAGCACTCCCCTCTCCATTACAGCCCCCGGGAGTTGGACTGTGTCTGTGAATAATTGTGCCCACTCACTCAGCCGAAATGAACATTTGGGAGGTCAGGTGTTGATGTTGAACAAGACGTCCAGCTCACAGTCGGCATTCCAATTTGTCCTAAAGGTGTCCGGTAGAGTTGAGGTGCTGCTCTGCCCGGGCCTCTTGAGCTCCTCCGCGTCTTTAAGGACCTGGCGTTGCTTTTGTTTCACCAACCTGAAGCGCACACTTGACTCGAATGTCTTTGCATGCTGTAGCTTTTTACACTACCATTGACTGCAACCCAGGGGCCGAGCCCAAACCCTGTCATCAAACTATTCAGTGGGCGCTCTGCAGTCCAGATGGTGGTGTTCTCCTGGCATCTGCCACACCCCAACTGTGATTCATCACTCCAGGGCACACGTCTCCACTCCTCCAGATTCCAATGGCAGCTGTGTTTTATACCACTCCAGCTGACACTTGACTTGGTGGTCTTAAACTCGGCCATGGAAACCCATTTCGTGAAGTTCCCAGCATGCAGTTCTTATGTTGCTTCTAGAGGCCGTGTGCACCTCTGTTGTAAGTAATGCCACAGTTGAAGTGGGCATTTGTATGTGCTTTTTTTTTCTCTTCCTTTGGCCCTGCTCTGTGACTTTGCATGGTTTACTGTATTGTTGCTCCTCAGCATTTCCGCTTCTGATCTTGCCGAGCAGAAATTACATGTATGGACATGTGGCAAAGGTGGCATTCTGTCAGTGCCACGTTTAATGTCACTGAGCTCTTCAGTGGCGCCCATGTTGTGGCCAATGACTCTCAATGGAGATTGAATGGTTAGATACACAGTTTTATACACCTGTTAACAATGGGGTGGCTGAAACCCCTGAACTTGAGTCCATATAGGTTTGACCATACGGTGTTCATGCCAATTGATGGCTCACTGCAAACGGTAACGATGAACATGCCAGGCAGACGGAACCTGGATTACTTCTCTCTCAATATCTGTCTGTCTCGTATAGATATGGATATACAGATAGTACATACTAGCTGCCCCCTGCGGCTCTTCCTGCGTGGTAGTAAAACAGAACAATGTAAAAAAAAATTGTAATTCTGGCCAAGCGGGAGGTAGGTACACTCCAAAGTCGGACGTTGGCACTGTATCTGATCGTTTTCAGCTCTGACGGGAGAGCATCCCCCGCGTGGGGAGAAGAGCACGTGGCCGGGATATCTCTGGCAGTCAGCAGCTACACACCTACCTCTAAAACACACGGAGCTCTGATCTCTCTCTCAAAAATGTCAAACGTTACTCCTTAACAATCTCTAGATGGTCATGTCTGCTGAATAAGCAACTAAGCAGAGGCAGGAGCGACTTGAATGGAGGCTGGCGTGTGAGTGAGGAGGCCCCGCCCATGTCCCCTTGGCCTGCAGCCTATCTCTCGGGTTCGCGTGAATAAATCGGTACCTCAAGTGAATGATGGTGCTTGGTAGATAGATAGACAGACAGATAGATAGATAGATAGACACTTTATTAATCCTAAGGGGAAACTGGTGTGATGAGACAAGTCGCAAAATGAACTGGAATGCTCAAGCAAATTATAGAAAAAAACGAAATCTGTTAAGTAGTTCTCTTGGGAAAAGCGGACAGACAGACAGACAATTGGATTTTATTTATATATATATATATATATATATATATATATATTTAGAGAGCGATCTATAGATAATAGGTATATATAGATAGGTCAATAAATATTTGCACAGAGACAACTTTTTTCTCATTTTGGTTCTGTACATCACCACAATGAATTTTAAATGAAACAACTCCGATGACGTTGAAGTGCAGACTTTCAGCTTTAATTCAGTGGGTTGAACAAAACGATTGCATAAAAATGTGAGGCGACTAAAGTATTTTTTGAACACAATGCCTTCATTTCAGGGGCTCAAAAGTATTTGGACAATTGACTCGAAGGCTATTTCATGGCAGGTGTGTTCAAGTCCGTCGTTATGTCTTATCAGTTAAGCAGATAAAAGGCCTGGAGTTGATTTGAGGTGTGGTGCTCGCATGTGGAAGATTTTGCTGTGAACAGACAACATGCGGTCAAAGGAGCTCTCCATGCTGGTGACAGAAACCATCCTTAAGCTGAGAAATGGCTACAATATCACGAGTGTCAAAATCTACAGTTTGGTACATCCTGAGAAAGAAAGCAAGCACTGGTGAACTCAGCAACGCAAAAAAACATGGATGTCCACAGAAGACAACAGTGGTGGATGAGCGCAGAATCATTTCCATAGTGAAGAGAAACCCCTTCACAACAACCAGCCAAGTGAACAACACTCTCCAGGGCTTGGTCGGCGTATCGATATCCAAGTCTACCATAAAGAGAAGACTGCATGACAGTAAATCCAGAGGGTGCACTGCAAGGTGCCAGCCACTCATAAGCCTCAAGAATAGAAAGGCTAGACTGGACTTTGCTAAAGAACATCTAAAAAAGCCAGCAGAGTTCTGGACAAACATTCTGTGGACAGATGAGACCAAGATCAACCTCTACCAGAATGATGGCAAGAAAAACGGATGGAGAAGGCGTGGAACAGCTCATTATCCAAAGCACAGCACATCATCTGTAAAACACGGTGGAGTCAGGCAGTGTGATGGCTGGTAGTGGCACTGGGACACGAGTGTTTATTGATGAGGTGACACAGGACAGAAGCAGCCGAATGAATTCTGAGGTGTTCAGAGACATACTGTCTGCTCAAATCCAGCTAAATGACGTCAAATTGATTGGGCGGCGTTTCATGATACAGATGGACAATGACCCAAAACATACAGCCAAAGCAACCCAGGAGTTTATTAAAGCAAAGAAGTGGAAAATTCTTGAATGGCCAAGTCAGTCACCTGATCTTAACCCAACTGAGCGTGGATTTCACTTGTTGAAGACTAAACTTCGGACAGAAAGGCCCACAAACAGCCAGCAACTGAAAGTAAAGGCCTGGCAGAGCATTAAAAAGGAGGAAACCCAGCAGCTGGTGATGTCCAGGAGTTCAAGACTTCAGGCTGGCATTGCCAGCAAAGGGTTTTCAACCAAGTATTAGAAATGAACATTTTATTTCATTTGTCCAATTACTTTTGAGCCCCTGAAATGAAGGGATTGTGTTCAAAAAATACTTTAGTTGCCTCACATTTTTTTGCAATCGTTTTGTTCAACCAACTGAATTAAAGCTGAAAGTCTGCACTTCAACGTCATCTGAGTTGTTTCATTTCAAATTCATTGTGGTGATGTACAGAACCAAAATGAGAAAAAAGTTGTCTCTGTCCAAATATTTATGGACCAAACTGTATAAGCACACGTTATGTATATGCATAGAAGCAAACAACTTATTTATTCATTCTCGTATTCAAATAAAAGAATGAAAATGCACTAAATAAAGGAAAAAAAAACAAATATAGAGAGAACTGGAAAAAATGGGCAACATATGGAATGGAATGAAAAAAATTGTACAGCACCTTAAGAAAAGGATTCGGCCTCTTCACTTTTCACACTTTATGTTGCAGCCTTGTGCTAATATCATTCAATTCATTTTTTCATTCGTCACACAATACACAAGATTGTTGAAATTAAAAAAAAAATTCCCATTTGACTGGTCAGATGTGTTTGCCCAGTTTCTCCACTCCGAACCCCAGGATCCTGTCAGATTGGTGTGCAGTTATCTTCAGGTGCCTTGCTGGGTATGCAGGCTGTCCATTTCTGATGAAGTGGGTGCACTTGGCATTAAAGCTCAGAACGTAGCAGTGCCCGCCCCTTCCAAATTCTATAAATAAGAGACGCCAGTAGTCAGTGCTCACTATGCACATACATCACAACTCCCTGAGCCGCTGTGATCCTCATTATTGCTTTGTTTCCCACAATCCTTTGCTGGGCTCATAGGTGTTGTGGCACACTGAAGGGGTTGTTTATTTTAATTGAGTGGCAAACAGTAGCACATAAAGTACAATACTTAGATTTGGACAGGGTGGTAATTGAACTGGTGGTCTCCTTCTTCAGGGGGCAGCAGTCCGCTCCACAGATTCCATTGCCTTTCACTTCCCCTCCTCATACCAGACCATGCCTTATCAGGTGGTGTCCTCCCTGGCATGCTGGGTGTGATTGTGTTTTTGCGTTCGTGTTTTATATTTGTAAGTCTGTGGGTGCGCTGCGAGCCTGTCCCCGAGAAGAAGAGCTTATTGTGTGCCAGAAGGAGGCGCTATGTGTTCACCTCCTTCATCACGTGCCAGGGTAGAGGGCACCTTGTAACTGGACTTTTCTGTTTTTGTTTGAAACAGATAAAAAAGCTTGAGCCTCTGATCCTCATGGTTCATAAAGTGTTACAAAGCTCTGCTCAGGCTTTTCGGTGCTCTTTAAACGTAAGGATGTCTGCATAAGACCGTGTGACCATCTCATTGCTTTGGGGGCTCTGAACCCCGCTCTGCGCCAAGCTCATAAGTGTAATTTGGCGAGCCACATTCCAGCAGCTTCTTGTGAACTGGTTTTTATTTATTATTATTTATTTGTGTGTGTTATGCTAACTTTTTTTTGTCTTTTTTTTTTGTTTGTTTTTCCCTCGGCTGCTCCGATTGGCTCTTCCTGCTTTTGCTACAGCTAGTGGAGAAGTGAGCCGCCTCTGTATCCATGTTCTGTATGAGCTTGGGAGATGCCAACGGGGCTGCGGCACCCATCCTTTCCCCTGCTGACTCTGCTGCCGCTTCTTGTTGCCCTTTGTTCAGACCAGTGGAGACTTGTCTGTTTTGCCTTGTGCTTGACGTGAATTATGCGACATTTCAAGCCAACTTCATGAGAGAACACTTGCACTTGCATCACCTGGGCTGTTCTGATGTGGCACATTTTGTTGAGACTACTTATTCGCTGATGTCGTAATTTCTCTCTTTGTTTCTTTATTTTTTCTTTTATTTCTTAAGGTGTCGGGGCGCGACAACTTTAAAGAAAGAAGCATGAAGCCGGTGAAGATCGCCGAAAGTGATGTGGACGTGAGTACCAAATCCATTTGTGCAGATGTTCTAGATTTCTAGTTTCCCTGGCCTTAAAGTTGAGTTTGGCTCAATTCATGAGGTAATGTCCAGCTGGCAGGAGAAAGATGACGAGTTGTGTTCCCTGTGTGTAACGTTTCCCTTTGGATTGTGTATCCCTCCTGCTTAAATGGTGCTCATGTTATTGAAAAAATCCTGTGTGGCCACTCTGAGTGTCTTCTGGGGCCGAGCTCTAACCAGAAATGCAGTCGGTTCCCCCAGTTACGATTCTAAGATGTGCGCATACCAAAGACGCATCCAGCAGGAAAAGCCCCACAAGAAGTTCAAGGCACCGAAGAAGGAAGATGCGGATTTACCAAAACCTCCATTGCACTGACTCTGATGTGCCCAAATGACCCTGGGTACAGGCTGCCCTCAGTGAGGCCCTGACAGGCCCTTTCCACCAGGACACCAGCTTGCCTGGCTGGCATTGAAGTCCATTCATTATCCACCACTTATCCAAGGTCGGGTCGTGGGGGCAGCAGCCTAAGCAGGGAAGCCCAGACCTCCCTCTCCCTGGCCAGCTCCTCTGAGAGGACCCTGAGGCGTTCCCATGCCTGCCGGGAGATATAATCCCTCCAGCGTGTCCTGGGTCTGCCCCGTGGCCTTCTCCTAGTGGGGCATTCCCGGAACACCCCCCCCAGGGAGGCGTCCAGGGGGCATCCTAACCAGATGCCCAAACCACCTCAACTGACTCCTCTCAATGCGGAGCAGCAGGGGCTCTACTCCGAGTCTCTCCCGGATAACTGAACTCCTCACCATATCTCTAAGGGAAAGTCCAGCCTCCCTGCGGAGAAAACTCATTTCGGCCGCTTGTATCCGCGATCTTGCTCTTTGGGTCACTACCCAAAGCTCGTGGCCATAGGTGAGGGTAGGAACGTAGATGGACTGGTAAATCGACAGCCTCGCCTTTTGGCTCAGCTTTCTCTTCACCATGACGGACCATTTAAGAGCCCGCGTTACTGCAGATGCCGCACCGATCCGTCAATCAACCTCCCGCTCCATTCTTCCCTCACTCGTGAACAACAACATTTATTTATATAGCACATTTTCATACAAAAAAAATGTAGCTCAAAGTGCTTTACAAAATGAAGAATCGAAAAATAGAAGACACAATAAAAAATAAAAATAAGTGAACATTAATTAACATAGAATAAGTAAGGTCCGATGGCCAGGGTGGACAGAAAAAACAAAAAAAAAACTCCAGACGGCTGGAGAAAAAAAATAAAATCTGCAGGGGTTCCAGACCATGAGACCGTCCAGTCCCTTCTGGGCAATCTACCTCGCATAAATGAAACAGTCCACTTTGGATTTAGGGTTCTCACGGAAGGATTTGATGATGATGGTCACGTAGACTTCTGGCTTTCAGTCCATCATCATGATGCTTTGAGTAGGTGGAGGTGGCGCAGGCCACCACGAAGAAACCGGAAAAGGAAACAGAAGAGAGAGTAGGGGTCAGTACGGATTTTAGAGCCACCATGAATAGTTATTATGTCATTTGTGCTTTCCTCCTTATAAAATGAAGGTGATGTGCTGGCCACGACTTTACTTTTAGAATTTCTTGTGCTTACCATCTCAGAGTGAACTCCAACCCCTGGGCTTTAAAGCCTGATGTCCGAATCATTAGGCCAGGCAGCCTGCCACCGTGCTGCTTGTGTTCTTGCAGTTTTCAGAATTAACTCTTCTGCTGTCCTTTTGAGCGACTAAACTGTTTTCAAGTGTTTCACTGTTTGACCTGACGGGCTGAAAAGACTTTTTATTCTGCTGCAGGTGAAGTTGAGCAGACTGTGTGAGCAAGATAAAATTTTACAAGATCTGGAAGCCAAGATGCGTATGTTGAAGGAGGATAAGGTAATTGATCTTTACTTCTCAGAGTTAAAATGCTAATGGACCTTGATGGGCCCGACGTCCCTGGTCCAGGTACATGTAAGTATGTGTTCACCTGGACCATTTTAAAAGGGAATTTTCTCAAATAGGGTGGTCCTTTCAAGTTAGGTGCTGCATGACTGTTGGGAATTATTTATGCCCAGGTTAGTATTGCTGTTTTATGAGTATTATAGGTGGCACCACTTCTATAGCTGTGTCCAGTGCCTTGGTCAGCAAATCTAGAGGTACACAAGTGTCGTAAAGCAGCTCCGGTAGATGTGGCCTGTAATGTCTCCCTACAGGACAAGCTTGAGTCTGTTTTAGACGTTTCTCACCGTCAGATGGAGCAGTACAAGGACCAGCCGGCTCATACAGAAAAGATCGCCTACCAGCAGCGGCTTCTGCAGGAGGACTTGGTCCACATCAGAGCAGAGATCTCCCAGGTGTCAACGGTAAGACCCAAGTGAACACAACATGCATAACAATGACGGTTAGTCACGAATTATATAGAGCAACCTTCAGTGAAGTTGTGGTCGGTCAAGGGCTGGTCAACTGTGGACCTCTGCAGTTGTTAAAACCCATCGGTGACACCCATCTGTGTGGCAATCTCAGAAGGTGGTCACTCTGACCAATCTGATCAATGGGCAGATCTCGTTTTTTGTATATTTGGAGGTGAGCAACAGTAGTACAGAAGGATACCTGTAGAAAATGAACCCAAATGTATCTGTAAAATACATTTCATGGGACATGAGACCATTTAGTCCAGGTGTCCATTTGGACTGCTGGATTGTTACTTGACCATTGTTATGTTCTCCACTTCATCCATGTTGAATCAACTTGGTCCTGCCTCTCTGTGTCTCCTGGTCCGACTCCGTGTCTCAAGGATCAATATTGGGTCCACTTCTCTGTTTTCTCTACATTTGCACCTTAGACAGTGTTATTTCTTCCCATGGCTTCTCTATTCACCTCCAGGCTGATGACGCACAGATCTTCCTTTTGTTTCCCTCTTATAACCCACAGGTTTCAGCTCAGATCTTGTGGTAGAAATCAACTAGGACAAGTCTGTTAAGATCTGCTTTGAGTCAATAATCAATCAGGAGAAAAGTTGTCCATCTGTCAGACTGCAGTTAAGAAACAAATGGGACGCAGATGAAGACACAAGCTGAAAGCTTAGGTGAAAGTTCACAGCCAGGTTAAGCTAACCAAGGCCCGGCTGGCAGGTCACATTTGTCAGGAAAGGTTGACGTCAAAGGGAACGTGTGACAGATCTGTTCAGGACTCTGTGATGGAGGCTGCAGTGCTGCTTATGATGTCACATATGACAAGATGGGGGAGTGTTGGGGTCTGCATTCCCATTCAGTGGCAGTCACATCAGTCTAGCCTGTTCGATTCTTGAATCTGCTTGGGGGGGCTTACTTAGTAATTACCAGCAAATCTTCAGACGCAGTATTCGTTTTTTAGTTCATTTCAGCACTTGAGCCATGTGAGGCTCACACATTCCTTGTTCTTTTCTGGTTTGCGTAGGCTGCTTCACACTTTTTGTATCCACATAGTGAAAAATAATGAAATGACGGGGTTGACGTGAGTAGTAGGTCACCTGAGGAGAGCCATCTAGCTACTACTTTAACAAATCTTTCTACTGCAGTTTTGTTACAAGTGTGTTATATTTCAGCCGGGGTTCATCCCCTGGCTAGGGGTCAAGTCCTTTTTGTTCATTTATAGGTAATTTATCTTAATGTTACTGTTGTTACTTGTCCCTTTTTTAATTGTGTCTTTAAGTTTCAGTTGTGTGCCTCGTGTTTTGTGGATGGTCGATGAGCGTCTCTTGTGTTTCTGCTGTGCTTTTTGTGAATTTCTGGATTTTGAACTCTTCTTGGATGTCGTTTTGGGACCTGCCTTGTATTGGATTGACTTATTGGAGTCATTTGTGCTGTACGGAGTGTATTTTTGTCAAATCATTTTTTTATTGTATATTTTAGATCTTATGTGGCCCTTTGTTACTAGCTGGGATTTTTTTGACAGGATTTCCCCCTCTAGTGGGCATTTTTGGAACTGTTGGGACTTTCGTGCTTGAGACTCTGAGTTCTTAACAAAGTAACTGATAGAATTATGAAAAATGAAGAGTGTGGACACCAGGGGGCTTTATGGCTCCTCTGACCCCAGACACACATTCCAGTTGAAATAAAAGGTTTACTCACACAAACACCTTGCACAAAGGCTTCAAAAGTGACATAAACCAACCACAGCTGCTCTTCTTTCTCTCTCTTGTCCTTCTCCACTCCTGACTCCAACACTCCTGGATAAGGTCGCTTGACTCTTTTTATCTTAGACTTGGGGGTACTTCAGGTGTTTAGGGCGTAGTCCAATGGAATCACTTCTGAGTCAATTGGAAGTCCCATAAAGTAGTGTGCATAACTCCCTGCAGCACTCCCTGGTGGCACCCACAGGTCCTAGCAGGGCTACCCCACAGCATTACAGTCCCCAGCATTCCATGTGGGTATATGAATGGATACCAAAGCTCAAGAATTCTACCATCTAGTCGGGCAGTGAAGCATACAGTTTTGAAACTGAACCTTCTCCAACCTCTCTGTTATATTGGCCTCCTAACTGGTTACAGGAATGGGGCCAATCCCAGCCTGGACGACAGCCCATGTGTGCTGTCCTTTATAAGAGTAATGGGCGGTCTAGGGAAATGGATGATGGGCAAAGATCGCTTCTGATGGTCACCTTAATTTGCTTTGCAGGAAATGGAGAACTCTTGGAATGAATATGGAAAGCTGGAGATGGATGTGAACCAGCTGAAAGCAGCTTTGCAAGAACACATGAGTAGGACGAATCTCTCTCAGGTGACTTGTCATGGCGGCTTTCTTCCCACAGCTACATACTCCCTTACTGATGCCCGATGTTCTCCATCCATCCATCAATTATCCACTGCTTATCCGAGGTCGGGTCACGGGGGCAGTAGCCTAAGCAGGGAAGCTCAGACCTCCCTTTCCCCAGCCACCTCCTCCTCCAGCTCCTCTGGGAGGACCCCGAGGCGTTCCCAAGCCAGCCGGGAGATATAATCCCTCCAGCGTGTCCTGGGTCTGCCCTGTGGCCTTCTCCCAGTGGGACATGCCCGGAACACCGCCCCCAGGGAGGTGTCCAATGGGGCATCCATCACTAGATGCCCAAATCACCTCAACTGACTCCTCTCAATGCGGAGGAGCAGCAACTCTACTCTGAGTCTCTCCCGGATAACTGAACTCCTCACCATATCTCTTAAGGGAAAGTCCAGCCACCCTGTAGAGAAAAATCATTTCAGCCACTTGTATCCGCGATCTTGCTCTTTCGGTCACTACCCAAAGCTTGTGGCCATAGGTGAGGGTAAGAACGGAGATCGACTGGTAAATCGACAGCCTCGCCATTTGGCTCAGCTCTCTCTTCACCTTGACGGAGCCTGCATTACTGCGGATGCTGCACCGATCTGTCTGTCAACCTCCTGCTCCATTCTTCCCTCACTCGTGAACAAGACCCCGAGATACTTGAACTCCTCCACTCGAGGCAGTAATGTGTTCCCAACCCGGAGAGAGCATTCCACCCTTTTCTGGCTGAGAACCATGGCCTTGGATTTAGAGGTGCTGATTCTCATCCCCGCCGCTTCACACTCCAGTGAGAGCTGGAGGTCACTGTCCGATGAAGCCAACAGAACCACGTCATCTGCAAATAGCAGAGACGAGATTCTGAGGTCACCTAACCAGACCCCCTCTGCTCCTTGGCCGCGCCTAGAAATTCTGTCATTCAAAACTTATGAACAGAATTGGTGACAAAGGGCAGCCCTGGCGGAGTCCAGCCTATGTTGTCGGGAGTTACGTGCTCCTGGTAGGGCCTCCCAAGGCAAACAGGTCTGAGGTGAAGATCCAGACTAACTCGATCCTGAGACCCCATATGGAGTTAAACCAAGGATTGGCATTTCCCTTGCCCGGGTTAAGGGTACCCGGGGCCCCATCCTGGAGCCAGGCCCGGGTGAGGTGCTCGCTGGCTCTGGACCTTTGGCTTGATGTTCTAGCATGGATATTATTTTCGCAATAAGTTATTGGTAATTTTTTTTTTTGTCTAAAGCAGGAAAAAAGCCACATACAGAAAGATCTGTGGCGGATTGAAGATGTGATGGCAGGCCTTAGTTCCAGTAAAGCCAACTACAAGATTACCATTGACTCCTTTCAGAATCCAGGTAAGCAGCACCCATTGCACCTCACGACGTCAGACATGTGACGAGGCCTGTACCGCGCAGGGACCGCTCCCGACTTGCTACGGTTATTTAAATGAAGCGTTTTTTTGAAAAATCGTGTCATGTGACGAGGCCTGAAGCTCTGCTGTTTCCATAACCCTGACAGACTGCACTGGCCTGGTTGATCTGAATCTTCTCTTGCTTCTTGTTTCATTCTCCTGTCTAGCGGGGTTACATCCTCCTGTCCCCTTCACTAAGCGTCACTTTTGTGCACCTCTCTAATTTTCTGGGAGTACAGTCCTTTGCCACAATAACTGGCATCCCCGTAAAGATACTGTAAGTAAAAAAGGGTTATAAAAAAACAATAAATCCCCTTTTTGCAAATGACCTTAATCTTACACTGAAAACAATGAGAGAAGTCCAACCTTTAATTGAAGTCAATTGGGAAAAGGATCCCTAATGAAGAAATAATGATTTTTAACAAAACCACATTTGCCACAATTATTGGTACCCCTAGAAAAATGTAAATGAACAAAGTGTAAAGGAGGCATTTTTTAAATTTATCTCTGACTTTTCTAAGTTTGTGCAGAGTGTGAAGAAACTTTCAAGTAAGGCTTGTGTCACTGTGGTATGAATATGAGGTGACCCAGAGGCCAAAGTCCCTCATTTACTCGTCAACTTGACAAAGATAAGAGAAGAGAAGACGTGCAAACGATGGAGAAGTGGGTGACCTTCAGAAGTCAAGGAGTGGCTTGAAAAAACAAAATAGCCCTGCGCCTGAAAACGCTCACATCAACAGTTGTTAGGCCAATAATTAAAAGTTCAAGTCAACTGGAGTCGATACCAACCCAAGTTTATTTTGCCCTCGCGCACAGTGAACAGGATGGTAAAAAAGGTAAAACATTCTCCAAATACAGAAAAAAGTAGCATCCTAGGGTCACCAAGCCTCCAAAACTACCATCATGTGCCACCTCCATGCCAGCAGATTATTTGTGAGGCATGCCAGAACAATAGCCTTTCCGGTCATTCAACCACAAATGCCAGCTCCTGGAGTTTGCTAAACGCTGCCAGAATTTTGATTGGAGCAGAGATGTATGGTCAGACCAAACTAAAATTGAGCTTTTTGCCAAACAACCCTCAAGGTGTGTTTGGTGTTAAAAGGAGGATGGCCATACTATGAAGAATAATAATAATAATTCTTTGCATGTACAGTACAGGCCAAAAGTTTGGACACACCACCTCATTCAATGTGTTTTCTTTTTTTTCATGTCCATTTCCAGCACTCCATCACTCTCCTTCTTGGTCAAATAGCCCTTACACAGCCTGGAGGTGTGTTTGGGGGTCATTGTCCTGTTGAAAAATCAATGATCGTCCAACTAACCTGACTTCTTCACAACACAACTGCTGGTCCCAACCCCATTGATAAAGCAAGAAATTCCACTAGATAACCCTGATAAGGCACACCTGTGAAGTGAAAACCATTTCAGGTGACTACCTGTTGAAGGTCATCGAGAGAATGGCAAGAGTGTGCAAAGCAGTAATCAGAGTTTTGAAGAAACTAGAATATAAAAGATGTTTTCAGTTATTTCACCTTTTTTTGTTAAGTACATAACTCCACATGTGTTCATTCATAGTTTTGATGCCGTCAGTGAGAATCTACCAAAGTAAATGGTCATGAAAATAAAAAAAACACATTGCATGAGGAGGGGTGTCCAAACTTTTGGCCTGTACTGTAGATAGCGTTTTTCTCACTACTCAAAGCGCTCAGCAGTTGCAGGTTAAGGCCCTTGCTCAAGGGCCCAACAGAGATTCGAAACGGCAACCTTCCGATTGCCAGTACAGATCCCTGGCCTCAGAGCCACCACTTCGCCTAGAAGAACCTGATCCCCAATGCCAAGGACATTCTGTGATATTGTGGGCCCTGGGAACCTCATTAGAGTACATGGCATCACGGACTCCATGAAATACTAACCAACCAACCATTATCCAATCCGCTATATCCTAACTTCAGGGTCACGGGGGTCTGCTAGAGCCAATCCCAGCCAACACAGGGCACAAGGCAGGAAACAAACCCCGGGCCGGGCGCCAGCCCACTGCAGATGAAATACCAAGAGATTTTAAATTTACTTCTGGCTCCCACCGTCAGGAAAGTACAAGTGGGTCGTCGTTTGCTCTTCCAACAGAGCAGTGATGCAAAATGTGTGTCTAAAAATGGTTCAAGGAACACAAAATCAAGCTCCTGCTGTGACCCTCTAAGTCCCCGGACCTAAACCTGCCACTAATTGTCATGTGTGGTTTTGTTAATAATAATTATTTCATGTTTGAGCTTAAAGTAATTCACCAAAAGGCAATTTTTTTTTTTTTTTAATAATCTTTTTTTTTTTTAACTGATTGTTACCAGGGGGTGTCAATAATTTATATATTAATTTAACAATACTTGAGCAAAAAATGTATGAGGTTCAGACAAATTGAGCATATGACTGAAAAACTGAAGTGTGAGGACTGTGCGACACGAGTAACTTGAGATTTGTTTCGTGGATGTTTTCAATACTGTGTGGTGGTGTTCAGCGTTTGCCCACCCCCCCCTCAACCCCCAAACTGGCCTCCATTGAAGCCCATCGTATCACAAGCATTGTTGCCTCTGTTCTTCATAAAAGCGTAAGGTTAAAAACTTTTCTTGGCTGTCACTATAAATGCCACGTAGTAACAGGTAAAGACGTTGTCATTTTTTGGCCCTTTAACACTCCCAAGCCCCCAAAGTCCCTCAGAGGGTAGGAGTTCAGTGGTTGGTCTGTGCCACAGTCGCCGTGAAATGTGCACCAGGAGTGGAGTGGATTGTAGTGTTGCTTCTTATTCAGAGGTTTCAAAGTCCTCGGCCTGTTGTAGAGTTAGGAGGTGTCCTGCCGCCTCAACCGTTTGAACAGATGCTTGAATGCTGTTCATCTCCACAAGGGCTGACGATTTTGCTCGTTTATTTTTGTCAAATGGTCTTGAAGTTAGGATTGTTCTGTCTTTACAGAGAGAAAAATTGTGCCTTCGATTTCCTCTTCATCAGTGCCTTCACTGTCAATGTGTCCCTCGGAACGGGAGAGCAACGCCTTCACCCAGCCCATCCCGCAGCCGAGCCTCGCACAGCCTTATGCCTCTCCGCTGCAGACTCTCGTAATGCTTCAGTCTCAGCCTTATGAAAACCCCGTGCCAAAGTTGGTGAGTTACAGGGAGTACGTTGAGTCCGTCGAGTGTGTGCTCCTCCAACGTTTCAAAATGGAGTGATTTATTAGACAGGTGATTGTCGCAGAAGGAGAGCCAGCCTGGTTTTGCTTCCCTCCTTTCTTTTTATCCCATACAGGTAGATGACGAGGCTCCCCCCAGGCCTCCTCTGCCGCAGATCTACAGCCCCGAGGACCAGCCTCCTGCTGTGCCCCCACTCCCTAAAGAAGCCTCTGTTAACAGGCACATGTCGGTGCGGGGCCTGAAGCGCCAGTCTGATGAGAGGAAGAGAGACCGGGAGCTCGGGCAGCACGTCAACGGGGACTTCAAGGTAAGAAGCGGCCGCTTGACGATTTGTGGGGTCTTCTGTTCACTTAACAGTTCAGCCATTTCAAATGTACGTAACATGTTTTAGGACCCCTGGCCAGAATGCTGGTACTTTAAAATGAAAGGAAGTGAACACACCCTTTGCAGGGTACACATTTACATGCAGTGAACTTCTGCACTGATGGCCACAATCCGTGGAGCCTAGTGGTGCAGGACGTTGCTGAAGGAGCAGTCCGCTGTAAGGCCATTTAGAGCTTTGTAGGGCATTAGTAGAATTTTCCCAGCATCCTTACCACATGCAGTTGAGAACAGGTCATCCACCACAAGTTAATATACGATCAAAGTAGAGCACACCATATTATTTATCTGGACTTTCAGAAAGCATTTGATAAGGTGCCACATGAGAGAGTGGGCATCAAACTTAAAGAATTGGCTGAGGATGATGATGTGAGGTGGCATGGTAGTGCAGGGGGTAGCGCTGCTACCTCGCAGTTGGAAGACCCGGGTTCGCTTCCCAGGTCCTCCCTGCGTGGAGTTTGCATGTTCTCCCCATGTCTGCGTGGGTTTCCTCCCACAGTCCAAAGACATGTAGGTTGGGTGCATTGGTGATCTTAAATTGTCCCTAGTGTGAGCTTGGTGTGTGTCTGTGTGTGCCCTGTGGTGGGCTGGCGCCCTGCCTGGGGTTTGTTTCCATCCTTGTGCCCTGTGTTTGCTGGGATTGGCTCCAGCAGACCCCTGTGACCCTGTAGTTAGGATATAACAAGTTGGATGATGGATGGATGATGATATGAGGAACCTCATCAGAATTGGCCGATGACTAGCAGGGGGCAGTTCTGGGGTCACTGCTATTTTTAATATCCATAAATGATTTAGATAGGAATATAAAGAACAAGCTGGTTAAGTTTGCAGATGATACTAAGATACCAAGATAGGTGGATTAGCAGATAATTTGGAATCCGTTATATCATCACAGAAGGACTTGGATAGCAGACAGGCTTGGGTAGATTTGTGGCAGATGAAATTTAATGTCAGTAAAGGTAAAGAATTACACATAGGAAGTCAAAATGTGAGGTTTGAATACACAACGGGCGGTCGGAAAATCGAGAGTACACCTTATGAGAAGGATTTAGGAGTTATAGTGGACTCTAAGATATCGACTTCCTGACAGTGTTCAGAAGTCATTAAGAAGGCTCACAGAATGTCAGGCTATATAGCGCCTTGATGTGTGGAGTACAAGTCACAGGAGGTTCTGCTCAACCTTTATAACACACTGGTGAGACCTCATCTGGAGTACTGAGTGCAGTTTTGGTCTCCATAAAGGACATAGCAGCACAAGAGAAGGTCCAGAGAAGAGCGACTAGGATGATTCAGGGCTACAGGGGACGAGTTATGAGGAAAGATTAAAAGAGCTGAGCCTTCAACTCAAAATTATATATCGAACACATCTGTCTCGCTTAAAACTGTCCAAAATGTTTCCAGAGCGAGATCCAACCTGCGAACGCTGCAATCACCTCCCAGCCTCACTGGGTCACATGTTTTGGGTCTGCACCAAATTAACACCATTCTGGACAAAACTTTTTAAGTGCCTGTCAGACAGCCTTGGGGTCCCAATCCCTCGTAATCCACT
The DNA here is from genome assembly GCF_016835505.1 of Polypterus senegalus. Lineage (NCBI taxonomy): Eukaryota > Metazoa > Chordata > Cladistia > Polypteriformes > Polypteridae > Polypterus > Polypterus senegalus. Next base: position 333,251,927 of record NC_053154.1, read on the forward strand.
AACAGCTGTGTTTGGTGTTCTGCCAGATGGCTTAAAGCGGAGAAGAACAAACCAAACTGTGATTCCCTTCACTACACTTTTGGCACGCAGACTAAACGGGAAGAATCCTAACTCTTCTCTTTTAAGTCAGCGGGTAACTGATGGTCTATATTATTTGAAATTGGAACAAAATTAAATTCTCAGTTAGAGGATCTGTGCAAACCTTTTTCAAAACATGGCAGGATCTAATCAGTTATATTTAAGAATAAGCTCTTAAAGCACTGAGGAAGTAATAGATTCTCTTTCCATATTCCTTTTTTTATCTGCCTATTAAACTCATCAAGTGATGTATTTTGACCAGCTTTACGTTTTACTCCATTGGCCATGCTGTCTTTCCCAGGAGTGAGGGTTGGGTTGCTTTGTTTTCAATCCTATTTTTTGTAAAAATTGATCAATCTGTATGGAATGATAACAATAAAATTTTAAAAAAATAGAGCTGACCCTTTACAGTTTAAGATAAAGAAGATTAAGAGACATGAGTGAAGTGTTTAAAATTATGAAGGGTATTAGTCCAGTGGATCGAGACTTGTATTTTAAAATGAGTTCAAGAACACGGGGACACAGTTGGAAACTTGTTAAGGGGAAATTTCGCACAAAATATTAGGAAGTTTTTCTTTAATCAATCAATCAATCAACATTTATTTATATAGCACATATTCATACAAAAAAAATGTAGCTCAAAGTGCTTTACAAAATGAATAGAAAAATAGAAGACACAATAAAAAATAAACATAAGTCAACATTAATTAACATAGAATAAGAGTAAGGTCCGATGGCCAGGGTGGACAGAAACAACAAAAAAAAACTCCAAAGGCTGGAGAAAAAAATAAAATCTGTAGGGATTCCAGACCACGAGACCGCCCAGTCCCCTCTGGGCAATCTACCTAACATAAGTCAAACAGTCCTCTTTGTATTTAGGGTTCTCATGGAAGGACCTGATGATGATGGTCACGTAGACTTCTGGCTTTCAGTCCATCAAAAAACAAACAAACAAAGAACGATAGACACTTGGAATAAGCTACCAAGTAGTGTGGTGGACAGTAAGACGTTAGGGACTTTCAAAACTCGACTTGATGTTCTTTGGAAGAAATCAGTGGAGTGGACTGAGTGGTGAGCTTTGTTGGGCTGAATGGCCTGTTCTCGTCCAGAGTGTTCTGATGTACTAAGTTAAAAAAACATGTCGAGGTCCAGCCAGTACAGAGCTGAGAGGCCATATAGGAAAAGCATGGGTTTCTGCTGGAAGTGGTGCTGGTCAGGCCAGCAGGGGGCGCTTAGCTTACCCTGTGCTCTCTGTGCGGATCCCAATGCAGTGGCACTGACACTATTCTGTAAAAATGGCGCAGTCCATCAGATGAGCTGTAAAATCGAGGTCCTGACTCTCTGTGGTCATTAAAGATCCCTGGATATCCTTCATAAAGAGCAGGGAGTATCCCAATGCCCAGACTACGACTTTGTCATTCTACCCCCCTAATCACTCCCCTTGTGTCTAACTGGCGCTCTCTCTCACCACTTCACCACCTATCAGCTCTTGCCTGGTGAGCATACTGGTACAATAATGGCATCATTCAGATGGGTGCTGCACATTAGTGGTGGTTGAATTGGCTCCATACTCACTGAAGAGCTTTGAGTGATGAGAAAAATGCTATTTTAACATAAAGAATTATTATTAATTTTAAATTCAGTCCTGTAAGACTCCGGAGCAGTGAAGGTGGAGGTCCAGTTTTTGTGTTTTCACTGAAAGAAGGTTCTGGCTTGTTTTAAGTATTGCTTATACGTTAAAGAACTGGAACCATTGATCAGTATAACAGCAGTTATGTAACTTATGCAAGAAAAATACAACTTGTTAAAAACTCCCTGCAGCAGAGAATGTTTCTTAAGCTGTGGGTCGGGCCCAACATTGGATTGCGAGCATTAGAACAATCTGGACAAGAACAGGCCATTGAGGCCAACAAAGCTGGCTGGTCTTATCCACCAAACAAAGCGAAGAATCTTGTGCTTCTCGTACGTCTTGTAATCCTCTTCACAGAAAGCTCCGTCTCAAAGCGTCGCTCGGATCAAAAGATGACCTCCATGTCTGGGCACTCCACTTATATTGGCCCTCTCTTGGAGGGGGCGGGGCTAGGCATTGTCTCCAGGCGACGGCTCCACCCTGTTGACAAAACACGGAGACACAATAGCGGCAGCGTCCCCTCCTGCCCGCCAGTGCTATTACTCGACTTACCTGAGCCTTCTGGAAGTTCCCCAGGAGTGCATGCATGACAGGAACTGTGGAGGGTAAGGAAGTAGCTGAGATCCGAGCCTATCAAGCTTCACTTTTCATCAAAGGCCTTTATCCTGCAATTGCTCCGTCCTGGGTATGACGTTAATCTGCATCCATTCCCGCATGAAGGCCCTTCAACCTGCAGGGAAAAACCTGGGGGTTGGTGGCAGAATTGGCACTCCAGCCAGCATAAAAAAACCTCCCACTGCTCCACTCCATCTGAACTGGTGTGGTGCTGAGGTATCACTCGTCACATGGCTGCACTCGGGTCCTAATCTGGGATCCTGAGTTGGATTGTCATGTGGTGGGTGCGGCAATGCACTGTATCAGTGCCCGCTCCTAACCTCTCTCTTTCTCTCTCTTGCCAACATGGGACATAATTTAACTTTGTTCTCTCTTGCAGGTGGAGCTGAGGTCATACATGAGTGAACCTGAACTTCTCAACGTTGGAAGTGGGATCAGCAGTCGTGTTTTAGGCCCTGCCAGCGGCTACCAGACTTTGCCTATCAGAGGTGCGTCAGCCAGCTGTAAATTTCTAATAATGAAAGACCAACATAATCCCGTGTCTAATCTAATGAATGTCCTATACTCGTGTTCTTCATTGTTATCTAATTGGACTCGGGGCCATCTTAACGCAAGGGCATACTGGGCAGTTGCCTGGGGTGGCCATGTTTTTTCTGATGCCTGTGTATGTTTAGGGGCCCAAGTGCTGTACTTTGCCTGGGGGCCTATGATGCTGGTAAGATGGCCCTGATTGGACCCTCCTGTCTTCTTCACACCCGCTCCCCAGCTCATTGTATACACTTTTTTTATGGTTTGCAGTATTAATAGTAGCTTTGCAAAGCATTCCAGAACTACAATACCAAAAACAAACGTGCAGCCCACGTCAAAGGGGTCATCTGCTTGGGTGTCAGAGCAGTGTGGTGTCACACTGATGAAGTGACTGGAAACTGGGGGAGAGATGAGAGAAGAATGGATGACAAGCGCACCTCTGTGATGTCACAGGAACTGCTTTTCTCTTCACATTGACCTTAGGGTCTTTACTGTGTGGGAGCTTTTGAGCCAAACTTTAGTAACTTATGACGCTTTCACCTGGATAGGATTGCCAGCCATAGTGCCCCCAACAAGGTAGTTTGGCTTCAGCCGCTAAGGTACACCCTTGCTCATATTGTGTGGCTTCACCCAAGGCTACACTTTGCCAACTGAGGTCCTCTCCGCTCACCACTACTGACCTGGACTTAATGACGAGCTCTTAATTCCCAGGCGAGAAACCGCAGGCTGAATATTAGTGAAGGTGAAGTGTTGTACTCGACATCCTCGAAATGAGACGCAGAGTGAAGGCCTGCATCAACTCTTTAGCCGAAACTCTTGTAGCTGCAGCAGTTTTAAGATGATCTTCATTCTCAATCCAGATGGCACACGTCGTGCATTCAGAGCCAGTCCAGAGGCAGACACACAGCCGCTTATGTCATTCTCAAATGGGAAAAGAAGAAGACCACCACCCCTCTCTAGGGTATTGACTGGTTTATGTCTGCTGTCTGCTAGGCCCGCCCTTCCTGTGAGGCTGAGTCATGCCTCATTGTTATCTTGATTCTAAAGTAAGTCGTTTAGTATAAAAATACACCAGTTGTCTGATCAAACCATTTGTCAAATAGAAAAAGAATTGATGGTTAAACGTTAACCACATCAGACAAGAATGCTAAGACAAAGCCCAAAAGTTAAACCGTAAAACTGAAGTTGCGTTACGTCACTTCTAGTCATAGGCTGTGCCAACTTGCTTACCGCCAGTCGCTGATCTCGTCGGCGGACCGTGTCAGTTTACACAAGTGAAGATCGCAGGTCATGAAACGTTTAGTGACTGCGTACTGAGCCTCCAGGACAGTTGTGCTCGTCCCTTTCTATGACAGCCGTTAAATGTGCTGCCCGATGGAACTGGCGCTGTTCAGTCACAGTCTTGGTTCTTTTTTCATTCTGATACGTTACACATAAGACATCCGACAGATGCCCCTCTTCTGTTTGTGAGGTCTAAAGCACCTGCCTTCCTTATTCTTCATCGCTGCATTGTACTTCTGGATGAGCTTTCATTGGTTGTCGGCTCTCATGCACACAAACACACATACGACTAAAGACACAATCGGACCGGAGTGAGTCGCTGGGGATGTCTCATTAGATAGCTGATTCTAACACAGAATAAAAGTGAGGTCCGATGGCCAGGGAAGACAGAAAAAATAAAATAAACTCCAGATGGATGGAGAAAAACCAAAATCTGCAAGGGGTCTGAGGCTACAAGACCACCCAGCCATCCCCTTCTAGGCATTCTACTTAACATAAATGACCTCAATCAGTCCTCATGGTATTCAGGGTTCTCATGGAAGAATTTGATGATGACGGTCACGTGGACTTCTGGCCTTTAATCCATCAATGTAGGGACATCACTGTGCTTTGATCAGGTGGTATTGGCACAGGTCGCCACCACAGAAAACTGGAAAAAGAACAGAAGAGAGAGTAGGGGTCAGTACGGATTGTGGAGTCACTATGATTAATAATGATGATTAATTGAATATACAGAGCATCAGGATTAAACTAAGATGAAGTTATGAGAAGGCCATGTTACAGTAACGTGTTTTCAGCAGTGCTCCACTGTATTCCTATTGGCAGGCTATTCCAGATTTGAGGTGCCTAACAGCAGAAGGCCATCCACCTCACCACTTCTTTTAAGTTTAGCTCTTGGAATTCTAAGCAGACCCTCATTTGAAGATCTGAGGTTATGATTTGGAGTGTAATGTGTCAGACATTCTGAGATACAAGATGGAGCAGATTATTTAAGGCTTTGTAAACCATAAGCAGAATTTTAAAGTCAATCCTGAATGACACAGGTAACCAGTGTAGTGATGCCAGGACTGGTGTAATGTGCTCGGATTTTCTTTTCCTAGTTAGGATTCTAGCAGCTGCATTCTGCACTCGTCACTGACTGATGCCTTTTTTTGGTGGTCCTGAGAGGAGTGCGTTACAGTAATCTAGTCGACTGAAAACAAAAGCGTGAACTCATTTCTCAGCATCTTTCAGTGATATAAGAGGTCTAACTTTTGTTATATTTCTTAAGTGAAAAAATGCTGTCCTAGTGACCTGATTAATATGTGATTTACAATTCAGGTCAGACTCAACAGTTACCCCTAAATTCTTTACCTCCGTCTTGACTTTTAAACCTAATGCATCAAGTTTATTTCTAATAACCTCATTATATCCATTATTGCCAATCACTAAAATTTCAGTTTTATCAGAGACCAGCAGGAGGCTCACAATCTCACTGACTGGGATGAGCAACCTTTAGACGTGACAGGCTGGTGATGGAAACCTCAAGGCTTAGCCAGCTGCATGTATTAGATATGACCGTGCACTTAGCGGTGGGCTGTCTCATGATCTGAACTTGAAGGGGAGACGGTCTACTGAGGTAAGTGCATGAGCCATGGCACACTATTTATAATGTGTTTAAATGGGCCTACTGATAAATGAGTGTTTAGGCCCCTTTGAACGACCTGCTGAATAACTAGTGCCTGCCAACTACACCACGGGTCACCTACAATAGGGGGACTTCAGCCACACCGATTTTTGTTTTGCATTTTGTAAATAGGCTGATGTCACACAAAGGAGCTTCTCACTTGAGCAACAGTGTAATTAACACGTATTTTCAAATCTGAGCAACTAGTGTGTGTGACACATTCAGACACAGATGTGCGTTTTGCTTTGTTTGCTCTCTCTACAGGTTTGGCGGGCTCCACCTCGGCTCTTAACCAGTCGTCCAGTATATCTTCATACGTCACTCTCAGGAGAGGGCTTACTGCGGCAGAGTTAAAGGTAAAGGCACCTGAAATCCTCTCTGTGGTACGCAGCTGGCATGCTTTTAACACAGTGGGCGCTTCTGGTATATTATAATCGGTGTACATGGCATTTACTGGTGAAACTGAGTTTGGCATTTCAGCAGAAGTATAAGAATATGAAATAAGTTAAGGCCTGCCAGAAGAAAGGTGGTATGACGGGAGTGCTAAACAAATTGAGTAGAAGCAATGTGGCAATGAGGAGTGGAGAGACGCACATTACCTGGTCTGTCAGAAAGAGAAGCACATCTCATCAATTTCTCTCGTAATGACCTATTTTATGATCGGAAAGTTCAGCATCAGAGCGGTAAATACTTACTGAAATGTCCTACAATAGTTCGGCTAACTTGTGTGCAAAGCCTACCGACGCTTATGTCCGAATTGTGTTTTTTTTTTTGGACATTATGTAGCCAGATGAGGATGGCCTTGTTGTTAGTGCTGCGCTCATCTATTCCATCGACTACGGATTCACAACATGCAGATTTTGTGATTTTATTTATTTAGTTATTAGCCTTCACCCGCGGCTCCTCCCGTGTAGTAGTGAAACAGGACAAACTTTAAAACTGCAAAATCAACCGGAATGTTCCAGCAAATTCTAGAAAAAAACCCAATCTAAATCTTTGAGGTAGTTCTCTCATTAGCTAGCCAAGTGAAGGTAAGGTGCATGCCCCGAGAATGGCGCGGGAGTGAGGAAGGCCCCCCACTTCAGGCCCGCTGTGCGTCTCTTGGATTCGCACAAATAAATTGGTACCGCAACCGGACTATTATACATAGCACGATGAGAGATGACGCAAAATAAACCAGAATGTTTAAGCAAATTCTAGATGAAAAACCCGATCTAAATCCGTGAAGTAGCTCTCGCGTGAAAAGCAAGACAGACAGACGTTGGATTTTACATATAGAGAGAGAGTTACATGTCACCTTCCCAATCATCCGACAGATGGCACTTCAGTAAGCGTTCTGAGCGTCAACTGGATAATAACAAACATACAAGACCACAACATTGTTAGTCTGCTTTATATATAAGATTTTATTTTTTAATTGCAGGCAAGGAACCCCTCTGCCGTATCCTTACTGCTGACCGTTCCTACAGACAGATTCTGATTTAATTAAAATATCAAGGCAGCGTGTTAAAATAGAAACACTGAACACAACGAAGTAAAGGAATACACAGTTAGGAATACAGTGGAACCTCGGGTCACGACCGTAATTCGTTCCAAAGCTCTGGTCGTGACCCGAACTAATTTCCCCCATAGGATCGTATGTAGTAAATACAATTACACTGTTCCAGACCGTACGAAGTTTATGTAGATATATTTTTTTTAAAGATTTTTAAGCACAAAAATAGTTAATTATATCATACAATGCACAGTGTAATAGTAAACTAAATGTAAAAACATTGAATAACTCTGAGAAAACCTTGAACAGAGAAAACTAACATTGCAGGAGTTCACGCTACAGCCTTACGAACCGCTCGCTGTAAACACTTTTATTTAATGAGTTTTAAGCACAGGGAAAAAAAATTAAAATTTGAAAAATCCTTCATTTATACAAAAACTAACCATAAACAACCAAGAAAAGTAACCTTGGATGAGTCGAGTTCTGGCATGAAGGAAGTGAGCAGGAAGCTTTGTGGAGAGGAGATGACAGTTTTGAGTTAAAGTCCCTGTGCGCGATGCACGTCTGACTGAGAACAACGTACAGTACAGGGAGAGACTGAAGACGTGCGGAAATCACCGGCGCGTATGAACCGGAAGGGAAACTGGCTTGTCGTCACCGAGTGTGTGGTCATGAACAGATGCAAAAGTTTGCCGAACTTTTTGGTCCTAACTCGATTTGTGCGTGTTCAGAGACATTCATGACCCGAGATTCCACTGTAAGTGTATATTCAATACACAGTCGTCATGTGAAAAAGTAAGTACACCCCATGAAATGCTTGTTTGTTTTTTTAACATATGTGGAAGTGTACTTGGAACAGTTTTAATTAACACTTCTCCGGTGATCTAAAATTCTCGTTTTCCATCTGCTTCTATCCCATTCACTCTTAAACCCGAGATCCCCAACTGTTGCTTAATGCAAATAGGAAATGCCAATCTCTTAATGAGAAGCTGATTCGTGCTGTTAATTAAACCCGTTATTTAATTCCATGGCTTGTTGCTGCTCTCATTCTGCCACAGCAGACATTTCCAGAACTTTTTTTCTAAGAACACCGTGAAAATGTTTTGGTGAGCTTATAGATCAGCCTTACCAAGACCTTCACCTTTCTTTATTTTTAGATATTGTGTGATGGGCACAGGTGAGCTGGTCACGTGGCAGCTTGTTTTGTGTCTCAGTATTGTTTGGCTGGTGATTAAGGAAAAAGAGACGACTAAGGGGCCTGAGTCAAGTGAATTAAAACTCGGGCAAAAGAAGTTAATTAGCAGCAAACACTGGTCACTAATAAAGAAGATGGTTAGAATGAAAACCTGCAGCCGCTGCGGCCCTCCAGGCCTGGAGTTCGACACCCGTCATCCAAGGTTACGATTTAGATTGTGAGGTGACAGGCATTCCACAATATAGGAGGCAGCAGAGATTATTGAAGGCTTTGTAAACCATTAGCAGGATTTTAAAGCCAATTCTAAATGGCACAGGTAACCAGTGTAGTGACGCTAAGACTGGGGTGACGGGCTCTGATTTTCTTTTCCTAGTTAAGATTCTGGCAGCTGCATTCTGCACTCATTGCACTCGTTTGATGTCTTTTTTGGGTGGTCCTGAGTGCTGTAAGAAGGTCGTAAGTACAAATATTAATTTAAGGAAGCCCCGTTAGATTAACTAACTAATCTTAACACTCAAAATGGCCTTGTCAGGTTTCTTATGAGTTCACCATGCTTTCTCCATTCAGTTCACGGACAGCCCCACCCCAGCTAATCAGGATTAGTGTGCCTGCTATGAAGATGGCCTGCCATTAGTTTTGTAATCAGCCATTTTATCCATCCGTTATCCAACCCGCTCTGTCCTACAGGGTCACGAGGGTCTGCTGGAGCCAACACAGGGCGCAAGGCAGGGAACAAACCCCGGGCAGGGCGCCAGCCCACCGCAGCAGCCATTTTATATTCGGATTCAATTGATATCCAGCCCAAACCACTGGGCTTTTTTTTTTGTGTGTGTGTGTGTTGTGTTTTGTCACCCTGGCACTGATTTGAGGCTAATTTAATCTTGAAACCTGTTCACATCTATTTGGATACTGACTTTCTTCTCTTTTGTAAATTGTGATTCTTTTCAAAGGAAAGACCAAAGAGTGCCTTGGAGCGCCTGTACTCTGGAGATCACCAGAAGGGCCGGATGAGCGCAGAAGAACAACTTGAGCGCATGAAGAGACACCAGAAGGCGCTCGTCCGAGAGCGTAAGAGGACACTGAGCCAGGGGGAGCGGCAGGCCACCACGTCTCGCCTGACCTCACAGACGCCCAGACCCGTTTCTGCAGACGTGGCCTCAGTACGTTAGAACGAAACACCAAAAAGAATCCACTGAAGACGCTGCGCTGGTTCACTTTTAGCATTAGGAGTGTTTTTATGGACAGCAGATTTAGAGCAATAGTGTCCAAAAAAAAATGAAGACATAATTAATACTGAAGTTAGAATAACTGGTTCAAATAGCACAAGTAATAATAATAATAATAATAATAATAGTAATGATGATGACAATAACGTTAAAGAATGTAGAATGACGTACCAGGTACGGCAGGTAAGTCGCTCTGTGGTTTGTGTGTGGCCGGGCAGATGGGAGCGGAGTGAGGTGGGAATGACGACAGGTGGGAGAGAAAACGGCCTTTCACGGTGCGGGTAGAAGGGATGCACGAATGTGACGCCAAGTAACCTTTGTGGCAGGTAAAGCCGAGCCTTTCCGAAACTTTCAGGAGTGTGATATTAAAACGGACATGCGTGCAACTGGCTGTGAAATGATCCTTCATCTCAAAATCTCGTATTGGATATATTCTTTCTATATTTGTATAGTTAAAAATGATAAATATTTATTTTTGAGGCTCGTATACTTGAAGTTTCCCGAAAGGCTCGGCTGTTTTAGGAAGGTGCCGAATGCTAGCCTTGTGTAATGGAGGAATGTCTCGAGTGGGCGAAACGCCCCTCACTAACTGGAGGCGAAGTGAAGCTTGTACAAATGTTTTGCACCCCATTGACATGCGCCCGCTTCTGCATTCACTGTGCCCGTGCCTAACCCATCGCGCATGACGCTTTTCTTCAGCCATCCCTCTTTGACCTTCTCATTTTCACCGTAATATCTAACTTGAAGGCTAAAGCTCCTGATGTCACCAGGCCTCATTGTGTTCCTTGTAGCTGCTGCCACTGATGGGCTGTACGTTGGCGCTCCTTTTCACATCCAGCTGTCCATGCTGTCTCTTCTCCTGACGTCTTCCTTTTGCTGTCTCCATTTGTGTCTCAATTCTTCCAGACGGGTTTCATCTTTTTGAGCTCGACTCCTGTGTCTCTTTCCACTTTCAGATGTTGGAAGCCCCCCTGACCGTTTGAGCGTTAGGTGAGGCTCTGAACTTCGGCTAAACGAGGTTTGGCCTCTGGAGACGTTCTGAACTGTCCTGGGCTGACGGGCCCTTTTTATAAATCCATGTGAACCTCCACCAGCATCGACTCTCAGGTTTACTGAGGTGCTTCGGTTTATAACGCCTTGCGATGGTAACACGTTGAATTTTGCGTAATTGCTGCTAATACATTTTTTTTTTTTTTTATTGAACCCTTATCATTCATGAACGTTCCTCAATCAAACATTTTAATTTTTTTTACCTTATTTAAAGATTATTCTGCTATCCCACTGACTCGAGCATTCCAAAAATAAGGAAAATTCAGCCCTTAAAAAGTAATGGAAATGAAGAAACACCTTCTGAGGTCAGAAAGAACTGACAAGCAGCAGAGCTGTTTGGTTTTCCATCCATTTTATGGTCTCTTAAATACGTGAATTCTTTTTTATCATTTTATTAATTTTATTAAAAGCCCCACCCAAGAGAAAGAGAGCCAGCCAGGTCAGCAGAGTAAAACTATGTAAGTCAGTACGTCAATTCTGCTGAGCTCACAGTTGCATTGAGGATTGTCCACGATTAATGAACTTCGGCCACTTTAGATGTTTGCTGCTGTTGTAGCCCCGTTGTGTTTGTTGTCAGAAAACATGAAAGACAATAAGAGATCCACAGCTCCAAAGTAGAGGGCACCGTATAGAAAATGTGCAGGCAGGCCCGTCTCGTACCCGCGATCTCTGCTTACGCCATCGTGCACTTTCTTGTTCCTGGTTTGCCGTTGTCCTTCTGAAAACCGCAGGGCCTTTCCTGGTAAAGACACTGCCTGGATGGTGACCAATGTGTACTCCTGTTTCTGCATTCATGGTGCCCTCACAGGTGCCATGGCCACTAACACACCCACAGACCATGATAGACACAAACGTTTGGGCCTCACGCTGTTGACCACTTGAATGGTCCTTTTCCTCTGACCCAGAGAACATACCGGCTGTTTTTTTGTTTTTTTTCCCAGAAACCATTTGAAATGTTGACTCGTCACGACCACAAAACGCACGACCGCTCTGTGCGACTGCCCGTCTGAGATGAGGCCGAGCCCAGAGAAGTCGGCGGCGCTTCAGGACGGTGTTGATGTGTGGCGTCTGCTTTGCATGATAAACTTGCATTTGTAGGTGCAGCGGTGAATGGTGCGGACTGACCACAGTTTACTGAGTTGTCATGATAGCCATGAGAGACACAGGATGGTTTGGAAGGCTATGACATCTTAGAGCTTGGAGGTCGAACACCATTCATCAGCGTCCTTCACGCCCTGAGATTTGATCCCATTCCTTCAAACTCTTAATTAGATTGTGGTGAAATGCCCAAAACTCCAACCAGTTTGTCTTTGGGGAACGTTGTTCTCAAAGTGCTGGATGATTTGCTGACGTACCTTTTGGGGTGTTTGGTGAGCCTCGGCCCGGCCCTGATTTTGAAGGACGAGGCTCCTTACATACCAGAACAGGACTTTATTTGTCCTAATCTACTCTGTGCCAACGCTTATGAAACGTGGACTCTTACCGTATGTACTCACATATAAGTCGGGTCATAAAATCAGACCCCGACTTGTACGCCCGTTCAAAAATGCGACACTTATTTTTATTTTTATTGTTGTACATCTTCTTGCCTCCTCCAATCTCGCACCCGTTTCTCAGACACATTGAATTTTGTGCCAGCAGCGCAGTTACCAATTTCTTTCACTACTTCGACGTTTAATTTAACACCAGCTTCATATTTTTTTTTTTGATCGAATGCTCCATCGTAGATAAGGGATGACCTTAACAATAAAGGTGTTTAAAGGGGTGAGATACAAACAGCACAAATCAGTGCAAACGTCGCTTCAGAATAGTGCGGGTATCACCGTGTGGGCACGTAGGCACAATAGAGAGAGCGAGAGGTGAGGAGCACACGCTGACACAGCGCATTGCCGCACCACATAGAAGTAAAAGGCCGTGTGCCCCGTGGTGACACTCTCAGGTGGGCGGCATATCGTAATCTCTGGACCAATAGCGGGAGTTTTTCTGCATTCAACTTATATAAGCGACATTATAAAATACCAGAAATGATACGATAACAGCAAGTCCCGAATTATCCACAAGTATACACGGTACTTGAAAAATTGATGACTACGACAAAAAACGATGCAGTTGATAAGTCGAACTTGAAATCCTGCGTCTGTGCTGTTTGAATGCCAGTCAAAGTCAATTTGCATTTCACTCCCTGTTGGCGGTCTTAGCATTTTCCATACCGTCCAAACTTTTTTGTGATTGGGCTTGTAAATTTGGATCCGTCCATTCCCTGACCTACATTTTCTAGTTCGGTGGTGTTGGTGACACGGCCTGTCCCAGTAGTGTTGGACACAAGTGCTGAACCAGCGTAGCCAGGATGTTGTATGGCACACACACTCCTGTCTCCTCATTCCCAGCTGCCAAATTGATGTGTCTTTGAAATGTTGGAGACGAACAGCGTAGACAAGGACAGAGCATACAAATTGAGATGTGTTTGGATGAGGAGAGATGAGCTCAACCATCTAAGATGAGATGCGAGAAGAAAACCAGGTAGACAAAGACAGATGGTACAGACTGCACTGGCACTGACACTGGCACTGGCCTGGGCCTCCCCGTGTAACACTCACTCACAGCACTCTTCATGCTGACCTGCCATAAATGCTTCTCTGTGCTGAGGTCGTGGCGTGTCGTGCTTTCTGAGTATGAAGTGAAATCGGAAGACTAAACAGTAGTGAGTCGTCAAAAGTGAAATGGACAAATGTCACTCTGCACTGTCACACCCCTGTTATTTATTCATAGATTACCAATCCCAGTCTGCCATCTGCTTAGTTGAGGCCGCGTCCCTGCCATAGAAGACGTTGCTGCGATCGGAGCTGCAGTCAAATGCAGTGACTTGCTGACTCTCGGGGGTCTCTGCAGCCCCCCGTGCACAGCAGGGGTCTGTTCTGAATGTCGTGTCCCTCGCTGTGGATTTCTGAACGTCACCAGCTTGTCTGCCGTCTCTCATTGTGAATTTGTTAGTAAAGCATCTTTGATGAGGTGACGTAATAATTAAAGGCCGTACGGTGCGTTTTCAAAGCAATAATTCATTCAGTGTGTGACAAACTTAATGGGGGGTGAGGGTGTAAGGGACCGTATCCGTCTGTTAATGTCGTGGGTCTCAAGTTCAGACCTGTGGGACCCCTGGGACTGCAGGTTTGTATTCCAGCTACTCTCACGGGGGGATACTTGATGGGGTCTTGCTCGTTTTTTGTGTGTTGGTGCTATGTGGTAATCAGTACGTCATGGGGGGGTTCAACAGATTGTCCCGTAATCGTGAAGTACAGGCTCGTGTGTTGTTCACCTGCACAAATTGGTAAAATTAGAGGGGGGGTGGAGGGTAAGCAGCATATATAAAGCAGTTCATTTATGGGCGACGCATTCCTTTAAACCCTCCTATTTATGAAATTCTGGTGCCACCAGTGATGTGACTAATTGTGGCATCTAAATTAATAATATAAGCACTACACGGAAATAAATGTCAAAAATGAAACAGTTTAAAAAAAATATCGTATAAAAAAAAAAAAAAGCCACAAAACGAATCCAAAATGACGGCGACTGTGTGACCCACTCATCCCCTGCCACACCGCGCCTTTGTAAGTCACACAGGATGACAGACTCGATTACATAAGCGGTTTATGAAATTGTAATTGACGAGACCCCTACTACGTACATCATGACGCGGACCTCGCCGTTTAGGCTCCCCAGGGCCCTACCAAGGAGGGACGCTCTTGGCAACTGAGACCATAAGATGGAGTGAACACCCGGTGGGACGCTCGGCTCTTTGGTTGTGGTGGGCCACCCCTCACCTGAGCCACAGGGGCGTGTCATCCGCCTCAGACTCGCCCGAGTTGACCACGATTGGCCGACTTTGCGTACCACGATGCTGTTCACCACTTTGTGACACGTGCCGCTGAGCGGGTGCTTTCTCTGTTTCCTTTGTCTCTTTTTGTCACCGAGTCATTGTCTTCATGCTCAGCAGCTTCTGCTTGCTCATTCATCCCACCCCAACTTTTTAGATGATGGTCGCTCGTCGTCAGCGTGCAGTATGTATTTATTTATTTATTTTTTATTTTCTATTTTTCTGTTCCCCGTACCTGATCACTTGTGAATGCTAACTGCCTCTGTCATGGTTGCTTTTTTCTCTCTAATATGATGTGGGCTGTGGAGTTCAAGTGTCACGACTGACCTCTGGTTAGCTATCTTCTGTAACTCCTGATGACCTCCGTGACGGACAGAATGTTCTGTTTATTCGACTTCCTCTTTTATTTTTTTTCTCTTTCCATTTTTAATGTAGAGGCTTCCATTCTAAAGAATGAAAAAGCAAATAAAGAAACACTTTGCTAATAAACAGTGCAGCTCTTTTCATTCTCGTCGGTCAGCGAGCGGCTCCTACTGGTCACAATGAAGCCTGGGTTCAAAGTGCACGCGCCTGCTTGCCTTGGTTTTGTTCTCCTGACTTGTTAACTGTGACTGTGATGAGGCAGGCAGGCCTATCTGGCTGTCCTCTATTGCCATATTGAAATGTGCGGGTTTAGTTGTGACGCATTGAAACAACGTATTACAAAATCATTGAGCTTGTTGGCGTGACAAAGATGGTGGCGTGTGACGGAGTAAATATTCCACTTTTTAACTGCTAGAGAGCTACAGACTGTGCAGATGGCATCTCTGCAGCTATTGGCCAGACTGACAGAAGTATGCTGGGTAAAGTTAGGTGTGGCGTCACGTGTGGAGCTCCTGGGAATTGTGGGATATTCCTCATTAACTCTTTAATGCCATGAGGGTGAGTCAGAAATGATCCGCACTCCGGCTGTAGAATTTATTTTAATCAACTTTCAGAAAACTGCATGGCTGACACTTGAACTTCTGTCTGCTCAGCGCCCGTCGCTCTGCCACGGATGTCAAACTGTCCAGCTCCGTGCCTACAATACAGTCTGCCTTCCTCACCAGTTTGTCCCTCTTCTTTATGCTGCCTCCCCAGCACACCACCGCGTAGAAGAGGGCGCTCGCCACAACCGTCTGGTAGAACATCTGCAGCATCTTATTGCAGATGTTGAAGGACGCCAGCCTTCTAATGAAGTCTAGTCGGCTCTGTCCTCTCTTACACAGACCAGCAGTATTGTCAGTCCAGTCCAGTCTTTGAGGATTTGATGCTTTAATTCAGACATCACAGGCGGCTGCAGATTTACTGAAGAGAATGCTAATCCTTTGCATATTTAGGGTCGTAATAGTGGTAATAAATTGAAGCCACACAATGGGGTTTTAGGAGATTCAGATGATCCACAGTATTAGCTGCGTGTTTCTCTGTTGGTCGAGTTTTTTGCTGTATAATGGCAGAAGGCCGCCTTAGCACTACTTTTACGCTTGGCTCTTAGTATAATGAGCAGAGCACCATTAGACGTTTAGGGGGACAGGCATTCAGAGATGTAAGAAGGAGCAGATTGAAGGCTTACCCACCATTAGTAGCAGTCAATTCTAAAAGGCACCGGTAACCAGTGTAATGGCGCCAAGACTGGTGTGAGGTGCTCAGATTTTCTTGTTGTAGTTGAGATTCTTGCTGCTTCGTTCTGCACTAATTATAATTGATTTGATGTCTTTCAAAGTTCAAGTGACCCCTGAGGGGTCTCGGCATATAAAAGGAGAGACTTCATGTTGGGCAGGATGAATGTGTGTTCATTACACAGATGACAGTGACTTTGTGCCCGCTAGTCCCTCTTTGGCACAGTGGTACACTAGTAATGTCTAATGCCACCTTGACAGTCGAAGCCCAGGCCCTTGATGAAGAGTACTGAAGTGGATTGAAGAGCGTCCCGTCACGTGTGCCACTCTTCTTGTCACTTGTGTTTCCATGTCTGAAGTGGTGGGGCAGCACTGGTGTAGCAGCATCCCAAATGCCACGCTGCTTCTGACATTGATGGTGGCAGTGGGCCAATATCGGATGTCTTGTCTCACTTCACTCCCTGTGCTCACAGCTGAGCAGAAGCTTCACTTTTGGAGGGTCGCTGCCAAGTGAGGGTGACCTGCGTGGGCACAGCTAAACACTGAGCTGCTTTGCAACTGTGGACTGGCGTTCTGAACGTGTGAGGCTTGAGCCCACCATGCCAGTCCTCCGGTGTTGTAGAGAATGAGAGCAGAGGTGGGTTTGGTCACCGATGCCAAGTGTCGTCATGCCAGCTGCCCTTATTCTTGCTTAATCACTCTAATCTGTTGCACTGTGTTGGGGTGGTGGCTGGGGTCCCATCTGTGTTTCTGCCCAGAGGTGCGCTGGTCAGCAGAGCTTCATGGGGTGGGTGTGCTTTATATTTTAAGGGGCTGCCCAGCTGGGTGTTGTGACAGAAACCCGCTTGATGCGATGAGATGTGAAAGTGAGGGGGTGCCTCTGGTCCATTTAATCAGCTGATTCCTTGTATTTGTCTGCCTCTCAGTGGAAACGAGAGCAGGAATTTGATTTACAGTTACTAGAGCGGGTGGTCCAGGGAGACGAGCAGAGCAAACCACACAGGGACGACGGGCTGCTGGCAGTTCACTCTGCGCCCACGAAGGAGGCCGACTTGGAACCTCAGGAATACGACCTGGACATCAGCAGAGAGGTAAGGAGACCCGAGTCCATTTCATGTTGTCTTGTCGTGCTGCCAGTGTGTCGCTCCTCGTTTTCACTGCCATTGGGCGTCCCGCCATCAGCCATACCACCTGCACCTCTGAGCAGGGCATCCACCTGTTTGGGCCTGGCCAGGACTTGAATGGGAGACCATCTAGGAAAAGTTTGGGTTGGTGATGCCAGCAGGGGGCACTTAACCTGTGGTCTGAATGTGGATCCCAGTGCTGTGACGGGGACACTGTGCTGTGGAAATGTCCTTCGGATGAGACATAAAACGAAGGTCTTGACTCTCTGTGCTATTTAAAGATCCCTGGGCATCCCTTGTAAAGAGTAGGGGGTATTGTAGTGTCCTGGCTACATTGCCCACCATGGCCTGGTCATTCTGATCCCCTAATTAACCCTTTGTCTCTCTCTCTCTCCCTCCTTCACCAACTAACAGCTCATGTGTGGTAAGCGTGTGGGCGCAAAAATGGCTGCCGTCATATCATCCAGGGGAACACCATACATGGGTGGTGATTTGAAGTGGCTCCCCACTCACTGTGTGAAGCCCTCAGTGTGTCTTGAAAAGCGCTGTACAAATGCAACGTCAGTGCCGTCATCTTCTTCCTCTTCAAACACCCGATGCTAAATGGCGAGCCCTCCACTCATGTCAGGGACTTGACTCTGTATTTCACCTGGCAGTTTAGATGGCGGAGTGTCGCTGCTCTTTCGCTACACAAATTTATTTCATTTAAAATTGTTTTATTTTTCAAGTGGAAGTGTATATACGGTGCTATGTAAAAGTCTGGGCCCCCCTCGGAGGTTGTGTGATAATTTGCTCTTTCTTCTTAAGTGAAGATCACAGCAATAGGCCGCTTTTGTAACTAGAGAAATGTAGACAAGGGGATGATGTGGTTTATCAGACCAAAATCCTTAGTGCAGCATTACTGAGTTGTATGAAATACAAGGTAAAAAAAATAGGATGTGCAAAAGTTTAGGCACCCCATTCAACTGCATTAATCTGAAGACCGGTAGACATTTAATGCTGACAGGGTGCAGCACAGAATTGCTTTGATGAACTCATTAGACCTTAAACTACAAAGACAGACACGACCAATCGTGAAAACGGTTATTTAACGGAGGTGATTGCTAGTCGTGCTTGTCCTTGTCGTGCGGCAATATGGGAACCTCTAAAGAACTCTCTACCGACCTAAAAATGAAGAGAGTTTGTTGTTATGAATTAGGAGAAGGGCACAGGAAATGATCACAAAGGTTTGGACCGTCGGCCTCCACACTCTTTAGGAAATGGAAGGCCAAAGGAACAGGAAAGATGTGGGAGGCCAAGAAGAATATCTGAAGGGCACAGCTGAAGGCAAACCACAGAGCACCTCCAGAGAGCCACAAGAAGATCTGGCTGCTGATGGCGTCCTTGTACGTCGTTCCACAGTCCAGCCCACAGAAAAAGCCTTTTCTGAGTCCTCACCACAAGAAGAGCCGCATGAGGTGTGCAGAAGCCAGAAACATTTTGGGGGGAAAAAAATCTTGTGGACAGAAGAGACTAAGGTCGAGTTATGTGGACACTAAGAGGCGCTAAGAATTGGCGAAGAAAACACCCAGCATTCTAGGAGAAGAACTTGCAGCCTGCTGTCAGATTTGGTGGAGGGTCCATCATGTTTTGGGGCACAGGAACTGGAAACCTTGTTCAAGCTGAGGGCTGCATGAATTCCTCCCAGTATCGGCAGATTCTTGGCGAGAATGTTCGAGAGTCCGTCACAAAGTTGAAGTTATGCCGGGGTCGGATGGTCCAAAAGCACCGCTCAAAATCTACCAAGGAATCCCTGCAGAGGCCCAAGTCCAGTGTTCTAGAATGGCCAGATGTGAAGGTCACTGAAAACGTATGGAGTGATTTGAAGCTGGCTGTCCACCCTTGAAAGTCCTCAAACCGGACTGAACTGGAGGCATTTAGTAGGCAAGAAGGTCCAAAATACCAGTGGCCAGAATCCAGGGGCTTGTCGGTGGCTGCAGTGGGGAGGGAGGCTCGACTAAATACTGATGATGGCACCCAAATTTATTTACCTGTCGATATTTTTGTTTATGTGCACATTAAATCGGTTCTGTTGATCCAATAAAAGAATATTCCATCCATCCATTATCCAACCTGCTCTATCCTAACTGCAGGGTCACGGGGGTCTGCTGGAGCCAATCCCAGCCAACACATGGCGCAAAGCAGGAAACAAACCCCGGACAGGGCGCCAGCCCACCGCAGGGCACACACACACACACCAAGCACACACTAGGGACATTTTAGGACCACCAATGCACCGAACCATGTCTTTGGACTTCCAGACCCCGCGTGGCTCAACACTCCTGAGTCACAACTGAGTCTCTAGCACCGCGGACCCCCTCACTTTTGTCCCATTTTGTGATGTTTCTGCTAAAATCATTGAAATTCCCTCAAAACTCGATACCCCAGAATGACAGTTTTAGAAATGTTGACGTATTTGTTAAAAATATTAGAGGCGAGTATCTCATTGACGTGAGCTTTCAGAGCCTTGGCTTTGGCTTTGGCTTCGGTTCCCAGGCGTCCCATTTTTTGACCTCCTCTGGTCACTGACGGTGATTTATTTCTAGTGACACTCGGGGCACTTTGGACACTTGCAGGTTTTTGAACCCTTGGCTGTGCTCGTACATCTGCACCTCACTCTGGCTTGATTAAGTGTCACCTCGGTACGTGACTGTCGAGGGCGTATGGCAGCTGCAGCCACCAAGGACCCCCACAGTGTCGTGAAACTGGAGAAGTCTGAGCTCTCGGCTGGCAGTAAAAGGTCTGCCCGCCTCGTCTGCGTCTGATGTTTGTCTGCCTTGTCTTCTGTGTTTGTATAATCCTTGTGTTTCGAAATCAATTGTTTTGGGCCAGAACTGCAAGTCTAATGGCCGGAGATCGCCTCCTACAGGGAAGAGTAAGGAACACCAAATGGGGAGCCTTCCCAAATGACTGAATTAATTAGCGGCATTGACGAAGACCAACCTGATCATTTAGTTCATTCTGAGCATCGCATCTGGAGGAGCCCACAGGCACCTCTCATCACCTGTGCTCTGCCATTGCACCAAGGTGGCCGCGTCAGGTCTGAGGAACAGCTGAACTGTGCCAAGTCCACAGACGTCCATAATGCTCAGAGCGCTGTGGGCGGTGGACTCGACCGGAGATTCACAAAGCAAAGACGACTCAGGAGTGTCTTGGGGACAACTCTGAGAATGTCCTCTCATTACCCAATTGAGCATCTCTTGAGAGTCCCGACAGCAGCCGTCCACTGATGGTCTCCTTCCGAGCCACCAGATCTTTAGAGGACCTGCAGAGAGGAATGACAGAGAATCCCCAAATCCGGGTGTCACATCAGACCCAATGGGGCTGTGGGCTGGAATGGCTGCCGTGTCCCCAAGTACCGAGTGAAGGATCTGGACATTCGTGTCACTTTGAGAGTTCAAAAATGTCATTCTGGAGTACTGAGTGCTTGAGGGGGAACACAAGAAAACGATAAAAAGCAAAGGCATCTGAAGACTTTCTAAAGGCGCTTTCTACGAGTTTAACTACGACTGGCACTTGCACCTCCTAATGGATTATGCCAAGGGCAGAGGGCGCTACTGTACATTAGGTGCATAACTTCTTCATAAACACTGCATATTGGTCACAAAGTCACCAAAGCCCCCAGAAACAAAGGTGTAAACCATTAGGCTTGAGAAGCTGACCCCCTTGTGCCAATTGTTCTTCTCCTTTGAGAAGACTGGCACCATGATGTCACCTGCACATTCACAGGTGCCATGCTTTGTTTGGCAGTGTTGCCACTTGCTGATTTTGTTTGTTTATTTTTTAACATTTATTAATATTTGAATGGGAATGCCCATCCAAGATCAGTTAGTAGGGGGCCTGGAGTGCCACGGTGGTGCCCGCTTGTCGTGTAGCTGGTTGAGTTCTGAATGGCAAAGGTCTCTAGGGCCGGTTATTTGGCCCTCCATTGAGCTGCACCCCAATTCTGATTGTCCTCAAACCTCTTGTTACGACTTAAAGCCCGTGTGAACCGCATGTGTGCCACCTGGAGGCCGACGCGGCAAATGACGACCACAATTGACCTGATATTGAGCCTTCATCAACGACCTCCAAGGCCTCAACATCTCATGGGACGAGGTTGAAAATCTTAAATCGCACTCGATGGAGAGCCCTCGTCACCCAATATGCCACTTAGCGTGGGTGGGGAAGAAGCAGATACTGTGCCCGTTGTTAATAGTGAGCCCCCCTCCCTGTTGTCCTGGTCCTCACAGCCGCTGCCCTGTTTGAACTGATGAGCTCCCTTGTCTCGTATTCTTTCAAGCTGCTCCTCTTTTCGTGCTCGTCGTGTGCCTCGTACTTCCTGTGCTGCTCATTTTGTGTCATCCTTGTCATTTTAAAGATGTAGAGACAATAAAGATGGAGGGGGACACAGAGACCAGAACGGCCCCACAGGACTTGAATACTCGGCATCACACGTAGATTTCTGTTTCACGTGCCGTCCCGAGTGATGGATGGCAACAAATCCATAAGGACTCGTGGCCAACATCGCTAAGTGACACTTGGTGGCAGCAAAGGCCACCCCTCAGATTATGGCCACAAAACATTGTTAGTAAAGTTTGGCCTACAGCTGCATGTGTGCCCATTCTGGACTCCGGTGTGCCCTCTCTGTCCTGGCACAAGGCCACATTGAGTCCCCCGAGCTGTTTAATTTCATAGGTGTGGGCAACACAATTGTGCATCGATTTTCAAAAATAATTTGGGACGCAGCACGTCAGTGGGTCACTGTCCCCTATCCTAGTGCAGGGTTTCTCAATCACTGGGTCGTGGGCTGCCGCTGGTGGGTCGCAAGTTGCTGTCGTTTAAACTGCGACTGTCCAACTCGATTCACAAATTGGAGGGACCCATTGATCAAAATGAATTCATCAAGGGGGTCCCAAGCCAACCGCCCCAACCAAGACCCTTGGTAGATTTACGAGTTGCTGTTGTGCACAATTCACCAAAGGGACTCTAGGGACTTGGCGCCACCCACTGATCGTACTCAATTCATCAAGGGGGTCCCAAGCCAAGAGTCGCAGAGACTTGTATAATAAAAAGGGGGTCCCGACCCCATTAAGATGTATATATCTAAGAGTAAAGACGCGGTTTAGTGCCCCTGCCCAGGTCCGTCTAACAGCCGTGCTCTCTGTTGCCCCCTAGCTGTCCAAGCCCGAGAAGGTCCTTATTCCCGAGCGCTACGTGGACTTGGAGCCCGAAGAGC
The DNA here is from genome assembly GCF_016835505.1 of Polypterus senegalus. Lineage (NCBI taxonomy): Eukaryota > Metazoa > Chordata > Cladistia > Polypteriformes > Polypteridae > Polypterus > Polypterus senegalus. Next base: position 333,274,580 of record NC_053154.1, read on the forward strand.
CTTTGAGTCGGGAGGAGAGGGAGGAGCGCCGTCGCAAAGTGCAGCGAATTAAAAGCATTCTTGCCAAATCGAGGTAAGCCAGCGATGAAGAGCGACGTGGCACCGGGGAGAGGACATCCGTGGATCCTGGCAGCTGGACTGGGCACTGACGCCCCCCGCATGCTGCTGCTGCTGACCACTCTTTACCCTTTGACCCTTCCCAGTGTGCAGAACGTGCAGCCGGCGGCCCCCCTGGATAAGCGGATTTCGGTGGACCTGGACACGGCGCTGCAGGAGCAGGAGCGGATCATCACCATGTCGTACGCTTTGGCCTCGGAGGCCTCCATGAAGAGTAAGCAGGTGGCGGGTGAGTGCTGAATGTATTTATTTTAATTTTTTTTTGATATATATAGCGCCTTTGACCTGACATGGCAGCGGGAAGGCCGGGACGGAGCCAGCGGGCCGAGCCCATCGTCGCTCCTCTTCTAACCCACCTGCCTGTCGCTTTGTGATCCTTGCAGCTCAGCAGCAGCAGCAGCAGCAGGCGTCCCAATCCAACTCCGTCTCTCCTTCTGTTGCGCCCCTGAGCAACGGATTTCACTACACGTTTGTCTAGTATGAAGAAAGTAAGGACTAACTGATTATTTAACACACTTAATTTGCTTCCAGCTTTGCTAATTGTTCTAACATCACGTTTGCACTTAACAATTCACAGCAGTCGGTTTATTAGACAATTGTAATTTTAAAAAGTCTCATCTCGGAGCGTAATGTAAGCAAATGATTTCCTCCCATTATTGTCATCAACATGTGCAGCTCAGCCTGGCTGCGCCGCGCGGTGCGAATTGTGTGCAAATTGCTTTCCTAATTGTGCCTCTGCTGGGAAGGGGGGTGCAGACGGGGGATCTTTTGTATTCTCTCTCTCTCTCTCTCTCTGTGTCTCTCGCTCGCCCGCCTGCCCGCTCCATCGCCGTCTCTCCTGGCGTCTGCTTGGGACTCGGTGGCCGGCCGGCGGGCTGGCTGGCTGGTCTCTGCTCTTCCTCTCGCTGTGGTGCCTTTCATTCTCTCCTCTGCTCTGAAAAGGATTTGGGACTCCTGGAAAAGCAAACAAAAAGTGGTACTGGGCACCGACACTCTGGAATGTTCTCCCTGTTAGAAAAAGGGTCTTGACAGAAACGGGCCGTTCAGCCATCACATGCACTTTATTAATGCAAAATAGCATCAGGTCACACTTTGAAATGCCCCTAGAGTCCACCTGTCCACCGCATTACCTGGCATCACGTTTGTCTGGGCACAGAGCTGTGCCGTGTAACTCCAGAATGACCCCATATGAGAGAGCGTGTCCTCGGAAGGACTGGCACCGCATGGCACCAAAGTGAGTTTGGTGACCGACAGATGGACCTCTCATTGTAAACAATAAGCTGTGCCCCAGGATGAAGTGACAGAAGGACCCCCGTAGAGACTGGCAGTAGGGATGTGTGTGTACCTGGTAACTCCTGAGTGACCCCATATGAGAGAGCGCGTCCTCGGATGGACTGGCACCCCATGACACTTAAGTGCATGATGGGGGAGGGTCCGCAAGCACGTTTTCTAAGTAGACCACCGACACTAACGTTTAGCATTAAGGTGGCATGCAGCCGTGTGAAAAAGTAAGTACACCCCATGGAAGTCATTGACTTTGAACAGGCAAACATTCAATCTTCTTACAAGCAGGGCCTACAGGTAAAGGTGACAGCTACTTGAAGAAATGGCGCATCAAACTGACATGGGGGTCTTCATTCTCAAACTCACATGGGGTGTTCATTCTCAAACTGACATGGGGGTCTTCATTCTCAAACTGACATGGGGGTCTTCATTCTCAAACTGACATGGGGTCTTCATTCTCAATCAAATGCTTTTCTCACCTGAAAGAAGTAAGACCACCCCTCCATTTATCAGCACTTCAAATCCATCAGATTACAATCAGGTGTTCCAGACGAGGTGCCAGTGATCAGGACCCCCTTAGGGAGTCTGCGGGTGGACCTGGCAGTCTTATTTTAGGTGCAGATATCGAGGGTCTGGGGTTCTTTTTGCTATTGGGGTGTGTGATGCCATCATGCCAAGATCAAAAGAGCTCTCCAGGACTGTCCGGAAGAAGGTTGTGGATGCCAAGGAGTCTGCCAAGGGACTTCAAATCACTTGGCGATCCTTCCACTACGAGTGGCACACATTTCAAATGACTGTCAGACTGGCCGGCTCAGCAAATTCAGCCCAAGAGGTGACCACATGACATGAAAAGAAGTCGCCAAGAACACCAAAATGTCATGTTGGGATCTGCAGGTAACTCTTGCAACAGTTGGTGTCAAAGTACAGAAATCTGCAAGCAGAAGGGGATTTGCACAGATATGACCAGCATGCCAGGTGTGCCAGGGAAAGCCTTTGAGTTTGTCAATGAACATCTAAGGCAAGGAGCTGGCCATCTGGACAGGTAACCGCAGACATGTCTGGCAGCATGTCAGGAGAAGAACCTCACGCCAAGTGTGACGCTTGATGGTGGAGATGTTCTGGTTTGGGGTTGCCTTGAGGCCTCAGAGCGGCGTGTGAGGAGAATGTGAGGCCGACTGTCCTAAAGCTGAAGATGAGCTGGAAATGAACCTTTCACGACCATAATGACCTGAAGCACACCAGTGGGTCCACCAAGGAATGGCTCAACAAGAAGACATTGAGGAGTTGTGGACTCAACGAGTCAAAGGTCTGATTTGAAACGGGCGGACATGTTTGAAAACCCACAGACTTCTTGTAACTGAAGGATCTGTGTATGGAGCACTGGTCTGTTGTTGGAGACTACAAAACGCCTACAAGAAGGGTCAAAGCCAGCTTCTGAGGCCAAGGGTGGACGTTTCCCACCCAGTAGACCATTATATATACACCACGTGTGCTAGCCGTCTAAGACTGGCGTGGACCTCGGCCTGTGTGAGTGTCAATTGGAATTCATTTTGTAATGCAGGTAGCAATAAAATGCATTGCTTTTTTCATTCCAACAGATGGTGCATCACAAGCATTTGTTGTAATAAAATGAATTACTACAAATGTTTGTGATGCAGAACTTGTTGAATTGACAGACATAGCAACTGGACAGACACATGGACACGCAGACATTTATCCTTTCTCAAGCTATGCTACTTTTCCTAAGATGGCATGTAATGTAATTGCTTTTGTCATTCCAACAGATGGCACATCACAAACATTGACACCGTTTTTGAAATCGCGAAGTGGTCAACGTGGGGCCTCAGGGGTAACGTTTGCAGTGCACCTTGTAGTGCATTTTCTTACCGAAGATGTTTGTGAGGTGCCATCTGTTGGAGTGACAGACATAACAGCTAGATGGGCACACAGAGACGTATTCTTTACTTAAGGTGGGTTCGTATTTTGTTGAGTAAACGATCGCTTGTGTTTTGCACCTTCATCTGTAGGTGAAGATCTGCAGTTTGACTGTTCAGATGCGCTGAAAGTGTTCAGAGTCCATGGGGTGTACTTACTTTTTCACAGGACTGTAGCTCCCCACATACCCATTTGTGCCCACTTGCAGTTTGTGGTCCCAGCTGTCCTTCACCTCGGTGCTCTCTGCCAGTTCAAGCCCCTGGAGCAGGTGTGCCCCTCGCTCTTCCTGCCCACGCCCAACATGATTTTGGCCATTTCACTCCTAACGGGGTCCTTGCCCGGTGCCCCCTCCCTGCCTACACTGCTTGTTTGCATTTCCAGTTCCCGGTCTTTGCTACCTTTTTACTTTTTCCTCGAAGGTCATCCGTCATTGGAGAAGTGACAGCCCTACAGCCGGTGGGCCACCAGTCGCCTCTGCCCAGTTTATGGCGCCTTTGTCTCTCGGAGTGTTTGCTAAATTGAGTTTCTTCTTCTTCTTCTCTGTGTCATTTAGCCAAAGCAGTGAGTGAGCAGTGAGGTGCGGGTGACGCTCGCCCATAGAAGACGCTGGCGTGGAGCCCCCCATGCAGCCCCCGTGGAGTGTGGACAGAAGGTGGCAGCTGCAGGCGATACAAGATGACGTGTGACGTGTGTGTGACGTGTGTGTGTGTGATTTGATTTTAAGGGCTGAGTGAAGTGCAGGTCTGAATCAGTGTGTGTGGACCCCGTTAGGCCCACCTGTATAGCGCTGTACATAAACTCGAGTTATTTTTATCTGAATCTGCACTGCCATTTCAAATTCCTTTGTAGTTTGCCAAATGGATTTTATTTTTGCTGATATTAACAATCGGGGGAGGGAAGAAAAAAAAAAAAAAAACCACCTGAATATTAAAAAAAAAAAAAAAATTATACAAATGGACTTTTACTTTATGTAAATATTAAAAATATTAACGAGTGGCTTTACTTCCATGTCTCTGTCTGTTTACTGTGTCATGCCACCCAAAGCCATGGCAGTGCCAGGCTGTGAGTGTTCAACGGGTGCCATCGAGATGCAAGTGAGTGCCATTATATTGCATTTCATACGATGTTGGTGACTTAAGAGGGATGTTGGCCACGTGGATGGGCCATGGAAAGGCAGTGCCACTTTCAGTGCCACGACAAGGCCGGCTGGCACAAATCATTTATACTCGGCTTGTGATAAAGAATCGTGTGGTGCCACATGCAGGTTGGCATTCACTGTGGGTTGTTGTAGCGCCCGAGATGCCCCATCTGCTCTGGGGGTCCGTGGGGGGTCTCAAAGTAAAAGGAGGGGAGAATTGATGGTGCTGTGTTAATTGGGGGGTACAGAGTCCGGGAGCCAAAGGGTTAAGGGCAGAGGAGACTTTTCATGGTGATGATGTCAGAAGTCGAGTCCCCCAGGGGGTCAGTGCCGGGACCACCGCTCATTCTGATGCCCCTAAATGGTCCGACGATGAAACCAAACTGGGTGACGTGGCAGAGAATGTAAAAATGATGACAGAGGACCTTTAGTGGGCGTAAACGGAAAGAACTGCGGTCGGCCCCTTGGAGAATCATGACGGGCAGGTGCCCTCCTCTGAGAATCGCTGCCAACTTCCCGACGGCTAAAATTTGTTACTTTGCTCAAACCACCCGCAGCACCGCATCACGGGACGCTTGGCAAACCGTCCGCGGCCCACTGCCGTTCAATACAGGGGCGAGTCGCAACCCAAAAGCCACAGTTTAAGAAACTGGGACATCGAGGGTGTAAAACTAAAACCTAACTGGGGGGACACCATCTAAGTGAGATGCCATCGATGGGTGGTCCGCACTACTGCTTACTGTGTATAGACGAGGGTCTTGTCATCTTAGGGAGTCAAGGTTGGGGGGCTGTCAAAAAAACGGGGCCTGTTGAAGCCCCCTGCGGGACTCCTTGTGTGATTTTGGGCTGCACTGACATCAGTTGTCCTCGTTGACGTCCTGAGCCCCCCACCAAGGAGTGAACGACCCTTCACTGCCAAAATAAAAGTCCCTTTCAAACCAATAATGGTGTCTTACCCCAACACGCCACTCCTCGGGGGGGCTTTCTTATCTACGTCAGCTGAGCCCCCAAGACTCTCCTCTGCCAGGGGTGTGACATTTTGCCCAGGGTAGCCGCCACTTGTCTCTCGCTAACCTCGCTGGGAATGTTGGATGTTTTCCGGTTTCCGCTTCCACCCTGGTGGCTCACAGTTGCTTCACATGCCGTTTCCTCACCTTGCCTTTGACCCGCGCCTATGAGGTACAGCACATTGGCCAATCTTTTTAGAATTGTACCCGGTGCCCATCTTGAGTCCTCTGTAGCACCCTGGTGTACATCTGAACACACACACACACACACCATGGGGGCATCGCCGCCCCTCTTACTCTCTCCTATCTTTGTAAAACGGTGGCTACGGGGTCCGCACCTGTCTATTCAGAATCCGCTCCACGGGGGGCTTTGCTGTTGTGCAGCACAAAGCGGTTTGTCCCTCTTAACACTTGGGGACGTCACCTTTGTGCTTTCCTCAGCAACAGCATTTGACAGCAGGAGACTTCCAAGCCTCTCTTGAAGTCGGAAAAACTCGTCTGACGCCTTCACCTCCACAGCTGCGGGACCGACAGTGGCCATTTTCACGCTGCCCCCCACCAGTGCCATCCTCGTCACAGGGAGGGCTGCCGTCACAACAGAGAGACAAGGCCGTGTTTTAAAACTGGAGACTCAGTATGCACTCCGGGGGGCACCGGAGAGGCGCCTGGCATCACCTTCATGTGGAGGGCCGCTCAGTGACAGACTGGCAAGCCACCACAATTAGCTGGCAGACGTCTGTGGCGAGCCACAAGTAGTGACAAATGTTAAAGCAACGCAAGTGAATTTGTATTGAAAAACAAGCATCAGGGCACAGCTGACAAACGGGCACAGCTGACAATGGGCACAAGAAACTGCATCAAAACAGTTGAAATAAAAAAGCCATAACTGAGCAGAATCGGCGGCACTCATAAAGTGCTCATAAACATTTGGTCCGCTTGTGAAATAAAAATCAATGTTTTGCTGTCCTCTGACGTTGGCACCTCGCAAAGGTCAGGTTGAGGAACCCAAACACTGGCACAGTGCCTTGCCACACCCAATGAAGCACCTCAGGGTCCCGGTTGGCAGCCCCCTATGCAGACCCGTAGTCCGGTCCAATTCCACCCATCTATCATCTGAAGCAGGCGTTAGGTGGGTGCCCCCTTGGCCTGGTGCTGCCGCTCAGGTCCTCAACTGTGAGGGCATAAAATCACCAAAGGTGCTCAGTTTTAGTGACATCGTTCGGTTCCCTTTAATAATAATAATTCTTTACATTTTATGAAGTGCTTTTCTCACGACTCACGCAGGGCAGACCTGGCACTCGAGCCCCTGATGTCCTTACAGTGAGGTGGCACTGTGACCAGAGTGCCACATCACAAAGAATAACAATCGAAGATAGGCGCTGTGAGGTCACAAACCGATGACAAGGGGTAACCATAAGTGACACTGCACAGTGACGGACCACCGGCTCACAGCGCGGCTTTGTTACTCGCCCCATATTATGCTGGCATTGTGACGCATCTTGCTGCTGCATTGGCATTTTGTTGGTGGGGTAGGAAGGCAAGATGACTGCTGTGGGGTACAACATTCTTTGTCCTTGTGCCCGTTTTAAAAAGGAGTTTTAATTTTGGCAATAAAACTTTTTGGGGTTGAGCTGGCCTCCTCAAATGGCGGCCCAGAAGCCAACTTCTGTTCCCAGGGGAGCAGAAGGCCACCTTTTTATTCCCGTGCTGGGGAATGGCTGGGCCGCCATTTGAGGAGGCCAGCACAACCCCAAAAAGTTTTATTGCCAAAATTAAAACTCCTTTTAAAAACGGGCACAATGACAAAGACGTTGTACCTCACCAACATGTGACTGAATGCACTGGGCACATCACGGTGGTCCGGTGCCACGCGCTTCAGTTCTGTGTCAGTGTCTGAGGAGCACCCCACACCCCCCATCCCCCGTTTGATTCCTTTCTCACTTTGTCCTCAAACTGTCTTTACAGCTTCCTGTTTACACACCATTGGTTGTTTTGGTTGAAGGCTCCGCCCCACTCATGAATATTGATGAGCTGTCAAAGCGGTGACTTTTTGGCAGAGTCCTTTTCTTTTATCCACAAGATGGCAGCACTGCACTGTCCTGCGTGCTCCTCACACTTCGTGATGGCGTCAGAAACCTGAGGGGCACTCGGGCTTAACGCTTTCATCTAAGCCCCCGAGACGCTTGGGCTTAACGCCAAGGAGGTTAAAGGGGCACATCGGGTTACCTGAATGACGTCTCCTATGAAATAACATTTAAGTGCCGTCTTTTACTCCGTTCTCGTTTGTCATGGCGACGTGCTGAACGTTCATCGACATGGCAACTCTGTTCCTGTGATGACACATTGACCTCTCCTAATGTGGCAAGTAAAAGGTTATTAAAGACCCCCGTGAGGACCACCATGATGGTTCTGGCCAATGTGTCTGCAGGTGCTGCCGCTATGGTGGCCCACTGCTGTGCTGCACTCTGACAGGTTTGAGCTTCTCGAGGGGGGACGATGCCACCTAAGACCACCAAAAGGGGGTGTGTGGGTGTAGACACTGCATGGGGCGGGGAGAACAGTTGGAAAACTAGCTGAGGGGACAAAAATCAGAGGTGTGAGACCAAGGGGGTCCGGGACCTGGGGGGGTTTACTAAAGGATTGTAACCTGAAAATTGAGAAGGGGCAGCAACAAATAAGCACCACGCTGGCACACTTGGACCATCACCCGTCCTCTCGGGCTGCCGATGGCGCGTGTGCCCGGCTGGCCTGCCCTGGCGATGCTGGCGTGCGTTTTGTGTTGCCGATTCCCGAGTCTCTCCAGATAGTTTCATTTTTTTTTTGGATGAGTGAAATGACGACGAGTCCCTGCTGTTCATTTGAACGTCGTAATCTCATCCCCTCGTCATGCCAGGTTTGCTAGTGGGGGGACTTGACCACGTGTGACGAAGTAAGAGGGTCCGATTGATGCTAAAATGTGGACTTTGACATCAAAACGATTACAAAGCAAAGACCAAAATCACTCAGAAATGCTGCAAAAACGTGTGCCTCTGTGATCCCGCCCCCCTTCTTAATCTTCCAGTGCATTGAAGGGAATGGCAGGGGGTCTCGAGGCAGGGGTAGGGGGGGCTCGAATGTGGAGTCCCAGCACATTGAAAAACAGAACACCAAACAGCCGCCTCTCTCAAACCGAACGACTGACGAAAGAGAAAACCAAAATGGAGTCGTTTACGGCGCGGACCCCCGACACGAATACTGTGTGGGAGCCCCCAGTAGAAGGTTTTGGCCGTCCTGTGACGACACTTCCTGGTCCCTGGTGGCATCGCTGCACTTGAGTGGCTCTGCCGGCACACAGAGGGGCCTCAAACATGGAGGGATGGACAGATGCCACTTTGTGTCCCGGAGGGGACGTTCCTGTTGTACAGGTGCTCTGTGTGTGTGTGTGTGCGCGCACACTCGCTGGCCACTTTATTAGGCACACCCTTCCAGTACCCGCTCGGACCCCCTTTTTGCCTTCATTACTGCTGTAATTCTTCATGGCGTTGACTCCAAGTGCTGCCCACCTTCCTCAGGGACGTCACCCCACGGTGACTTGACAGCCTCGCGCACATTCAGCTGCACATCCATGATGCGGACCTCCCGTCCCCCCACCTCCCAAAGGTGGTCTTCTGGTTTGAGATCTGCTGACTGTGGAGGCCATTGGAGTCCAGTGACCTTATTGTCACGTTCAGGAAATCGGATTGAGATGACGTGGTGGGTTACCCTGCTGGAAGATGGGGACACTGCGGTCATTAAGGGTTGGACACGCTCAGTGACAACACTCAGGTCAGCTGTGGCATTTAAGTGATGCCCAGTTGCTACTAAGGGGGCCAAAGTGTGCCATGAAAATACCACAGACACCATCACACGCACCAGGATGGACCCAACCATCTGAATGTCACAGCAGAAGTCGAGACTCGTCAGGCCAGGTGACGTTTTTCTAATCTTCTATTGTCTAATTTTGGTGATTGAGCTGACAGGAGAGCCCCTCGATGTGGTAGCCCACCTGCTTCAAGGTTCGACGTGCGTTCAGAGCTGCTCCTCTGCCCACCTCGGTTGGTTATGTGAGTTCCTGTTGCCTTTCTGTCACCTCAGTCTGCCACTCTGCCCATTCTCCTCTGACCGCTGGCATCAACGGCGCACCGCCGCTCACCGATGTCTTCCTTTTGTCGGACCTTTGAGATGTTTGTGCGTGAAGATCCCAGCCCGTCTGGCACCAAGCACCATGTCCCATTCAAAGTCCCTTCCGATGCTCAGTTTGAACTTCAGCTGGTGGTCTCGTCGATGTCTGCAGGCCGAGGTGCAGCCCTGTGATTGGCTGAGAAGAGATTTGTGTCGACGTACCTAATAAAGTGGCCCGTGTGTGTATTTAAACCCTCCACGCCTATGACTTCATCTCTCCCGTGATGATGGAGAGCTGCGGCTGGCAGATTGGACCACCGGTTTGTCATTAAAGTCATTAAACATTTGACCAGGCTTGAGGTGTCCACTAACAGGACAGACATGCTGGCTGGCAGACGTCTGAAGTCCCCAACATCATCAAGATCTCAGTAATGGAGTCGATCGCTGCTGTTGCTGAGTGAGCCAGGATGATGTCACTTCTGTCTCTGGGCAGTGAATTCAGGCCACCCTTCCATGTCTGGGACACACACACACACCTCAGTTTGAATTGTGCTGTGCCCCTTTGTCATCGTCTCCTTGCTTGTCCCACTCCGTCTGATGACACCCATCCAGCATCTGAAATAAGCGGTTTGTGCCAGTGGCCTGCAGAACCCGTGGCACTCCCCGTAACTCCCTAGGAGATGTGACACTTTACGTGACGTTTATAAAGGCCGTCGACCAGTCAGCTCAGACTCCTTTCTGCCTCGCGTCCCCTTCTCTTGTGTGATGTTCATCTCCCTCCATGTCTTCACCGTCTCCATCTTTAAAGCAGCCGCTCCTCTGATTGGGTGCCATGGAGCTCCGCAGTGCCACCTGCTGGATGTGAGGGTATTTCAGAAACGGCACTTTATGTTCTCGGATGTTACAGAAGTGCTGTAGGTGGCCCTCCTGTCCTTCACGGTGGCCCTGTGACAAGTCGAGGTGAGCGGACACTCGGAGTTAATGGTCGAGTAACGAGCCAGAGGCCCAGTGTCACCCGCTCTGTGGCTTTCTCTCCCAGTTGGTCTGTTCTGGTGGTCTCTACCACACTGCCCACGTTTAGCGACTCCTGACTAGTCGCCTCCCTTTTATTTTCACTTGTCCGTTGCCCACCACGTGAAGTTATCAATCGCTGGCATTAAAGCTCGTTCAAGTGGGGGCACATAAGTCACAAAAATTGTGTGCCATAGAGAAACGCAATCGGTGGTCTGCCTGAGGTGTTTCTAATTACGAAACGGCCCACCGGCAGGGGCACAGATGTGCATGGGAGTGGACATTTTGGATTTGGCACCAGTGGTCTTCATAAAACGGGGGAAACCAGTCAACCAAACCCAATCAAAGACCACAAAACGAAACCAAGAAATGCGAACTGCGAAAAATCAGGAAACGGGCTCACGATGCCAATCAGGAGGGGCCGACCAAATGGGGGTGGTCCTTAAGGTGAGCTCAGTGGGCGGTCCTAAGACAGTGAGTGGTCCTTGAAGTGGGCAGTGCTCTGACAGTGGATGGCCCTCCAACAGTGAGTGGTCCTCTGACGACGAGTGGTCCTCAAGCTCGGCAGTCTAAGACAGTGAGTGGTCCTCAAGGTTGGTGGTCATCCAACAATGAGTTGTCCTTGAGCTTGGTGCTCCTCCAGAGGCGGATGGTCCTCTGCCAGTTAATGCTTCTCTAGAGGTGGGTGGTCCATTGATAGTTGGTGGTCCCCCAGAGTGGCAGGGAGGCCCCGCCCCTCACATTCACACAATAACAAACACCAACTCACTGAAACGCCACTCGTCGGAGACAAAATGCCCAGCGAGAGAATTTGGTGGGCCGGGGGGGGCTCCATGCTGATGGCAGGAGTGACACCCGAGCGCCGCGGGGTGGACGTGTCGTTCCATCGGCACTCGCTTGTCGTTCTTCAAATTGCTGGCAGACCACCCCGGCCCCCCGACTCCGCTACACAAACATTTGGATTTTATTTTTTCTCTTTGCGCTCGCTTTGCTGCCTTCTCTGTTCCTCTTTCTTTATTTTCTCTCCTCACCTTTGGTTGACAGTTGGCGAGTACAAAGGCAGCGCGCCGAACGCCCGCCCGGACATCAGAGTGCCGGCAATTCTGTTTGAACAGGCGCATCGATCACTTTGACCTCTTTTTTCCGTTTCATTCTATTATTTGAAAAAGGGAAGCCGAGTCGGGCGCCCGCCAGCCTGCCAGCCAGCCGCGCTGAACTTTCACGAGAACTTCTTGAGACGTTTCTTCAGTTCAAAGGTTTCCTGGTTTAAAGGGCATTTTTAATTTAAGACCGCCAGACTCCCCCCACCGGGGGGGCTCTGTGTGTGTGTGTGTGTGTGTCGAATACACCGGAGCCTGCAGCGCTGGGAGCAGCAAAGCTCACTGGGAGATGAAAATATAGCGCCCCGCTCGAGGGTCACGTGACGTGAAGAAAGTGCCAGGCGGGCACGGTGGGCTCTGCAGTTGTGTCTTCACAGGGCTTTCCATCCTGAGGTGGATGACCTGCAGGGGTGACAGCTGCCTGCTACTTGTTAGCTTTTCAAGTGGCTCTTCATGGAGCCCAAGGGGGCATCAGAGGGGTCCACTCATAGTCACCTGCTCATGTCCTGCGCCGGTGCCCACCCTCGGGTCGTCACATGGACCCGAGTGCCACTTGAAACTCTTACTGGCCTGTCTGCTCAGGCACAGTGGAGAGAGAGATGGGAATGGTGCTACATAAATGTGAGAAGTGACCACTGGGAAAGGCGCTATAAAACACTGGGACCGCAGTCAGATTGTCCCACAGCTGCTGTGTCAGACCACCATGCAGTAAGCACCCTGCTGATCCGCCTGGTGCCGTAACAAACCAGAGGGCGGCACTATACACCAGATGGGTAAACCTGAAAGGCGCTATACAGTAGAGAGGCTGGCGGGCAGAGGGCAGGACGAGGAGTCTGACAGTCCCCTTAAAATTGAAATAAGACATCACCTCGCCACACTGGCATCATGAGAAACCGAGCAGGAAAGGCGCTATATAACCAAGAGCAGTTACGGCACCAGACGCTGAGGTCCTTCCTGCGTCCTGTCAGACCACCAAGTCGCCACTCCAGGGCCCATGAGCAACGAGACAATTCAATAGCTGGGAAAGGCGCTATATAATAGGGTGGCAGTCATCTTATGCTCCACACATTCACCTTTGCCAGTCGGCCAAGCCTGCGCACATCGCCCCCTACAGAGTCGTCACAAACTGGCAGGATGAGAACGCAAAGTGGGCGTCCAAAATAAAACAAAAGTGGGAGGAATCCTGCAAACACTCGAGAAACGACCGGCTGAAGGGGGCAAGAAACACGGTGGGCAGCACTGCTGGGGTGGGGTTTTAGGAAACATTGTGACATTCTGGTGACGTCCTTTCTTTCCCAAAGACCCTTGAGGGGAACAGAACATGTCAGACCTAAAAAAAAAAATGGAAAAGTGCCACGCAGGCGGACCCCAACTGTAAATGTTTGTGACGCTCCAAGCTTGTCAAAGATGTGTGAACTCAGTTAACCAAACCGAAGTCCCCTACAGCGCCACGGTGACAGTGTGACATTATCACCGCCTTCACCATCTTGGCCCTCCACAACCCACAGAGTCACACACATCTGTGTCCCACCATGAAGGTGCCCACCCGTCAGGTCCACTTGTCAACAGGACAAGCACCAACTTCAGTTCCTGTCACCTGATGCCAGCTCAGCACGTGGCAGTGATTTCATGACCCATCTACACACCTGTAGTGTGAACGCCGTGGGCAATCGCGTGCAGACATCAAAGCTCGAGGAGGTTTGTTACATCAGCCACACCCTTTACGGACCCTCAACAACGACCACGGCCTTTGGGTCACCTGTGACGTCCCACTGACTTAATTCAACTGCAGTCCGTCATGCAGAAGCCAATGACGAGTTACGCCTGCCCGAGGTTTACAGCACCGAGCACTGGGATTCATGTAAGTGACAGACGTCACATTGTCCTCGTCCCCGTCATGTAGAGAGTAGAGGACCACGGCCACTCTGTATGGGACATCTTAGGCCCTCGGCTCACTGTCTTCGTTTCCTGTTGATCACCCACCTCATGTCCTAAGTTCTCACCTCCAGAACTGGCCTACAGGGAGTGCCATCACGCATTGTGACGCTACAGGGGGCTGATGGAGTGACAACTGCAGTTCAGGTCCTTGATGCTGGCCTACAGAGTGGTCAGCACCGGTGTGTGAGGAGATGCTCAGGAGGTCCTCTGCTCCTTCTGGACCACTCCGGTGTGCTGATAAACCGAGGCTGGTGACGCCACCGCTGCCTGGTATGGGCTCTAACTGGTGGAATGAGCGGCCCACCTCCATTCAAACCCCATCAGTGTGTTTAAGAAACGTTTGAAGACCCCCTTTGTTCGGTGAAATTCTGCCCAACTGATTTCAGAACTGAAAGTTTAGTTCCGAGTTTTTCACTTGGCGATGGTCAATTGTGTCACCTTGTCCTGTCATGCTTGTCCCAAAGAGTCCCCCAGACTGATGGTTACTCGCTTATGTTGACTACTTTTGTAAGTCGCTTTGGATAAAAGTATCAGCTAAGGAAATAATTTGAATTTGCAGTCATGAAAAGCTCACTGAGGTTCATTCAATTCTTTATTTTTTAAAAACTCCGCCCTGCCTAACAATTCCTGAACCTCCAAAAAAAACACCAAAGCACAGGCCGAGCTCTCCAGTTCTTCAGGTCACCTGCATGACGACATCCCACCCGTAGCTGCTGTCTGTCACCCTTTCAATTGCCGAGTTCTGTCTGGTGAACGAGGACAACACCAAACGCCAGGGACGACTCAGGTAAGTGGAGTCCTGGCATGGCGGCCATTTTGACCTCCTTAAGGGTTGTAACAGCGGCAAGTCAGGGGGGCTGCACGTGTCACCCACCGCGTCAGAAGACAAACGCAGCGAGTACGGGACACGTGAATCTCGGCTCGTCTACAATACGTGCTGCTCATGTGTTCGGCGCCCAACACTCGCCGTCTTCATCGCGAGATGTCTGCTCGCCATTGTTACTTTCTCGTAGGTGAAGTACAGGGAGAGTATTGCAATCGTCCAAAGTTTCGACCTCGAGGTTTTGAGGAATCTTGAAGTTTTAGACTTTTTCATATATGAAGTATGGGGAGAGTATTGGAATCCTCCAAAAAATTCCATTTTGAGATTTTGATGAATTTTGACAGTTTAAACCTCCCGGCATCCGATTTACTTTCTCGAAGGTAAAGTATTGTAATCCTCAAAGAGTTTGATGTTGAGATTTTGACGACTCTCGATGTTTTAGACCTCCCCGCGTTCAAAGATACCACGTTTGGAATGATGTGTGTGTGTGTAAACACGATAACGTGAGAGCGCTTTCACTCAAATTTTTCATACAAGAATTTGGTACAAAACGTCGATTTCTGTCACCTTCCGAGCCGTTTCCGTTAACCTGAAGTGCTACTGAAACGTTTCCCCGAAAATATAAGACAAGATAATCACAATTTTCGGTTTGCCGTTCAAATGGTAAGACAAACGCACGTGAACGCTTTTGCTTTACGTAAACAGAATTTTGCGTCCAAGGGTTACATCACACGTGTTACTGAAGCTTCTGACTCGCGTCCGCTTACTGGAAGTGGAAATTTACCGGAATTGTTTGCAAAAATAAAATTATCGTGGCAAATTTTTATTCATGAAGCGGCAGAGTCCGATTTATTCAACTTGACTGTTCAATGCTTTTCTTTAATCTAATCCTTGTCTTGCGGTATGCTCCTCAAATATCCGAGAACGTCGAGGGGAGACCACTCCTGATTTATTTATTTTGTTCGTTATAATTTCTTGTATTAGAGTTTGTTATTTTTCACATACCCCTTGGGGTCAGAGGTCAGGGTCGTACAGGTTAAGGGCCCCCATTGACCAGCGCAGATCCTTCAGCCGTTCTACAGACTCATGGAATCGCACGTCACTCGCTGTGTAGACACGAAAGTCCACGGAGGTTCATTAAATTCGGTTACACACAAGCAAGGCGTCCAATTCCTCAGGTCCCCTCCTTGACTCCTCGTCTTTCAACTGTCGCCCGTCACCCTTGGAATTTGGTCGCTGGATGAGGGGGTCGAGTTACGTCTGAACACTCAGTGACCGACTAGCTTGGTGGTCATTCATCTGTCAATACAGAGAGTTCCAGAAGCCCACCAGACAATGAGAGCAAATGCGGGGGTGGGGGTCAAGACATGGTTTTTCTCTCGCGCTTCACGAATGCCCGAGCCGCTCTGTGTAATCGCGAGTGTCTGCGTAGACATGAAAGACTCGGCGACGTCTGTTAAATTCTTTATTTCCTCAAAAACTCGGCCAGACCCAACGGTTACCCTCCTCCTCCCCCCTAAAAACCAAAACGATAATAAACTCCCCCAATTCCGGGGGTCACCTCTATGATTTTGCGCGGACGTTTCGTAGCTTAACTGCCGTCCGGATAGAGTCAAGTCTCACAAACGTGGACGCCACTGACCACTGGTGACCACTGCAGTTCAAGTGGAGTCCCACCTGCTAAAAAGCCTCCTCTTCCTCATTGCGGGCAGCACGCCGATAGTACAGAGGGGTCCACAAAGCGGCCCAACGGATTCGTGAAGGTCACGAGGAAGCTTTTCGTTGAACAGGATAAAGGTTGATAAAATCCACGTGGATGTGTAGGTGTTGTCCTTACGACATGCAGGGAACACGGCGAGCGGCGCCTACGACGACTTGACGAAGCTCATTTTGTAGTTGGCCCCTTTGTCCTTTCTACCCTCGGCACAGTGGGGCTCACACTGCTGCTTGCTCGACTCCTCCGCTCTGGACGACGGCTCTTCTGGCGGCGCTTCGGCTTCAGTCTCGGCGTCTGCTGTGCTGTCCCCTTCCTTCGACTCGGCGGCTTCGGCGCTCTGCACGTCTTCGGGAGTCTCCGGCTGGAAACAAACACACAGAGACTCCGTTAACAAACGTTAAAAACGCATAAGTGCCAAGAATCCTAAACTAAAAGAAAACAAACCAAACAAGCCGCTGCATTTGTGTCTTTGCTCGACGAATCGCCTGCCGTCTTATCCTCGTTTTTCACGCCCCATACGCCAGCCGAGAGGAAATCCTGAAAACGCACACAAGTTTTCGAATTTTGCCACTCAATTTGAAAGCCGCCTGCTCCTTGTTTTTAGTTCAACTTTTGATGTTTTCTCCCCAAAACCCTCCACCTCCTGTCCTCGCTCTGCTGCTTGCTTCGACTTTCTCACCCCATTTCTGGAATTTTCTTTTTACCTTTTCGGTCAGAAGACAACTAGAAATAAAATGTCGTCTTTCATTTATCAGCTTCACGCGTTACTCTTTCCAAGTGAGAGAATCGATTGTGACATGTGACCAAGCTAATGAGGAAGAAGCTGCGCTTCCATCGGTTCAAGCCAGAGAGGTGAACACCGGCGGTGGAGGCCATTCGAGTAGCAGGGGGCTACCAGAGGCACACCTGTCTGCATTACCACGGCTGTGACTTATTAACGTTATTTATTAGAGAAACAGGTCTGAGACTGAGCAGCACGCACCGATATGCCAACACAGACAGAATTTCTGAGGACACCAGCAACTGGACTGTCCGCTGTGCCCTTGAATCATTCTGAGGTGGCCTCTTCTTTTCACTCAAAATATCAATAAATCCAGAATAAGCCCCCCTGGCGATGTGTGAACTGACGCAGTCACTGCTGGATTGGCATTCAGGAATCGGCACATATGACAAGGCCAGCAGGAGGCAAACTACGCTTTAAATCGTAATAAACACGGGGATTACATCAAGACTCAAAACCGACATCTGGGCACAGTTTGGCGTTGGAACACAAATTTGTCAAACGTGCTGCTGTCTTGACTGTAATGCCCAGACCTACTGGCGCCGGGCGCGACTCGTTTTATGCCACACTGCAAGTCCAGGGTGTGCCCACAGATGCGACACTTCAGCTCCTCAGCCTTCTTCATTAGAGTCACACGTTACATTTTTTCCCCCGATTCCACTGCTCTCCCCCCAACCCAGCAATCTCAGGTTCAAATATCTGCTGCTGGTCACATGACTTGGGCCGGTGTGGAAAACCCCGTCACTTCGCTAGAAGGTCAATCATCTTCAAAAGAATTTATGATTGCAAAGACGAGGTTCCCACCATTCACCCTTTGGCATCACGGACGCCTCTCCTTAGAAGGGCAGGCCCACTGAATTACCGGTCGTGTTGATCAGTCAATATATGTATTAACAGTCACGGAAAATACGGGGGCACCGAAACTAAAAGGCCTTTCTGGAAAAATCCAGCAGTTTGATGTTGTGTGTTTAGTTCAGAATACGTCTACAGAACGCCATTGGCGAGACAACCGCGGTCAGCAAGATAAAGACCCGCATTTGGATTTGTGCTGCCTGCTCCTCTCCGCCTGTACACCGGCGCCCTCTGGTGGTTAAAGTCATAAACTATTACAAAGGGACACAGTGGGGAACTGCAGCCCTGACGCAGCATCAAGGCGCTATATATACACACACACACACACACTACAGTGCCCAAGGTTCAAGCCCTGCCACCTGACTTTCTATCTGAACTCACCCTGAATAAATATGGAGATGCCCATCATACAGACACCTAGTGGAGACCAAGTGAAAGTGCAACTGGTGCCCAACTCCAGTCCTGGTGGGCCGCAGTGGTTGCAGGTTTTCATTTTAAACCTTTTCTTAATCCATCCATCCATCCATTAGCCAACCTGCTATATCCTAGCACAGGGTCATGGGGGTCTACTGGAGCCAATCTCAGCCAACACAGGGTGCAAGGCAGGAAACAAACCCTGGGCAGGGCGCCAGCCCACCACAGGGCGCACACACACACACAAAGCACACATTAGAGACAATTTAGGATCGCCAATCCACCAAACCTGCATGTCTTTGGACTGTCGGAGGAAACCCACGCAGACACGGGGAGAACAAGCAAACTCCACGCAGGGGGGACCCGGGAAGGGAACCCTTAAGGGTGTCCTAACTGTGAGGCAGCAGTGCCACCCACTGTGCCACTGTGCCACCCTCCCTTTCCTTAACGAGTGACCTAATTAACTTCTTTTGAATTCATGTTAATTGACTTGTTCTTGAAGACTCAGACCCCTTAATCAGCAAGAAAACAATGAGATACAAAATGAGCCAAAACAACTGGCGTTCAAAGTACAGCATCCGAAATTCCTGACACCTTCATCTTTCTTTCTTTTTTTTTCTCCAATCTGCTCAGGCGGTCCCCAAAACATTTAAGCGGAGCTCTTAGAAAGAGAAAATCACCAATTTCAGAAATATCTGCTATTGCACGAGGAGAGAGAGCAGCAACAAGCCATGAAATGACAGAGCGGGTTTAATTAACGACAAGAATCGGCGCCTCATTAAGCAGCTGCTTGGAGTCCGAGGCCCTGACTTTGCTGGTCTTCTGTTGGCTTCACTCACGTCACCCGCCACACGTCACCCGCCACCCGCCACACGTCACCGCCACACGTCATTTCTGTTTGGGTGCCATTGAAGGAAAGCAATGAAGCCAATCAGAGAAACTGAAGAAATTCAGGAGAACAAGTCAATTAAGATGAACTCACAAGCAGTTAATTAGCACCAATGAAGAAGATGGTTAGAATGAACACCTGCAGCCATGACGGTCCTCCAGGACTGGAGTTGGGGACCCCTGCTGTAGAACATGGGTGTCAAACTCCGGTCCTGGTGGGCCGCAGTGGCTGCAGGTGTTCATTCTAACCATCTTCTTCAGTGGTGACCAGTTCTTGCTGCTAATTAACTTCTTTAGCCCGAGTTTTAATTAACTCGTCTCAGGCCGCTCAGTCGTTTGTTTGTTTGTTTTTCATTAATCAGCAGGTAAACAATACTGAGCCACAAAATGAGCCGCCAGCCCACAATATCTGAAAATAAAGCCAGGTGGCGGTCTCAGGAAGTAAGTTTAATCTCGCCGGTCACCATAACATTATGACGGTGGTCTTAGAAACAACAGAAACGTCAACAGTTTTGGCAGAATGAGAGCAGCAACAGGCCGTGGAAATAAAGAACGAGTTGAATTAACAGCAGGAATAATCGGCTTGTCATTAAGGAACTGGCTGGAGTGAAACTGGTTGAAATTTGAAACCTCAGTGTAGCTGGTTGTCTGTCGTCTCATTTCTGTTTGGCTGCCATTTAATGAAGAAACAAACCAATTCAGAGGTGCCTTGGGCATAGGAAAGGCGCTATATAAATAAAATGTTTTTATTATTATTATTAGAGGAGTGAATCCTTCAAAACAGGGTCATTAAAATGAAGGGAAAGAGGAATTAATTAGCGGTGAAAGCTGCAGCCAGTGCGGCCCACCAGGCCTGGAGTTCAACACCCCTGCTGTAGAGGAATGCCAATATGCCAGCTCTGTGTAGGCACAAGGCAGGGATGGGGCATCCAGCGAGGCCTTATGGAAAAATTACAGCTGGCATACTGAAGGTGTGGAAGAAATGAAGACTTGGCACAGTGGTGACCAGACGCTTACCAGTGGCAGACATTCCCTCTGCTCTCTCACTGGCACGCTGGCATTTCAGTACTTGTGAGTTCTGAGCCATCACTCTAGCATTCGTGTTCAATCTTAGCCTTGGTTTGGGATGTCCGATTATTTCTGTTTTTAATCTTGTTTTTTGCGACGCCATTTTATTGACAGTCACACACTTCCTAAAAGACATGAACAGCTGGTTGTCCAAGATTGAGGATCTCCCCGAGGGTCTGCTCAGGTGTCTCTTATTGTATTTGGATTTCTGGCTTCAAACTTTGCTTGTGAGATTTTGGACTCTTTGCCTTTTTTTTTTTTTTTACTTTCACTTCATCTCCTGGTCTCTTTCGATTTGCCCCAGCAATGGCAGAACAGGCACACAAATTAGAAACACAGCCCAAGTGGATCCATCATGGATGGCCGGGATGCCTCGTTGCAAGCGTGGGCAGAACATCACCTCGCCCGGGACGCTAGATGGCATCCACCATGGGCTTTATGGGAGCTGGAGTTCTCTACAGCCCTGTTGGGATCCTGGTCACCGCCCGGGGGTGCTGCAGTTGCTCCTGAGCCCGAAGTCATCAAGCACCTGGAGCACTTCCGGGTAACACATAAAAGGAGGCAGCAGACTCAGGAGAAGGGAGACCATACTTACTGAGGAGGAAAAGAACCGGCTGATTGTGTGCTGCGCGTGGGGGAACAAAATAAAAACCACTTGTGCTTTCATAAGCGTGACTCCTGCGTGCGTCTGCGTCGGGCTGGGTGGCTGCCTCGTCCCCCGTAGAGTTGTCACAATCCTGAAAGTGGGCAGAACAAACCTGCAACGGCGGGCATCTGCCTTTACAAACCACTGTGCAAACGCAACGTAACGGAGGAAGAAGAACAAGCACGTCTCTTGTAAATGGCTACTTTATGCTTTAAAGGCTAATCATATTACACTTGGGACAGTTTCAACAGCACCTGCACTTTACCTTCTGTTCACTGCGTGTCCCGTTATGTCCTTTTAAACCTCATCACCCACTAAATGCGGTACAATATCTTACTTATATCGCAATATTACTTGATTCGGCACTTTACGGTTACATGGTTGTGTTCTTCTGGTTTGTTTCTGTCACACTTTACAGCCCCGTTTGTATGCTGCACTGTGGCTCACGGAGGTGCGTCGTCTCCTCTCACTATTTACGTGTACACCGTGTACACCTGACCTTGACACCAACAACATCAGAACTACAATAAAACATGGTGCTGCCATTATGACAGGGTGGCAGTGCCTCGGAAGACTTGCCATTAACCAGCCTTTACCAGAATATTTTAAGGAGGACGTCCACTCATTGCTCCCTGGCCTGAAGCGTTTTTAGATTACGCGCAGTAAACACAGAAAAGCAAGTCTACAACCGAATGGCAGAGAAGACACAAAATTCAAGTGGTGGAGTCCCTACCCGAACTCAACAGCCAGGCTGAAACGAGCAGTTCACGCTGGCAAACGTACGACTGTGTCCGAAATAAAGCAAAAAAAAAAAAAAAAGGAGTCGGGCACAAACAGCGACGGGTTTAGTTGCAGTTATTGCTGCTACGCGTGTTGCAACTGAGTATTTAAACTATGGGGACAATTACTTTTTCACATGGGTGCTGGACAACTTTGAATAAAGAGAGCTTGAACATCAAAACCATATTATGTGTTGTGGACCACCAGGGGGCGCACTGCCACCCAAACCCGACACAGACAGACATGGGACTCGAGCTCTGGGCACCCGCTTTGGTTTTTTTTTTTTAACCTTCTCCGTTTCCCACGCGTACAGCACAGTCGCACCAAATCTTTCTCGGTCGCCCCAACTCCTCCTGGTAAACTTCCACCAAACTCTGGCTCCCTGCCTAGTGGCTGCTGGCTCCTTTCAGAAGGCACCCAGAGGTGCTCCAGGTAATCCTTGACCTAATTCTGGCAACACTTCTGGTTGTGGCAGAAGAGCTGCAATTAAGAGCTCAGCAGCTGCTGCAACACCCCTGAAGGCGCCCACTGAACCCAGCAGGGCTGCACCAAACTCCAACTCCCATGGAGCACTGCTGCCACCTACAACTCTGGGGGGAGGTAATGCTCTGGTTACACTCCCTGCCCCGGTCCTGTCCAGTGTAGAGGCCTACGTCACAGTGGTCACTTCAGGCTCCTGTTTTGTAACACTGCACTTAGTCTAAGTGGCTGAGGCCATTCACTGTATAAGATATGCAAAACAGGATATCTGTAAAAGAGGGCAGATACTTTTTCACAGCACTGTACTTCCAAAGGTCTGGTCATATGTGCTGTGACTGCCCACTCCAATCCAACCACCCAAGCCTGCTCACAACTCTTAACTGTACTCCAGCACCACTAAAACATTCCTGTGCAAAGGCAGAGCTGAAGTTTGAGTGGCGCTTAAAGTATGGAGAGCGTCAGAGAAATAAAGAAAGAAAGAAATGGACTTAGAATGGGGCATGGAAATCTGTTAAAGGAAAATATAGCACAAATATTAGGAAGTTTCTCTTCACACCAATGAAATTAGATAGATAGATAGATAGATAGAGGTGAAAGGCACTATATAATACAATAGATAGATGAAAGGCACTATATAATACGATAGATGGATGAAAGGCACTATATAATACGATAGATGAAAGGCACTATATAATATGATAGATAGATGAAAGGCACTATATGATAGATGAAAGGTACTATATACTGCGGTGGGTTGGCACCCTGCCCAGGATTGGTTCCTGCCTTGTGCCCTGTGTTGGCTGGGATTGGCTCCAGCAGACCCCCATGACCCTGTATTCGGATTCAGCGGGTTAGAAAATGGATGGATGGATGGAAGGTACTATATAATACAATAGATAGATTGATGAAAGGCACTATATAATAGATCTTTATTGTCATTGTCACTTTTACAAAAGAACAATGAAACTGAAGGTGCTGTCGACTCAATACGAGGCCCAAGAGTTAAAAAAACAAGAAAAGGGATAGTAATAAAAGTAGTGTGGTGGACAGGAGGACGGATGGTTTCGGTAGATACTTGCGTTTTTATTTATCATTTTAATGAATAAAACATGTATTATGATTACTTGTGCTCACAGATGTGCCTCTTATCTGTCAATACACACTCGACTACTCGAATGGATTCCACAGCTTGAACCAATGAAAGTGCAGCTTCTTTCTCACTCCTTCACACCGCCACCAATCAAACACAGCACAAGACGCGGCTCTTTTCCTGTCCTCTCTCCATGTTTCAAACACACCGCAGCTCCCACTTAGTCCAGTGCACACGGTGGGAGGAGCCTGAATCAACTCAGCCATCAGGCTGAACCACACAGCACTCTGGGTAATAAAAGGTCACAAAAGAATTCCAAAGACGACACCTTCAGGACAGGAATACACTGACAGAACGTCGTCTTTCCCGTTTCCTTTTTCGAGCTCAGATTTGCACATTGTGTGTAAATGTATCACACGTGCTTTACAATTTTTTTTAACTTATCAGTAGAACAGTTTTTTTTTAGAATCCACACTCCAAACAGAATTGTAGGCAATATACCAGATCATCTGGTTTATCTCCTACTCCTAAAGGGTACCATCAACTGGCCCAGTGACTCTTAGGTGGCGTCGACTCGCCACGCAGGGTACAAACATCCCCTTACCTCACTGAAGCCCAGGCCACAGTGTCGTCGATTTCTTCCTGATAATTTCCCATCTAGTCCTTGCTGATACTGATGCTCAAGCTCTGTGTTAATTTTCTTATCTTCCTCCCCTGAAACAAAGGAATGCAAAGTGAAATGATCATTTAAACTGTAAATTGCATTACGACAAAAAAAAACAAAACATCATCTTTAGAAGAAAAAGTGACCAATGGCAGGGACTGTACTTGGACAGTTGGCCGTTAGGACTTCATAGAGAGGTAACACAGCCTGGCCTACTTCACTGCTTCAAATGTTTCATTTTGTAAGTTCTTAAGCCTCACTGTAAGAAGTGCTTTCTTTCAAGGGTTTGCACTTATTGGCTACCAGAACAGATTACAATAGGTGAGCTTTTGAGACAACTCGGGTCCTTCTTCAGGTGAGATGTGAACGATTATGGAAAGCATTACAATTCGCCTGAAGTCAGGGCCCGAGTTGCCTTGAAAGCTCACATATTGTAATCTGTTCTGGTAGCCAATAAAAGGGGCCATTCTGCTTAACTTCGCACTACATCCATAGTGGCTAAGACGGTACGACACCCTGGCACTAAGGGTTTGCACCAAATCGTGTGGATCGACTTTTTCCCCTAACTCAACGTTATATTTTAACTTCGTTTAACTTAGTTTATGGCAAAATTCTTAAAAGTCAACCTTCTTTACTACAACAAACAAGTAGTGGATGGTAGACTTCTCAACGTCTTCAATCTTGTTTGTTACGATAATAAATGAGTTGAACATTCTCAACGCCATCAGTCTTTTGCGTTACTACAAACAGTACAGTCACCGATGTCATCAAACGTGTGACTTGTCAAAGGCGCCATTCTCAAAGTCGTCCGTCAATCTCTTGTGTTACGACAAACAACCAGTCGATGGCAGAATTCTCACAGTCGTCAACCTTCTGTGTCACTACAGGGTGGCGTACAAAAAACCAAACCGAGCTGGCTTGAGCTATTATACAGGCGGGTGCTGTCCCGATCGCGGAGCCTCGTTGTCGTGACGCTGTGCTTTAGTAAGGAAGCTGTGAGCCGGCGGGTACAGACGTGCGTGAAAGAGATCCGGAAGATGGATTCTCTGCAACAGATGATTAGAATAGCGGTGGCGTATGTCTCTACTGCTGCGGTGGGTTGGCACCCTGCCCGGGATTGGTTCCTGCCTTGTGCCCCGTGTTGGCTGGGATTGGCTCCAGCAGACCCCCGTGATCCTGTGTTCAGATTCAGCGGGTTGGAAAATGGATAGATGGATGGTATGTGTCTACCGGTTCTTTTAAGGAAACGCGGGACATTTTTACACAGAAGTTTCCTGGCGTAAACCTACCAGCGAAGAGCAGTATTCATGAGTTGGTGAAGAAGTGGCGTAAGACTGGGCGAGTTGCAAACTGCAAAAACAATCAGGCCCCGTCCGTCCGTTCGTACACCTGCAGTCGTGGCAGAAATTCAGGAACGGATGGCCAGAAGCCCTAGGAAACCGACACGCAAATTGGCCCAAGCGAATGTTCCGTGCAGGTCTTGTCAATGCGTGTTGCACTCACTGCAAATGAAGCCGTACAGAATGACTTGTTTCCAAGAACTGAAGGACGATGACAAGGAAAAACGTCTATTTCATTGCACGTGGCTCCTTCAAACAATTGCAATTGGATTTTTGTATCGTGTATCTTCCGTTTCGTGTTCGGGCTAAGAAATGTACGTCGACGTTAGAGTTGGACATGATTCGGTTTTTCGTGCGCCACCCAGAACAAACAACTAGTGGATGGAAGAATTCTTAAAGTCATCAATCTTGTGTGCGAAAACAATAAGCCAATAGTCAACAGGAGAATTCTCGAAGTCTTCTGCATTGCTACAAACAACTAGTCAACGGTGGAATTCTCAAAGACGTCGTTCTTGTGTTTTATGACAATACGAGGTGTGGCAGAAAAGTAACGAGACTGATGTTTTATTTACCGAAGTTTTTCTTTTTTTCAAACCTCAATGTTATCCCCTTCAAAGTAGTTCCCTTGGGCAGCTACACACCGATGGAGACGTTGTTCCCACTGTTGGTAGCAGCGCTGGAAGTCTTCAACCGGTATGGTCTTCAGCATGTCCGTTACACTCTTTTGGATGTTTTCTAAAATCCCGAAATGACGTCCTTTGAGGACATTTTTCAGTTTAGGAAAAAAGGAAAAAGTCCCACGGACTGAGGTCAGGTGAATAAGGGGGCTGGGGAACCACAGGAATGCCTTTTGAGGTCAGAAATTCTGTTATGGAGAGGGCAGTTTTTGGGCACCATTTTGGCACAGACCTTTCGCATGTGCAAATGTTTAGTCAAAATTTGATGAACGGTGAATCTGTTCAAATTTAATTGTTCGCTCAACATTCTTAATGTTAAACGACGGTCTGATTTCACAAGAGTGTTCACACGCTCGATGTTTTCATTGGTTTTCGAAGTTGAAGGCCTCCCTGAAAAACTTGAGCTCGGGATAAAGAATGTTCCCCATAGGCCTGTTTGAACTTTTCAAACGTCACACTCGCCGTTTAATGGCACAACGTTGCTCCAAATTCCGCTGTTCCATTTTGCGTGACGCACAACCAAAAACGCAACTTCGCTAATAGCAGTCACAAAAATCACGTATTTAACGGAAGGAGTTATGGGAGGGCACTGATACACGTGCTCTATCGAGATCGCTTGCAGTGTTGCCAGTCTCATTACTTTTCTGCCACACCTCGTAAGTGACTCTGCACAAGGCCTCTTGTTCAACAAACAAACTTTCAAGAAAACACTAGATGGTCAAAGACACAGTAATACAAAAGGCACCAACACACAAACAACATTTGAATTCACTCAAACGTGACCAATCACAGGTGAGAGCAGCTGACTGACCGGGCACTAAAGGAAATCGGGCTCAGACAAGTCCGGTCACCACCTGTCCCTGAAACACCTCTGGTTAAGTCTGACACGCGTCCTGTGGTGAACCTGTGTGATTGAGACACCGGTGGGTGGACGCAGATTTAAAGATTCGGCACAAAGGACATCAGGACATGATGCAGATGGCACAATATAAAAATCATCACGTTCACCTCAAGCTCATCTTTTAACTTCTGGAGCATTTCACCTTATCCTGCCAGGTGACGCTGATCAAATTCAAATGGGAATACAAAACGTGCTTAGTAACCACAAAGTCCAGTCAGAGCTTCATATCGCTCAGTTTCAGAAAGGGAATACTTGACAGTCGAGCACAAACTAAAAGCTCCCGGCAGCAGCACAAGTGACAGGTTAAGTGATTTTTATTACCAGAATTGAATGTGGGGTGTTTTTTTTTTTGTTTTTGTTTTTTTATAATATGCTAAAAAACGATGACAAACGTTTACTGGTGGAGACAACGACGCAAATACTAAAATTCACACTTCTTTCTTTTTAACACAAGTTCCTTCTTACAATGAAGGTCTCCGATCCCTTGTTTCAAGATGAACATGAATGGGGCCCGGGCATCGCCCATCAGATTAAACAGTGCAACAGGAACACTTGGTGGAGACGAAGAGAAAGTGCATACGAGTCCACAGATTCATCAATAAATGTTGATCCTACAGAATTCATTGAACTATAGTAAGTAGCAAATCACGTACTCAAGGACACCGGGGAAAATTAAGGGGTATTGTATTTCAGATGGAACCATGGAGACGGAGTGGAGTGAAAAACTACTGAGCCATGGAGCAGGAGCAGAAAACCTTGAACACCTTTCGGAATTATCCGGAGGAGACAGTGGGACCAGTGAGCTACACGAGCCAGCATGATGGAGTGAATGGTCTCCTGTCACTTGTCAGGTCCTTAGAGGGTCACAGGAAGATGGAAAACACTACCGAGTTGCAGAGTTGAAGTCGGGAGCCTAAGGCGTTTAACAGACCGGTAGGACTGCACAAAATAGTGCAACACACCGAGTGGCCTCTTCTCATATTCTGTCCTAAAAGAGAGGAACCAATTGCTGAAAGAGTCCATCCAATGATGCGTAAACCAGTGTGGCGCACATCTGCTCATCGACCGCCATTTGCAACAAAGGCTCGTATTCACACTACAGGAGGCTTCCAGCAATTGTAGGTCATTGCACTCATTTAGTGAGTGGTGGACAGTTGTGACCACCTGTTGTGCAGCTGGAGATGCCCAGTGAATTAGTTACAGTGGTCAATGACAAAATCAAACAGGTGCTGAGGGTCTCCTGTATGCGTGTGATCACCAATGATGTCCAATACATGCCAGGAAAAAAGGTGTTCTGTGCCATAAAACCAGAAGAGAGGCTTGCAGAATGCAACAGAATGCAGAAGAGAAGTAACACGGAATGAGACTCTGGTCAAACTCACCACTCATACAGCTACTGGAATGACCAGGCGGCACATCATTGTGCTGAAAAGTCGTGTTTCGTGTAGTCTGGCATCCCCTGCGATTCCTAGTTGTGTAATCAGTCAGCCTGAATGCATCAAATTCAGCAACTGCAGTCACTGAATGTGCCAGGCTCGCCGACTCAAAGTCACATCAAGAAGAAAGAGGCCATCACCCAGCTAAACACTACCGGTGTCCCATCAGGTCCACAATCTGTACCTCATTCCTTTTTCCTTGTTCTGTTCTTCAAGACAATCCACATTTCCTGTGTTGGTTTGCAACGAGTCAATCAAGGACTTGGAACCATCAGCTGTACGATGAAATTCTAACTGGCCTGTCTGACCAACGTGAAACAAGTCAGCATTCTCTACTGCCATGAGAAACCAGAATGGGTTTAATATGAATAGACTGGCATGTAAATAAGAAAATACTAATAAAATAATAAAAGATATATAGATAGCTGTGAAATACACTACATAGATCACAGGTGTCAAACTCCAGGCCTGGAGGGCCACAGTGGCTGCAGGTTTTCATTCTAACCATCTTCTTCATTAGTGAGCCGTTTTTGCTGCTAATTACCTTCTTTTGTCTTCATTTTAATTAACTTGACTCAGGCCGCTTAGTTGTCTCTTTTTCCTTAATTAGCAGCCAAACAATAATGAGACACAAAACAAGCCGCCACATGAGCAGCTCACCTGTGCCCATCACACAATAACTGCAAATTAAGAAAAGTGACGGTCTCGGCAAGGCTGATCTCTTAGGTCACCAGAAAATCAACAGTCTGTTGTGGCAGGATGAGAGCAGCAACAAGCCATGGAATTAAATAACGAGTTCAATTAACAACAAGAATCGGCTTCTCATTAAGGGATTGGCTGGAGTTTGAAATCCCAGTTTAGCTGGTCATCTGTTGGCTTGTTTCACATCTCATTTCTATTTGGCTGTCAATTTAATTAAGAAAGAAATCAATTCAGAGGACTGCATCCTTAAAAACAGGGCTATTGAAATGAAGGGAAAAGGAGTGAATTAGCAGTGATAACTGGTCACTGATTAGGAGAAGGGTTAGAATGAAAACCTGCAGCCACTGCGGCCCTCGACACCCCTAAAAGATTGACAGACTGAAAGATCAACAAACTGACCATCAGTGGGAAGCCACTTCAAAACACCACCACTGCGCAGCACCCCCCCTTGATGATGCAAAGGTAGCCATTCTTGCGCCAGTACACACTCCACACATTAGCTGTTACAGGGTGAAGGGGTTTAGCCACTAAGGGGCAGGGGATGATTAAGGGTTCACAATGGGCCAGGACATCAGGGTACGCTTTACTCTTTCCACAAGGTGCCCAGGGCTATTTAATGACCACAGAAAGTCAGGACCTCAAACTTTATGTCTCAGCCAATTTTACAGTACAACGTCCCAGTCACAGCACTGGGTTACTGGGATCCACACACAAACCACAGGTGGGTGCCCCCTTCAGGCCTCACCAATACCTCTGCCAGCAGCAACTTAAAAGCTTTAACTTGAGGGTCTCCCATCCAAGCACTGTCAGGAGCCAGACATGCTTAGCTTCATATGGATTACCTGTTCTGAAGTGCAGATGGTATGGCTGGCACATCTAGATAGACTGATGTCAAATGCACTATATAACATAGAGATAAACAGATGTGAACGGCAATATACAGACAGATGGATATGAAAAGAACTAGATAAAGTGAAAAAGCACTATATAACAGACAAATAGGAAAGTTACTATATAATAAGTAGAAGTGAAATGCATTATATAGACAAATAGCAAAGAAAAACATGACAGACAGATAGGAATGGCACTATATTGATAAATATATAACTTAGATAGATGGATGTCAAACGAGCCTCGCAGTTAGGAGACCCATCTGGGTTCGCTTCCCGGGTCCTCCCTGCGTGGGGTCTGCATGTTCTCCCCGTGTCAGTGTGGCTTTCCTCCCACAGTCCAAAGACATGCAGGTTAGGTGGACTGGCGATTCTAAATTGGCCCTAATGTGTCCTGCGGTGGGACGGCACCATGCCGGGATTGGTTCCTGCCTTGTGCCCTATGTTGTCTGGGATTGGCTCCAGCAGACCCCCGTGACGCTGTGTTAGGATTCAGCGGGTTGGAAAATGGCTGGATGGATATCAAAGGAGCTATATGATGATAGAGTGAAAGGCAATACATAAACAGATTAACAGATGTGAAGTTCACTATGCATTTCACGTTTATCTGCATGTCCAGATAGATCGATAATTCATTCAGACAGACAATTCATTCAGATAGATAGACAGATAATTCACTATATAATGCACAGACAGACAGCAGTCGTAGTTGTATCTCGACGTCTAAAATTCTTATTTGTGCACCCAACCAGCACACCCCTTCCACGGCGCCATGACACTTAAGAGCACAGCCTGTCCAAACTAATTTTACTATTTTTTGCCTCACGTGTCATGAATGTGTTGTCAAGCTCACCGATTATCACGTGGGGGTTTAACCTGAATTATCAATTTAGCAGCATTGGTTTGGCATTCGCCTGGCATGACCGAGTGCCGACTGACCAATTACCGTTGGGTTTTACTTTTGGCAGATAAACGGCAACACAAAAAGACTTTCACAAAGTTACAAAAGCCCGTCCCCAAGATGATGCTACTCGCTCACCTGTCCGAAAGTGAGACGTTGACTTGTGATCTCCTATCACGATGCGTCCCGTGTGCTCCTTCTGTGAAAAAGGAAAGAGAGCGTTACGTCAAAATGCTTCACCACATGGACAACATGGATAGTTTAGGAGTATACATTATGCAACCACATGGGTGCCGACATCACTGTAAACACTTCTTGTGTAGATGGCTGAAATTCAAGTGGAGGAAAAACGAAAAACAGAAGGAGCACAAGTAGGCGCCTACCAAATGTGCAGTACTCCTGCCTGAAAGGTAAGGGACGCACTGCAAACATGTGACCTGGCCTTGTTGATGTACACGGGTGCGACGTGTCCTTGAAGGGCTTGGATGTGACCCATTTGACCACAGACAACAAACGGCACACGCTCAATCAATAGAATTAGAAAGACAGAAATGTGACCCACATTTATTCCAAAAATCGCAAATGACAGATAAAAAGACTAATCTGCTGCACAAGTACTGATGGATAAATCCACTCCCTCAGAGATATGTGGGGTGGTGATACCCTTTTAAATTTATAGTGCCTTTCTACAGTGGCACAGTTCAGTTCTTCCCACACTTCTAAATAGGAGGTGAAGGGCTTTGTTCAGGGGTCACAGAAGTAAGCGATGGCGAGAATGGAACTTGTAACTTTTATATAGCACCTTTCCAAACAGAAGAACTGCCTCCACATTCCTACAAATTAGCATGAGAAGGTGAAGCGATGCAGCTGGTGGACTGAACTCCCCACCTCGTGACTTTTATTGAGCGCCTTTCCGTAATTAAAACTCTCACGCAAGCTTCCATAGCACTTCAAGTTTTAATAAAGTGAAGTGTGTTGAGCAGGGGGTGTGGCAGCTGCCCACTCTGACTTTACATGGTGCCTTACTATTGTGAACATCCACACACACACACACGCCCAGGGTACCCGACGCTGCAGTGCTTCATTTGTGGTCACACAGCGGGTCGTTTTGCAATGCCCTCTAAACTGGCAGACTCTGTTTATGTTTGAATTTCTGAAAAATGAACCCTGGCAGGTGAAGTGGGTAACTATGGGTCAAAAAAGGGGCACAGTGGTGGAGCCTAAACTGGCCACCTTGTGTTTTTATACAGCACCTTCCCATAATGGAACACCATCACCGAAGAACTGTTTCCATATTTCTACAAAACAAGTGCCAGCAGGTGAATTATCCACCTTGTGCCTTTCCATTGTGAACACTCTTGGCAAGGCGTCTTGCAGGTAAAGTCTGACCATTTTCATATTTTCCAGTGCAAGCACCGACATTCTATAGCGGGCAGTGTGGCTTAGTGGCTAGGGCATCGGATAAGTGGCAGGTTCAATCCCCACCTCCACATGCCCTTGACCTGCCTGCACTCGAGTTGTCAAGTCACTCATTTATAGAACACCTTCCACAGTTAACATCGGCGTGCAGTGTGAGCCCTTTCAGGTGTAATGTCTGAACTGGGCAGTCGGTTGTGCCCCTAGTGCCCACCTTTAACAAAGCATGGCAGAAATGCTTCTGCTCTTTCCGGATGTCAGTCGGCAGTGGCCAGCGCCACACATGGGTGACAGCAAACCTAAAGGCCTGTGATCCTATACAGCACCTTAGTAAACTGAGCCACGCCATCAATGAGCAACGCGACCTCAGACAGGTAAAGCAGCCCATACAGGAACTGACCCAACAACCCAAAAATCACTGGGGGGAGACACCGAAGCTAAAGTCTGCTCATTTTTATATAGCACCTTAGTGATCACCTCAAAGCACTTGACAGGTGGCACTGTGACCCTGGATAGCTAAAACTACCCACACAAGGACTGGCCCGTCAACCTATCACCACCAGGGGGCGACACTAACGGCTTTAAATTCAGTGCCCATAAGAGGGAATGTTCACTTAGCCGACTGCCACCAGCCTGACTGTTGAAGTGTTGCGTCGATTTATTTCTTCATTTTTTTTCCACTCCTAAATGAATCAAACATGCAGGCCTTCACTCTGAGCCATCAGTGTTGTTGTTTTATTTTTTTCTGTTATGGGACCCTTGACTGATACTCCTGGTGGTCTTAAGGCTGTGAAAATGCAAACACGGTGCAATTAGTGCTGCATCGGCAGACTGGAGAAATGAAAAGTTAATGAGGCCGTTTACTAAGCCATCGCGCCCACTTCCTACGTGGGCATCGGTTACTCGTTTCATTGGCGCCAGCTGCAGGGCGCACTGCTGACACCTCACCAAATGCGTTCTCAACAGGGAACAAAACAAACTTACCTTTCCAGCTCCCATAAGCCTCAAAAACTTCTGCTTCCGCTCATCGTTCCCCAGATCTGCTGCCTCCCAGCTAGAAGGCCCGAGCTGCAACACAAGAGAATCGTTCATTAGCTTTGATTTGAGGCAGTTAAAAGGCTTCACCGCCTTCAGAAGCTCACACAGCGCACAGTACCCGCCATGGTGCCAGGGCAGCCCACCGAGCATCACGGATAGAAGGGCTGCAGATGTGCCAAACGGTGCCCCTGGCACCTTTACCCACCTGCACATACCCAGTCGCCTGCAATCAAGAGACAAGCATGCTGGGCTAACAAGAGCCTCGAAAACGGCCCTGCAGTGTCCCGCCGTCCCATCCGGGCTCAAGAAACACCCTCATTATAGAAAGGAAGATTATGGGATGGCCTAGTTACACTTCAGTCTGCGTGGCGTGCAAACGGTGCAAGTCGTAACCCTTCCAAGAGGGGGCGTCCGTCCGTCCATCACAACCAAAAGAAACCCAAGGAGGCCGAAAACCCTGCAGGCGTCCCGGCCACTCACGGAACGGGCCGATGGAGAACGAAAGCGCATGCGTTTAGAAAAGTTTTTAGGTCAACACAAAATGAAAGGCGACGAATTGCCGCTTCCACATGCCGCGAAGCTCGGGCCGCAGGTCAGGCGCCTCTCTGCCGGCCCTACTACGCGCAGGCCCCACTGGCCCTTTGTGCGCCCCGTCAAGGCCCTCGCGTCTCCGCTGCCCCGTTGTTAGTTTTTAAAATGAACGTTTAAGGCGTGTCGTACTTGTGGCGAGGCGGCCCTCTTGACCCCGTGCTGCGGCTCCTCTTCCGAACTCATCCTTCGTAGCATTCACTCTCAGCCCGGACGTCGCACAAGCGCTCGCCTCGACTCGACTCTTCACCCGCGGAGTTCGAGCCCCGTTGCCTCCTGGGACTTGTAGTCTTTGTTGTTAAAATGTGAACTCCACGTCCCATAAGCCCCCACGCCTTAAAGGGCCACAGTCTTAATGCAGATGCCGTTCAAGCAGGCACTTATTTTCAGCGCCGTGGACAGGGGGACTGGGCGCAAAGCAGGGGGCAATTACTGGATGGGACGCTAATTTCGAGTTGTTAATTTACCTAAAATGTGGCTGGCCAGATTTTCATACTTCAAAAACAGGACACAAGTTATTAAAACGTTACTAAGCGCTGCTGGGCATCTGTTCGCCCTAGAAACTTTGTGCATGTTTTTAGACGTACAAATTAAAGCGCACAGGGTGGGTCTGTTATGATGGGCTTGGTTAGGGGTTTGTGTGGTCCCCCTTGGAGTTTTGTTGTGCCTCCTTTGGCTGGGGGGAGTGGTGCGAGGGGTCCTTGGTGGTTTGTTAGCTTTGCAAATTAGCGGCTGCGCTATTTTTGTTGCACAACATTCCTTTATAAAATTAATAGCCGGTTAGAGACGGCACATTTGGTAATATTCGAAATTTTTACACTGGACGCAATTTGTAAAAACGGTACTGTCCTGGAAAAAAATAAAATAAATTAAATTTAAAAAATGGGACGTCTGGGCAGCCTACCAAAGCTGCATGTGTACTCAGAAACCAAAATGGAGGAAGGTGTGTGGTGTCATAAACTTCTAAAAATCTAACAAGTAACGGCACAGTCGACAGTGTAAGGTGTTTGGGCAGCTCAACATGGTATGGAGGGAATGTCTAGGGGGCTAACCCTGATTAAATGAGGACAGCATCTGAACCCGAGACCCTCAAGCTGTGTGACCACTGCCTCAGTTGTAATGCTCTTGCCCTCTCCACATGAGTTTCTCCTTCTTCGTGCCTTGGTCCTCCCCACCCCACATCCCAAAGCCAAGCCAGATTGACCCAGTGTGCCATGTGATGGACTGGTGGCCCCCCTCAATGCTACCTTGTTGGTCCATGAGATCGGAAATAGACAGCAGTGTGGGATCCACAGGATAAGCCCACCTCAACCAGGTAAGCACCATCCACTAATGGCTGAGGAAAAATGGACTTTTAGAACATGAAATATAAAGATTGGGTGAGGGCTGTGGACACAGGGAGCACTCGGGTCCCTTTAGGGTTTTCGTCTGCATTCTGCATGTCCCCCTGGTCTGGTGTGACTGATCTGCTTACATCACACAGCCTCCCCAGAGAAGGGCTGTTCAGAAAATGGACAGATGGGTGGGCTTCACGGTGATCATGGTCTCCTGTGAACACGTGATGTGTTTTCATATTAATGTGATATACAAAGGCGCTATATACAGTACACTAAACACAATTGGTGCACTTGAAGGTGAAGATGGGCCCCTTCAGACAAATAAGGGGACAGATCACTTTCTATAGCACCTTTCATGGTGGGTGCCAAGGCATTTGATAAAACAAGGACCAATGTGGGATGATGAGGAGTCTGTTGCGCTTCATTTTATATAGCGCCTTTCACTGAGAGCACCGCCACAAGACACTTTACAAACTGATCCAAGGAAGCCTTCAAATGGGACTAAAGCTCAATGAAGTGACCAACAGCTGGCAGAGGCCGATGGCACTGCAAGGTTACAGTTGTGAAAGAGTTAAAGACAGAAGTCACAGAATGACAAGGGACGGGATCTTAGGTGACACTTACATGTCACAGAGGGTTGGACTTTCAAGAGTTAGTTAAAAACATGGAGTCATGTAGAGATGAGCAGGCTCCATGGACTTATAAGGGGACAGCAGTGACATGGTGGCCTTGAGTCGGGTATGGGGGGTGGAGGGGTACCATGGGGGTCATGGCATTATTTATTTTATTTTTTTATTCAGGACCACAGCATCAAACTTCAATGTTTTGGACCCAGCATGAAAACAAACGGAACAGAGCATCCAGTACCAAGATGCCAAAGATACCAGATGGCACTCCATTTTTACCTGATGATTTTCTTTTCATTTATTTTAACTCACATGCATTCTTCAGTGTAATATTCTGTGTATTGATACCCCACAAGCAGATGCTTAGCATGTAAGACGCTTTATTTGGAACACTATATACCCCCCTGTGCCCTGGTCAGAGTCCTTGGCAAGCAGCACTGACGGCAATGGCAGAAGGCACAGTGGAAACAGGCTAGCAGTGGTGCCACCTGGTGGCGAAGGCACTGCAGTGCCAAAGTCAAGACGGGAGGCTCGCTTTGTGTAAATTATTCCCAGGGATTCCTCCTCTGAGCATTGTCACCATGAAATGGGAATCTATAAATCAAGATGGTGTCCCCTCGATGTCCAGCAGTGACCCCACCCTTGGTGACTGAGGGAATCACCTCACCAGCAATTAATCCAGTTTACTATCAAAAGGCGCTATATTAAATGACCTGCAAATCTCTCTGTGTGAGCTTGATGGAGCTCACTTTATACAAACACAGAAGCAGCCCCTGAAAGGCGCTATATAAACCTGGGCTTGTTTATTGGTAAACCCCAAGAATGCAGGTTCAGTGCCAACCACTTCCCTTACCAGTGATTACACCGCAGAAACAATCAAGCAGCACTTGAAAAGAACCTGCACTGTGGAAAGGCACTATATAAAACACAGCATGACTGTAAACATTTGAACCTCCAGCACTGAATCTCCAAAGTCCCTCACATTGTATAGAAATGCAAACACACTCCCTGTAAAGGATGAGTACTATGAAAGGCGCTATATAAAATGGCCTCCAACTCTCTCTGTATGAGCTCACATTATGGAAGTGTAGAAACAGCCCTGGAAAAGCGCTATATAAAATTGGACCTGTTTGTTGGCAGATCCCAGGAATGCTGGTTCAATGCCAGTCACTCCCCTCACCGGTGATCACATTGTAGAAACAAGCTGAACTGTGGAAAGGCGCTATATAAAATGTGGTTGGTCTGTAAACTTGTGAGACTTCAGCTCTGATCTTCCAAGGGGCCACTGACTGACACTCACACTTTGTAGATCTGCACACATTTCACCTGTAAAGGATCAGTACTATGAAAGGCGCTATATAATGTCACACAGATGGCTCGAATCCAAATAAAAACATAGACCTCTCCACTGGTTGACAATTTTGATATTAATTGCTGATTTGGTGTCATATAGTTTTATATATTCTTTATTTATAAATATTATAAACAATAAACTTAAACAAATTATACATGGTTTCAAACACAATTAAATAAGAAATACTACACAAAAAAATTAAACTTTTACATCACTTGTTTCTGCAGATATAAAGAGTTAAAGTTAAAATTTCGATTTTTTTCAAAATTGCCGCCATTTTCAAAAAGACGTAATTTCCGGCTTTTTGCAAGAAAATTGAGGCCTGCGACAACCGCCATTATTTTTGAAAATTTGCAATAGGAAACCGTACATTAGAAAAGTATATCAAAAATGCCGGAGTACATGAAAAACTAAGCGTCATAAAACCGTACGGATCTTCAACTAAATTGTATCCATACACTTAAATCCTATTGGGTATCACGTTTTCCTTAACCCTGGGTGAAGGACCCGCCAGAGATCCTGGCCTAGAATGTGGGGGCCATGCTCGGGGCACATGGCATCCCACATTCCCAGCACCATCTCATTGGTTTCTTTGCTCTGTTTCTTCTTTCTTCATCCTGACCTTTACAGATGGGTGTCCCATGGCAACTCTGTGACATTTCAAGTGGACTTTGAGTGACACCGAGAGCTGGACTGAAGTGTTGTTGACCGCGGTGTGGTGGCCCTTATTCAGTTGGGATGCCTCTATAGTGGAAGGACCAGTGGAGAGTGAATGCACAGGGCACTACCTCCTCCAGAGCAATAGA
Organism: Polypterus senegalus; assembly: GCF_016835505.1. NCBI lineage: Eukaryota > Metazoa > Chordata > Cladistia > Polypteriformes > Polypteridae > Polypterus > Polypterus senegalus. The sequence goes on from NC_053154.1 coordinate 333,312,465, forward strand.
TGGCAGCACCCCAGATTCCCACAGGGCATGCTGGGACTTGGAGTTTGTGGGCTCAGCCCTGTTGGGTTCCAGAGGTGCCACCAGGGGGTGCTGTATGATTTGGCGAGCCCTACTTCAATGGCCTTCCGCCACACCCGGGAGTACTTTGGGATCGTGCTAATGGGCCATCTGGAGTGCCCCCATGTGCAGCTTGGAGTTGGGGGGTGGCGGGGGGGACAAAGCTTACTGGCAGAGGAGTGGAGACAGAAGTTCAGAAACAGAGTCTGACAGAAGAAGTAGTGCTGTGTGCTGGCGCTTATTTGTATTTTGTGGTGCCCACCTTTGTGTTTCCCCCCGTAAATAAAAGCCTTGTATGTGAAAACTGTGTCTGTCTGTCTGTGTCGGGTTTGGGGAGCTGGTGTGCCCCCTGCAGGCTACAGCAGACAATGCTTCTTTTAGAACAGCTCATTGAGAAGGCTAGAAGGTGAAAAGTGCCACCTGTCATTTTGTTAGGAAAGTGCCACTCCAGCAGGGCACCTCCACCATGTGCCCAACTCCTTTCTCTTCGGTGACCAGAAGGCGTTGTAGATGACGGCTCTGGGGCCTCCTCCTGTGTGAGCCTGATGAGTGCAGTACCAGCAGCGGCAGGTAGGTGGCAGCACTTTGGGAGTGGGGTATAATATAAAGGTGCAAGGGTGTGAGGGCACAGGGGGGTCAGGGTGAGCGGAAGGGACAACTGGATAGGATGCGTGTTTAAGGAGAGTCTTCATTTCTATTCATCTCATTCTTATCCTCTCAGAGGGCTACAAAGACCCCCCTGAAGTCCTAGATGATTTTTAAAAGTCTTTATGAAAGGGTTGCCTCTGAAGAGCGCTATATAACAAAACAAATGTTGCATTGTTGTGGATGAACATCGAAGGGCACTTGAAATGCATGTATGAAGCTGCTCTTACACAAGAACAATGAGTTTAAAAATGAGAAACTCGGCCCCTCAGTGGTGGCATGTTGGCTTTGGTCCGGTGGCAGTCCAAGAGGGCGCTGCCATCTCAACATAACTGACTGACTCCTTCATCCACGATGACTTAGGGTCTTTTGAGATCCGACTGGCTACATTTCCTTTGTTTTTCCAAATGCAGTACAGGCAGGTGAAGTGACTCACACTTGTGTCAGTAGTGGGATCAGAGCCCACGACTTCAAGGTTTGAAATCCATAGCCTTAAATACTACATGGTGCCAACTGATGCCCATTTGGAACCTTTGGTGGGGAAGGGGGCAGTGCCCCCTGGTGTCCATTGCAGGTAGTCAACATTCGACTTCAAAGATGTGGGGAGTGTGGTTCCCCTCAAAGTACTGAGCGTGCACCCCTTCATTAACAATAATGTGGCTCCTCTGTGTATATACTGCAGAATTAATGGAATGTGTGCCCCCTTACCTTTCACATCTGGTGCCCTCGGCTGATGGTGACTTCAGCTTATGGGGCAGGGGGTTCACTTCAGTGACTGGACAGCACATTCCTCCAGTTATAAATTGTCACCTGTCTATGTCCGTGGACTTTACAGAGTACGTGACACTTGGGGTCCGGAACGCATGCCCCTTTCCTTTCATAAATTGTGCCCCTAATAGAGTGACCAGCTCAGGCTTTAATCGCTATTCCAAATTTTTGTGTTGTGGACACCCTGTGCCTCCTCCTGAAAGATGCCACCCTGAGGAGCTGTCCATGTCGCCCATACTTAACTCTGCCATGCCACTAAACACACCGCCCGATACTCTGAGCGCAGGCGGATATGAAATCCCAGCTGCGTTTGTACTGATGGCCGACTGAGCCTCGTGGGACGGGACTTTGTGTCACTGCCAGTGTAGCCTGTGGTCACTCGGTCCCTCACGCCCAGGTCATCTTCGCTCAGATCTGCTCCATTCTCAACAGCCTATCTAAAGGCCTGCAAAGGCGCTATATACACTGGTCATTTATATCATTGGCTGAAGTGACACGATTGGCTTATTTAAAGTTTGTATGATTGGAGACATGTGACCCTCCTGATGCATGTCCAGCATGCCCACCTCGAGGACGGTAAGGAAAGGACTTCTTTGAAATGATCAACGTGAAAATAAAAGTATTCTTTTAGCTCATCTGGACTTATGCAAATGAGGCTTAAATGAACTGATAAACATTTCCATAATTAACACCAAATCAAAGTCTTAAGATATTGGAGGCTGCGCTCATTATGTAATTAGGGATAACATGGATTTAAGTTCTCGTATTTAGATGTCATTAATTAGACAGTCCCCGTTAGCTTAAAAGAAATTATCAGACCCCGACTAAACTTTGATGAAATTTAGAGTAACAAGTAGGAAATTTAGGTCATCTAATGAGAACACACTGTCCCACTTTAGGCGTCCAAATGGGATTAGCCTCATTAGCATGTATGCAAATGACGCCTCACTTAATTACATAACAACGTCTCCATTAAAAATTTAAGATGACGCTTGTGTCTCGCAGTTGGCGGAACCTCATTAAAGAGAGGTGGTCTCAGCCTGGGGGGGTGGGGGGTTTTGTCACGGCGAATGCTGTACGGAATCCGCGCCCAGCAGGGAGTGGCGCACGTGGCGACGGTGGCACTGCGTCTCAAGCTGAGTGTTTATCTACGGGCGCTGCTCTACAAACCCGCATGGCCTTCGTTCTTTGCAGCCTCCTCTGTCTGATTGGCTGCCCTTCACTCCTCCCATCTGCTCCTGAGTGGGTGGGCTACTCTTCTATCTGGTCACCTCCCACAAAGGCCAGTAGTGCCTCCCAGTGGCTACAGCAGGGCATACCACACACCTACCTGGACAGAATCAAAGACACTCAGCTCTGTCGGAATGCTCATTTTATATAGCGCCTTTCAGCCGCTGTTAAACTTCATTTAATTCACTCTTGTCCTACATTTTGTGTCCCTGCTTGTCCCCCCCAAGTCCATCTTGGGCAATTGCAGCCATTCAGTGCCAGCCTCATTGTTGGTGTCCAGGCCAGGCCAAGTAGAAACAAGTAGAAACACGTAGCTGGCTCTCTCCCCCTTAATAGCTACGGTGCCCCCTGGTGTCCAAATGTTCTCAACACCAATTCAAGGCTGGCGAAAGACGCTATACTGTATATATTGGCAGTAGTAATCTATTATATGATGTGGGTATCCCTGGTGGGGAGTGGAAGATATGGGGGGGGGTCTAAGAAGCTTCAAAAGGGTGTGATCATAGTGTGAGTGGGCCACACTCAGGGGGTCCTTCCTTTTGTCATAAGTGTGGTGACATCATAGCGGGGTGACTCTCCAATGCCCCCAAATGCTAATCATAACTGGAGCCTCAGGAGACCCTAGAGAAACCTGTTCATAAATAATGGCGGTCCAATGAGTCTGCAGCCGCAGCGCCCCCTGCCTGTGGCCTACACACCTACTACTGATGTGGATCAGGGGGACGTCGGACGTCTCGTTTGGTGGCCATGCTGATTTCGTCATTAACCCTTTCGTGGCCGCAGCTCTGCCCCCATTTTTTTAATTTTCATTTTCTCGGCCACAATAAAACTGGAGGTCCTAAAACAAAGAGTTTGGGCGCTCGCCGCGTTGGCACACGCCTCCGCCCACATAGTCATTATGGCTAATTAAATCTTTAATATGCGAGCGCTTTAAAGTAATACAGAATGTCACAAGGAATCGGCTTCCTGCTGTTAGCAATTAAAACGAGCCCCCCTCCTGCATCCTGCCGCAGAAGAAGTCACACTTCGGGATTTTCTCCTTTAACGAGCCTCGCCTGCGAGTTCAAAAGAGACGGGCCTGGTGGAGATGGTGACGGTGTCGCCAGCTGGGGGCCCAGGACCCGGGGTGCCACACGGTAGCCATTCTCAATGCCCCATCTCTTCTGTGGGTGCCCTACAATAGACTGGCACCTCGGTCATCGTCTGCTAGAAGGGGCACCGGCCCTGGAACCCTCAGTTTGAGTAGATGGATACACAAAATGACCTGTGAACCCGGTAGCTAAGGCCACACGTACACACACAGCAGACATACAGACACACACACTTACAGTGTGCAGTCACACACACACACACACAATGAAGCACACATGTACACACACACAGGGACACACACACACACCTATACACTAACACATGCATATATGGACGTACACCCACCCACCCACATGGCAGCCTATCTGTACGTCAGTAGTAATATGACCACCACTAGAGGGCAGCGCACCTGACAAAACCAACATTATGCTAGTCAGCCATGGTGCCACTTAAAATTGCTTGAGTGTCCAGTTTGCCCACCTGTTGTGCCAAGGTGCCCGTTCTCCAGTGGCAGAAGAAAGGCTGTCAGGCTCATCCGAGTGGATCTGGGAGAACCCGAGAAGCCAAAGCAAGGAGGTCAAGCAGATGAGCCCCACCAGGACCTTTCTAGTATGACGACCATCGACGTTTGATTGACCCCCATGGCTCTGCAGACTAGCCAGATGGACAGAGGACATTTGTGAAGTGTACTGCTGTGAACAGGGAGGGCCCACTTTGCTGTGTCTGCCCACCTCATTATTAGCTGACCACCCTCTCTCCAGTGTCAATCCGCTAACCCACTGAGGTGGGACTCCATCCTGCCATTGACTGGTCATAATCAGGTCACCTTCATGTTGGAGTTGATGACCACTAGGTTTACACACGCTGTCAGGGCACACTCTCGTTTAATAAGGAGCCCATCTTTGATTGGCTCACTGCCGTAATGATGGGCATGATGGTCCCTTCAGCCACTTGTTAGCAGATCCTGATGATGAGATGCTACGTTAAGGACTTGTAGTGTCAGGCTGTTTTTGGGCAACCATCTGTCAAGACAATAGTGACTGCAGATGGCCACCATCACTGGGGGGTAATGGAGCCCCCACAGCTGACACCCATGTGACTTAGGGTCCCCAAGTGTTGCTAATCCGTCATTAATCACCTGCACATTGACCGCTGCCCCAGCTGGCCACCTGTGTTACTGTGTTCAAGGTCATCATCAGCTCAGCTCTCCCACAAGAGGACATTTGTTTGGCCACATAAGTTAGAAATCACTGACAAGGTGAAGTCAGAAGAAAACAAGACGGACCACCAATCAGCCACGTCCAGCACAAAGGTAACCTTCATTGCATCATGTTCATCTGGTTTGGTTCTCGTAAGCTCCACTGTCATTAAGCAGCCTGGGCTCTGAAGGTTCTACCACAGAAACGTGGGGGCTTTCCAGTATGAGGACCTCCGACGCTTGATTGGACATAGGACATCTGTGAAGTGCGGTGCTGTGCATGTGGAGGGCCCACCTTGCCCACTTCATTATTAGGTGTCCACCCACAAGTCTTCCAAACAGGCTCAGCTCATCGGGCGAAGGACACCACCAGCCGTCCCAAGAGTAGACCCTGTCTACTCCTTTAGTCGCTCCATTTGGTTTGGTTGGCTTGAACACTTCAGGAATTTCTTAGCGGAGTGACCTGCATATGAAGCCCACAGCAGGTGGGTCCCCCTCTCCAGCCACCATTGTTCAGGGCCAGTGCGGTGCCATCTGCAGGCAGCATCAGCTGTTAGGATGGACCTGTGAAGTCCCCGTCCTGGTCCTCCATCATTGTGACCCAGCGTTGGTGGAATAGTCTGAACAGATGGTCCTTTAGTGGCCCATGTTGAGGTTAGTCGGTCAAGTCCTCGCTCTGGCCTGTCTCTAACGCAGGACTCTAATGGGACCTCCTGATTCCTTGTCATATGGAGACTCTCCTTCAATGGACACTGGGTTGTCTTCATGTGAATCGACCCTCCTTCTTGTTCATCTTGTCCCAGTGACCCTGAGCTGAATTTAAACAGAAAATGGACAGATGGACGATTTCTCTTGTATTTTATGATGTGACTGGTGAAAGGTGCCATACTGCATAAGACTGACCAGAGCTACACACACACACACACAATATCCGGAGGTGGGAGCTGCATGCCACTTTATAGACCCTTGCATACGCCCAGGATAATTTAATGGGGATTGGCCTAGTGTGGCAGGGAGTGAGGGTGAGAGGGCTCTGCCATGGACTGGCATCCCGTGTGGGGTTTGGTCCTGCCTTGCCCGAGGTCCCGCCAGTGTATTCTCCGCCCCTTACAACCCTGAACTGGATTAAATGGGCTTGATGGTCCAATGTGCTATGTGTGACGTACCTGCAATAAGGGCAAGTGGGGCACTCCACCAAGCTCCCTGCAGATGGCGCTGTTGTGCAACAGTAAATCAGTAAGAAATTCACATCGCGCAGCAGTTCTCAAGCTCAGCCCTGGCGCCACCCGGTGGCTGAAGGTGTCTGGTTTTCTCTTTTCAATTGGACTCCTGGATGAATTCCCCAAGCTGTTATTTCCCAGTTTCTGTGTTTTGGAGTTCATGTAAAAATGATAAAAGTTATAATAAGGGGGGCAAACTACACAGAAAGAGCTAAACTCACAAGAAAACAACAAAAGATAGCCAGGAAATGAAGCGTATGAGAAAAACACAAATATCTTCAAATGTCTTCTAAATGTGAAAATCACACAGCTGTGCTTTTCTGAACGCAGTGTAAGAGACGCTAACTGGATGAGGTCAAGGGGAGGGAAACCGACTGGGAAACTGGGGGGCAAAAAACCTGCAGCCACTAGGGGGCACCAGGCCCGAGTCTGAGAGCCACTGCTGTTAAAATGTTTTAAGGGAAACTCAGCTTCATCAGTACGACTGAATTTTTCCAATTCCCATTTTAAAAAAAATTCCCAGTTTTACCAGATTCCTTTTTTCTTAGAATTTTTGTGGAATTTCCATTTTTTTATTGCTCCAGTTTCTCCATTTTTTTGTTTTATTTCCAGTTCTCCCAATTCTCCATAAAACACCATTTCATATGTAGATTTCATTTTGGACTTTGTGAAGTTTGCCTTGTACTTGGTGCTGCTTGTTTCTTTCAGACCCTCGGACCCCCAGTGTTCTTGTCATACCTGTGCTCAGGTGTGCACAGGTGTAGCCCCCCTAAGGACAGACCCGCTTACACAATTAATGAGTTGATTTTTTTGTGACAGAATGTAAGAGGTGCCCAGACTTCTACATCTCCGGATTTTGGAAATGTCCCCGTCATGATCAGGAGCTTCGTCACCCACCGATAGACAGCACAGTTTAGCCCACAGATTTAGGAAAACTCGTTTGTGCTTCTGCCATCAGGGTCAAGGATTTGATGTTGAGGTCTCTCTTTGTCATGTCCTTGGCCGGTTGTCCTGCACCACTTAACAGATCTTCAGCTGCTGTGATTTTGTCATCCAAGGTGCCTCAGATGTCATCAGACCCCGTGTCTCTCCATCGCTCCCCCGTGTGATGTTTACTGGGAGCCAACTCAGCTTCTTCCAGTTCATGCCTGTGTCCACTGCCAGCCCCTCCTCACATGACTCACTTGGGGTCATGAGAGGTGATGGCATCTGTGAGCCGATCCCAGCCAAGATCCCTCCTGTGGTCACCAGGAGCCGTACATGCAGGCCAAGTAGACGTAAGCAGAGGAGCTGCTCTTGTAAGTGCTGTCCCTTAAGTGTGTTGTCACCTCTCACTCGCTCACTCACACTTCTCCAGACAGCTCCACCCATTCTGACAGAATCTCATCCCAGGCTCCACCCACTTGGACAGCGTATTTTTATTTTTCTTTTTTTCTTCCTCTTTCTCTCCCCCAACTCTGCCCCCTCAGACATTTTTTTTTTTATTATTTCTGTTTCTCTTTTCTCTATCAGGCTCCTCCCTCAGACATAATATTTTTCTTTCCCACCTCCCAGGCTCCACCCACTCTTTTCTTTTTCTCTCTCTCTCTGTCCCGCCCATGCCCCACCTGTTGGACAGCATCTCACACTCTCTCTCTCCGCCAGTTTCTATCTCTCTCTCTCAAAGGCTCCGCCCATTCTGACAGAGTGTATCCTCAAACCCCGCCTCCTTAGACAGCATGTGTTTGTCTGTCTGAGTGTCTGTCTCTCTCTATCACTGGCTCCGCCCACTAGAACAGCATTTTATTCTATTTCTTTCTCTTACTTCCTTCCTCCTTCCCTCTCTCTCTCTCTCTCTCTCTCTCTCTTCTCCAGGCTCCACCTTCTAAGAAAGCAATTTTTACTCACTCCGTATCTCCAAGGCTTTTTCCTTCTCTCTCTCTGCAGGTCCTCCAACTTACAGGGAAAACTTAAAGGTTGGTGGTAGGATTAGCACTCCAGCACCATAAAAAAACCCTCCTACTGTTCCAATTTGTGGTGCTGAGGTGTCCCAATCCAGGTGGTTCATCACGTTGTGCATGCTGTCAACCTCTCCCTCAGGCTCCACCCCCTCAGACAGAGTGTGTGTGTGTGTGTCTCTTTCTCTCATCCACCCCACCCCAGTCTTCGTCCCTTCGGACAGGGTCTCTTCCTCTTTTCCAGGCCTTTGTTACCCCTCCAGAGTTTTCATGCCAAACTCCTGCTAAGGTGAAGTGCCAGTCTACACACACACGCTGTCATTTCAGGGCTCACGTGCACACACAGGTGCATTTCCTTACTGATGTGCTTGGTGCTCCATTCAGAGTCGCTCCCCCACCATGTGATTCTGAGTGGTTTCTTTCTTAAAGTTCTCTCCTCACCCACCCCTCGTTCTCCCAGGGTCCATCACCCAAGTCCATGATGCCAGACTATCATCACACCTGCCATCAGTTCAGCTTCTCCTCTGAGTGGACCTACTGAGAAGTTCCTTGTTACTGCATGCAGAATGGGGCGTGGCAGGGTGTGGGCGGGGCTTAACATGTAACCCCGCCTGAAATTCTTAGACATTTGGGTTCCAAACTCCATGATAGACAGGAAGGATGTGACCTGCACGCAAATGATGAAAATGACATGCTTATATCACCTGGCTTACTTGACAGACCATCATTATTGGAGTCAGACAGCCATCCCATAACCCTAACCTTAACAACAGTATAACTGGGCATATGATGGTTAGGCTAGCCTAACAACAGGCGGAATGGGGAGTGACGCCCCGCATTATGGGCGGAGTTTAACTCAGCCATATTTAGCCACGCCCCATTTCGCAAGCTGTAAGGGTAGTTGGATGGGACGTTAGAGGGCGCTGCTGAATCGGTGAACCGCTGGACTTCAGACCCGCGCCGCGTGTCGTACCTGCCAGAGTTTGTCAGCGCTGACCTAAGCACGTCTGCCTCTTACCCTCCTAGTGAATTTACACATCTGGGAGGCACAGCCATACGCTACATGAGCGGATCCACCTGCCTACCGCCCGTTCGCCGAGGCGTAGACCTTGATTCGGAACGGCAGTCGTGTAAACTGACAGGAGGATGACATCGCTTTCAGTCCACTCCGACATCAAAGCTGCCGCTCCCGGTGGAGGCTTCTCCGTGCTGTTCACACATTTAGTGATTTTCGCCCAAAGGAGCCTCTGGGCCTTCTGCATTGTGTTTGATGGTTAAAAGGAAAACCCGTTCATGTAAATCCACAGTTTATACTTTCAACAGTGAAAGTGAAAGCCTGCTGGAAGACAAACAAGGCGCGTCACTATTAACAAACTCCACTTCAAAATCGACCCTAGCGACAACCTCAGCGACATCCTCAGCCGGAGGTTCGGAGACTCCGCCATCGGGAGTGGCACGGCGCTCGGCCCGCGGGAAATCAGCACGTGCCCGGCGTCTCCTCCGGAAACTTCAGCTTCCCCTCGACGATGTGAAAAATTAGAGGGCAGGCTGAGCGGAAATTTCTCGGCAACAGCGCGAAAAAATACAACCAGCACAAAATCAAGTACAGCTATAATAATAATAATAATAATAATAATAATAATAATAATAATAATAATAAAGAAGAAGAAGAAGAAGAAGAAGAAGAAGAAGAAGAAGAAGAAGAAGAATATCCAGGGCCAAGAAAGCCAAGAAGAAAAACGTTGCTTGTGTTTCCTATGAGATGCTTGCATACGAGCTCTAAAATAACTGCACTTGCATTTACGGTGCAATGCGAATAAAAGAAGAGTAGAAACAGCACAATATAACGGTCGATAAATCGGCGGATAGACATATAGACAAATAGGAAAGGCACTACATAATAACAGAGAAAGAAAGTAATATATAAGAGATAGACACGAATAACACTATAACTTGATAGAGTGAAAGGCACAATAATTAGATAGATAGATAGATAGATAGATAGATAGATAGATAGATAGATAGATAGATAGATAGGCACTGTATAATAGGGAAGGTCTATGTGATATATTGGTAATAAAAAATACAATAGATACATTTGAACGCCACCACATATTGATAAATATATTTGAAAAAAATTATACAATAGATTTAAAGGCATTAAATAATGCACAGATTTCTTTAAAAGCCGCTATATAAACGATTTACGGGTGCTGTATGAAAGATATATTAATAAATCTGAAAAACATTGTTGCACTTGAAAGGCAATTAATAGATCAAAGTAATACATAATAAAGACGCGATAGATACATAGATAGATAGATAGATAGATAGATAGATAGATAGATAGATAGATAGATATATGGATGAAAGGCACTATATAATAGATAGATAGATAGATAGATAGATAGATAGATAGATAGATAGATAGATAGATAGATAGATTTTAATATTAGTATCGATAGATAGATAGATAGATAGATAGATAGATAGATAGATAGATAGATAGATATATGGATGGATGAAAGGCACTATATGATAGATAGATAGATAGATAGATAGATAGATAGATAGATAGATAGATAGATAGATGAAAGGCACTATATGATAGATAAATAGATGGATACTCCTCTGCGCTTTACGCATTTATTGATCTCGTGACAGTTTTAAACAGCGATGTCCATTTCGTTCGACGCGTCCTTCGTATACTTTATTTATAAAGTGACGAAAACCCCAGTATATTTGCTTAAAACAATTGTTCTTTCTTTCTTTCTTTCTTTCTTTCTTTCTTTCTTTCTTTCTTTCTTTCTTTCTTTCTTTCTTTCTTTTTCAGTTATGTATGTATGTGTGCATTTATTCAATTATATCTGAGTACGTGTCCGATCCCCATGCCCTGCGCTCGGTGTCAGGGCGAGCGTTCAAGATCCCCCTTATCGTTGAATAAATTCACAGCGTAAAATTCCAGAAGAGGGAGGAGACGCCAAATGTCACGATTCCATTGAGTGTTTATGTGAATGTGATTTTCCGGACAGCTCGGTGACAATGTTGCTGCTGCTGCTGCGGCGCCGGGTCTGAGGTGAGGTCGGTCGCGCTCGTGGACTCGTTCTGCTCTCTTCGGCCGCATGTCGCCTACTTGTGCACCCTTCTCTCGGCTCTTCGCGCTGTACTTTTTTTGCACACTTGCTTTGTTTTATTAAGCCCACTCGAGAACAAAGACTCCAGCCTTGTACTTGACGTGCGGTGCCGGAGGAGCCCGTGGAAAAGTACAACGACTGAGTCAAAGTCGAGCAAAAGCAGCGAGCATCATAAAAGTCTGAGACCAGATAATTGGAATTTATTTTTAATACTCACTATCGTTTTAGTCTCATGTGTCTGGAGCCGTTCTGAAATGGGCCCCTGACATTTTATGCGTTTTCCGTGTATTATTCTCATTCATTTTATACGTTTGCTCTTTTTAAGGAGCGTTTCTGCTCCGCTAAATTGCAAGCCCCGAACTGACCCCGTTTTCGGCCGAAAGCCGAGATGTCTCTTTTGTCTTTTTGGTGTCAGCAGTTTTGGCTCCCCGTCTGTTTTCGGCTTAATTTGCTTTACCATGAAATACAATTTGCATGAAGCAAAGCAGTGGAGCTGCGGTGTGCACGACAAGTCCACATGTCGCTCACTTTTGTTGTCCCCACGCCAGCATAGACGGGACAAGTGAGCGTATTCACCGCACGACTGAAGTTTGTCACCTTTCTGTCCTGACGCGTAAAAGACGCCGCAGTTAACAAGTCGCTAAACGAAGTCCCCCTAAGGCTCCGCTTCCCGCACGCGTGTGCTTTTGAATGAGAACTTCGTGTGTCATCTTTGAGAAGCTGTGCTCGACTTCCACGAGGTTATTTTTCATTTAAGGTGGACATCTTTGCACAATCTTAGCCGAGGAATAAAATCGAACGGCAAACAGATTCTTATTGCGTGGCATCGGGAGGCTGCAATGCTCAAGTTCAACGAAGGGTGGCGTCTGAGTCACGTCAACCGCTCAAAGAAGCGACGGCCTGCTATACCTGCTTGATGGAGGCTTGCGTTGAGAGTTTGAAACGTGCAGGACGGCCGCCACCCGACGGAAGAGCTGCCCCTCCATCCAAGACACGCACGCGCTCGCGGGGAAATCGACACGACAGGTGGCTTCGACACTTTTCACGGATTTTCGTTTTACGCACAACGACGCGTTAATTAAACTGAGCAGCAGTACGATGAAGTTCTTGTTAATTCCACCACATAAACGAAACCTCTGGTGGATCTGTGGATGCAAACAGCAATCACGGGTCCGTCCAGCCACCCCTGCTCTGCCTGCGCTTTCGCTGAAGCAGGAGACGGATCCCACCCTGGCAGCAGGGGGCAAGGGGCCGCAACCGGGCCAGGCAACTCACAAAGCTCCGTTTGATTTAGAATTGAAGCTGCGTTAACACACCTTAAAGAACGCGCTAGTCCGTATACAGAAATTAAGAAGTACATCATGTATATGTGTGTGTGTGCAAATGACCTTCAATATATATGTCTATGTATATGATATAAATATATGTTTATGACATATTAATGTACAACATATACTGCACATGCAAGCAAATATACTGCAAATACAGTATATATATATTTATATATGTGTGTGTATGTGTGTGTGTGTGTGTGTGGGCGAACTGCATATTACGCGTTCATGTATTTGTAAATGATGTTGAAAAAAATCCCAACACTTTCATAAGTAAGGACAATACTTGCATTAAGACACGCATAGATAGATAGATAGATAGATAGATAGATAGATAGATATGAAAGGCACTATATAACTGATAGATAGATAGATAGATAGATAGATAGATAGATAGATAGATAGATAGATAGATAGATAGATAGATAGATATGAAAGGCACTGTATTATAGATAGATAGATAGATAGATAGATAGATAGATAGATAGATAGATAGATAGATAGATAGATGCACTATATAATAGATGATACATGGACATGAAAAATGTTGTATAACAGATATATAAATACGAAAGTAATAAAATGTACTTAGATAAATAGCCGGCGTCACAAATAAATATAACATATTTGTAAAAAAAAATGAAGAATCAACGCCTTCAAAATCAACGTTAAAGGGGAAAAAGGAGAAGAAAGTTAATTCGATGCTGTAAAAATTAAAACAGCAGTAATAATATCAGTAAAGAAAGAACCCCTTATTATGAAAAACCTAACGGTCTGATTTGGAAAGCACTGCCGCGGAGGTTACGATTATTTATTAATTCCACATTTAATCGTCTCTGAAAATACGAGTGTGAAACAGAATCTGTAAATAAGCGAAATAATTTACCAGCTGCCTCGTAAAGTCCTGCTGAGCTTCATACGCGGGCACCATATACAGCTTCATAAATTGCTCCGTGTCTTTTTCAGTCCTAAATTCACTAATACATGAAAATTATTCGGGAGGAAAACCGCACTATGGAAATACACGATTTCACGCAAAATTTGTTTTATGCAAAAAATGACCAAAACATATTGTGAAATTATAGCGATGCTCTTTTAAATGGAATTTGGAACAGCACCGTTATATGATAAACAGATAAACAAATCACAGTGTGGTTAACATTGAAATGTGTTCCATATATATATATATATATATATATATATATATATATATATATATATATATATATATATATATATATATTATATCTTGGTGAGAAACTACGAAGGTTTATTATAAGCGACCGATTTAAAGGCGCACTTCTGTTATTTCTATTATTTTTGTTATTTTTATTGTTTTTTTTTTTGTAATTTCTGTAATTCCTCCGTGTTGATGAGGGTTATTAATTAAATACCATATATACAGTGATTTAGAAAATTCGATCTTCATGTGCTGCCATAAAACAAGACGTCCGCTATGTTCTGCTTCAGTCCCGTGTAAATCTGATCTTATAGAATTGGTATTTTTATTCTCAGTAAAACCTTTAATTATAAATGTCCGTGTAAGAAAGAAAGAAAGAAAGAAAGAAAGAAAAAGAAAGAAAGGCTCGAATAAAACCGAGCCCCGTTTGCACCATCGGAAGGTGCGCCTGTTAGTTTTCATTTCAGTCAGAGAGCCGCCCGGACTGACGCGCTGAACACGCGTGCGGGTCGCGACAACGCCGAGTTTGTATGGCCGTTCTGCGGACGTTCGAACGTTTGACGGGCGCCTTGCCAAAGCGTCACATCGTTGTCTCCTTCAGTTTATTTCTGCTTTCTACAAAATAGTAATAATACTACTAATATTAAAAACAAACCTGGGACTTCGCGGGTTAACGATCTGGCCAGAAGCTGAGGACCGGCAGCGTTAATAATTCAACTTTACATAATGTGATACAAATTTAATCATTGATGTTCGTATGTCTGTGTATATTCATTTTTGATGGAATCGATTGTTGCGTGATCTTTTGCTCTGTTTGATCCACTTGAAGCTATAGGACCAGCGATGTGGTTTGTGCCGACATTTTGTTTCAATTAAATTTTATTTTACTTTAAAATGGGTTTCCTAATGCAGCTGTCATATTTATTTTATGAGATCATCGGAAGTTTACACCAGCGCTAAGACGTGACACTTTTTTCTGTCTTACTGGCAAAAAAGAAAGAATGCAAATTTAAACGGTGTTAAAATACTGAACTTTTATTCTTTGCCATATTTTACATAATTAGTGGATGAAAGATCAAAAGAGTGCTGACGGTGGCGGTTCGTGTATTTAGCCTGAATTAACGGGCGTGCGCCTGCCTGTCTATCATATAGCGCCGTTTACATCTATCTATCTATCTATCTATCTATCTATCTATCTATCTATCTATCTATCTATCTAATTGCGTGCGTCTTTTAAACAAATACATATTCGTGCATCAGTTTGACACTGCAAATAGAACTTCTTACAGCAAATAGCCCTTTGCACTTTTTAATACTTAAAAAAGAAGAAAAAAACTTTTTAGTGCAGCAGGTTTATTGCCTGGGAGGCAGTACACGGGTTGAATTATTCATTTTTTCCTTTGGTGCACACTGAATGTGGAGTTGAAGATGTGACGTGCGGATAGGATTTTTGCAGGAACAAAGGGAATGTGAAAATGAAAGAGAGACAGAGAGGCTGGCAGATGTGATGAGATGTGATGAAGGTGTATCGAGCCTGGCACCCCCCCTCTGGATCTCTCTCTCTCTCTCTCTCTCTCTCTCGCTCTCTCTCTCTCTCCTTCTCCTTGTCTGTTCAGCCCTGTGTGACTCCACACTTCGCACAAACGGCTTTTTTTCTAGTGCAGCCTGCCCTCTGTCAATGTAAGTACAACATTCTATTATCAGCATGCAAATTGAAAGAATCGATTGTGTCCGTCTATTGTTGAGCCGTGATATCGAAATGTCTGCCGTTTGAGACCGCGGCACGGACTCTTCTGGCAATTGTCTCCTCTCGTGACCCGGGTGCTCATGAACTTCTGGGAAAGTTTACTTATTTTAGCACTTTTTTTGGGATAATTTTAACGCTCGCAGTAAGCTGAAGCGGCAGTGTCACTGGAAGCCACTTTGACGCCACTTCACTTGAACATTTCACTCAGCTGCTCCGATTTTGCCGGTGAACTTTTTTTTCCAGTCGTTTTAAAATATTTATCGTCATTATTTGGTTGCACACAAAGTGACGCCATTTACTACAGACAGTTCAAATAAACAGTTTAGCTTTATTTATTTTAAGATTTTTTGAATGCAAAGAAGACGACACATTTGCTAACGTGCGAGGTTGCAGCGGAATATTGAAGACGCGAATACGCCGTTCCAGACTGGAGTTTTTTTTTTTATTTTAACGATTTCCATTTATATTATCAAGTTGTTTAACCTATGCTAAAAACAGGGTTTGTTTGCCAAGTTACCTGCGGTTTATGGATTATTCAGTGTTTCTTCAGTGAGAAAACTGTGAGCTCCACACTCGAGTTATTACAGCGAAATGTAACGCGAAAAGAGAAAACCGAAGCCAACGGACATCGGCTATTTTAGGCGGCAATTACCGCACTTCCTCGACTCGCTTCGGTCAGGTTGAGAAGGGGATGACATTCATTCAGACGGGCTCTGCTCTCCGTAACTTCCAGCCTAAGGTCGGGGGCTTCACGGAAGGCGAGCTTCAACAATAAATAAAATTAAAAAAAAAACAAAACAAAAAAACAAAACGCGTGCGAGTAAATTACACATCAGAGGAGAAGGTTCAAGAATAACACGGAAGGCCGGCTTGGCGTAAAAGTGCAGACGTGAAATTAATTTACTAGCGACCAGTGTCACGGATTGGGGGCTCCCCGACTCCATTTGCATTCTCACTTTTTGAAATGCTTGAATTACAGACGTATGGCCTACAAATAAGTGTGCGTCGTCATACAGAGAGATAAGCAAGTCGCTATATAACAGTTATATCGATAGAAACGAAAGTAAATGACAGACATACATATATAGACCGACCGACCGACAGACAGAGAGGCAGACCGATAGATAGATAGAAAGATAGATAGATAGATAGATTTTTAAATTAGTAAATATAAGATATATGCTAAGTAAATATGTACATATAAAAGGCACTATATGTAATAAATAAAGGCATTCTACAAAACAGAAAGTAGGCTCAACAAAAGAAAGATACTTGTATGGAAATATAAAAAAAACATTTTTAGGCAGCGATATAAAAGGCACTATAGGATAGATAGATAGATAGATAGATAGATAGATAGATAGATAGATAGATAGATAGATAGATATTTTACAAAATCAGACCACAATCCATATTTTGAAGGCATAACTTTATTATGGAACTGAAGTCAGAAATATAAATAGGAAATACTTTTTATATAAATGTGTGTACAAACTCACGGCAACTAAACAATAAATGTCATCAGTTCGGATGAATAAATGAAGTCTAATATTATTAATAGAATGCATTAATAGTAATCTACCGTTATTTTAAGAGAGCTTCATTAATAACATTGACTGCTACCGAATGTTGCAGGAAGTGCTAATGAACGTCTATGTGATAAGGCCTTTACTGTTACACGGTAGCTTTCATATCTATTTGTTATATAGCGCCAGTCTATCTATCTATCTATCTATCTATCTATCTATCTATCTATCTATCTATCTATCTATCTATCTATCTATCTATCTATCTATCTATCATATTGTGCCTTTGTATTTATCTGTCCATTTACCTGTTATATATTTCTGTCTATTAATCTATAAGTATTTTTTGGCTGGCGCCCTTACCAAATCGACTTCTAACATTTCAGATACAACTGGTGACATTTCTTTTGGAGCACAGGCAGGTGAAGAGTCATAGTGTCAGTAGCGGAATTTGAACTGCCATCCTCAGGTTTTGAAGACCAAACCCTTAACTGCTGTGCCACACTATCTATCTATCTATCTGTCTATCTATCTATCTATCTATCTATCTATCTATCTATCTATCTGTCTATCTATCTATCTATCTATCTATTAATTATAGAGTGCCTTTTATCTATCTATCTATCTATCTATCTATCTTATAATGCCTTTTGTATCTGTCTATTATATAGTGCCTTCACTTTATATCTACCTATCTCTTTATAAATGAGTCGACCGCCAAGTATCTCGTATCTCACGTACGTAAAATAAAAGACTTCTTTCGCATTCATTGTATTCTGGAGCTTCATGAACAGCTTTACAGAAGATTTTGATTTCCGAATAATAAACATGCAAAGCTAAAAGCACATGAAATTACAGACAATATCATTTTAAGTTATGCGATAATTGTTCAAATGAAATACCCTCCCAATCTATCGCCCTTTTAAAATTACTGCCGGAACGTTTTTTTTTTTTTTTGTTTTTCCTAAAATTAAAAGGTGCATGTATTCTTGAAAGAGTATAAGCTATTAAAAATAATTATAAACTAAAACGTGTCTTTGTAGGCAACTGTTATTCGTAATGATTTATTTGTTCGTGTTGCATTACGGTTAAATACCACGAATACGTATACAAGGCCACTGCTGCCATTTCGGATTTACGGGTCTGTTCTTTTCTTTTCTTTTTTTTAAGAAGGTTTAATCAGACAAACGACAACTCCAGGACCTTTTTTCCATCTTTTCTTCTAAGTGAATCCCTAAACCACTTTTCCCGTCGAATTCCCTAAACGAGTCCTCGGCTCGCCGGTCCCGGGCTGAGCTCTGGCGATTTGGCCGGCGATCCCGCTTTGCATTTCGAGTGGAAGATGTGCGACTTTATGTGTTACGAGATTTTTTTTAGCCCCCCGCACGTCTCGAGTAAATGTTCACTAAGGTTCCAAGATGAATTCCTATAATTATTTAACGTGAACTTATATTTTTCACTCATTTGCAACGGCCGTCCGCTACCTTATTCAGGGTAAAACGGACTTGAAAAATGGACGGACGGATGGATGAAGACCGGCGTGACACCAAACCGGTGTGCATTGTGTCTCGAGTTTCCTGGGAGTGGCAGACAAAAATGTGTAACTAACTGGTGTGTGTGTTGTTTTGAGGGTCTGGGTTGGGGTGGAATGGATGGGGGGTTCTCTCACAGATGGGGATGCCCGTCCCCACTCCCACCTCCCAAACGGCTGTCCCGTCTACTTATCGATTCTTGCTTGTATTGTACTCAAGTCACTCCTCGGTCGCTGGTCCCGGTCACTTGTAATCAACGTGTGAAAACGTCCGCTCGGGTTTTTGCAATTGAACGTTAGTCACTTTCAGAATTTGGCTGCTTATCACTTAACACAAGTCCATTTGTTTTTCTATCATTTAACACCACGTCCTTACTTACTGGTTCAGGTGTACAATGTGACCGAACTGGAGGTGACACGACGAGCGATCGATGAGACGGTGTCGCGCTTACTCGCTCGCTTGGGCTGTCCCGCCGTGTCCGGTGCTCGGTGCTTGCCGGCCGCGGTGCCCGTGTGTTTGCGCCGGCTGCTCTCTTGTGTTGAGCCGCGTGCTGGCGGCGCCCAGCGTGCCCGGTGCGTGTCTGTCTCGTTGTGTCTCTCGTGTTCCCTCCTCTCTCTCTCTCTCTCTCTCTCTCTCTCTCTCTCTCTCCCCCTGTTGTCTGGGAGGGGGGAGCCCTGCTTCCTTGCCTTCTCAGATCAATGCCCTGGCCACTCACTTTCTGATGTTGCACGACGGGAAATGCTTTGAATACTTGCGACATGGCCGCTCACATTGATTGCCAAGATTGACAGCACTAACCATCGCTTTCAGTTGTGATCAGGGAGAAAAGAATAAAACATAATTTAGAAAAGAAAGAAAGAAAAAACTCGTAGCACTAGTGACACCTAAAGTTCTTTAAAGATCGGGATCCCCTTATGCACGGCCCGGGGAAACACCGGCAGACTTTAGTTTCTTTTTTTTTCTTCTCTCTCTCTAGACAGCAGTGCTTTTTTGTAATTCCAATAATTCCGAGAAAAAAAGGGATACCTTAAGGACCTGCATTTTCTTGCCAGACTGGCCACTCAAAAGGTAACCAATGCATTCCTTCTTGTTTATGCTTTTTTTTTTGTTGTTTACTTTGTAAACCTGTTGTTTGGCTGCCGTTTCCTTCTTTCCTTCCTGCAGCTTCTTCGTTCTATCTTCTTTCATTTCTGCGTCGCTTCTTTTTCTTCTTCTTCTTCTGATGTGACCGCTGGCTGTCACCAACTCGCTCGTTCCTCAGTGTCCCCTCGCGTGTGCACACAGACGGGCTCAAAATCCAGCCCTTCACACTTTACTGGGGGCTTGTCACGGTTAGCACGCGTGCCCTTCCTCCTAAAGTAGCGCATGTGTGCGCGGTGCCGCTGCCTGCCCCTCTCGGCTCGGCTCGGCTCGGCTGCCCCCGTCCATCCATTCATTGACGAGAGACGCGGACGGTCCGGACGGCCCCCGTGGAAGCGCCTAGCCCGACTCCCCTGGTTTTTCAACTCGAATGGTTTCCTTGTTTTGAAGTCGTTAAAAGCCCAGCAGCGGCAGCGGCAGCAGCAGCAGCAGCCGCACAGACAGCCCCAAGTAGGTCGCACTTAGTGTTTGATTAACTTCAAAATCAGCTCGTTCGCCAACAGGCACCGACATTTCCAGGGCCCTTTTCCTTTCCCTTTCTTAAAAAGTTGCTTTGGCCGCCCGTGCAGACGGGTGAGCAGCGCAGCGCACGGCGCTGGATGGTGGGCTCGGTTTCCATGGGAAGTAATTTCAGCTTTGTCCACACAGCGGTACTATTCATTGAGAATGACGCCGCCAATAGCAAGTACTTGAAACTTTATGACCATTATCTTCTTCTTCTTTTTTTGTCTGTAAAAAAATTCGTCGCCGAGCCCCCCCCACTCCACCACACACACACACACACACACACTCGCTGTCTGTCCGCTGCCCTACTAATAAGTGCTTTGCCGGGCGGGGGAAAAACTCGGATCTTCCACGACGATTTCCCGATTGGAAGGCAAAAAGTGTCAAATCGTGATTAGTCTGGCGCAATAGCTTGGGAATTCTCTGCAGACTTAACTTTCACTGGAGGTCACGCGAACTGACCTTAAAAGAATGCATAAGCCATAAATTAAAATAAAACCCTCATACAGGACTTGCCGGATCCATAACGAGACAATACGGAACGGGAACAAAACGGCCTGAGCCGGCACACCGCAGCGGAGAGCAGGGCTGGACAAGGGGGACTGCACGAAGTAAGTGGCTCTCTCTGCTTCTTTTAAGTTTAGAAACTTGAACCTGTACGCGTGGAATGAGGTTCGGCTTCTGAGGCCGAGGACGCGCTTTATTGTTACTCGACTTACTGTCATTATAAGAGCAAGCGTGTTAAAAATCAAACCTGCAAGTGTGTAAATATACCAGCTAATAAAGTAAAAAAAAAGTCATCGGTCGGGCTCTCCTTATAATGAATTCTGAGCACTAAAAATGATTCAATGTGAAATCCAGGGTGACTCCGTTTAGTTAAGCGTGCAGCGCTGCTACAGCTCATATTTTACGATCTCCATTTCCACAATGGATCACCACCTGTATATTTTTTTTTATTCACGAGTTTTAATGCGCGTTTGACCCCACGACTGGACTCGTTTTTTCCCCCCCTCTCGATATAATTCTGTCTTTTTATTCTTCTGTCCGGCCCTCTCGGGTTTGTGGAATGCTGGGACGGAGGTGTAAAAAAAAAAAAAAAAAGACAATTTGGTGTTGTGTCTGGAAGTAAAAGAGAAAGTGATCGCGAAGAAAAAGAGTAGCCTGGGGATTTAAGATTAGCCCGGTCCCGAGGGTGTTACCCAAAAGTAGAGACGCACGCGAAAACTTTCAACAGATAAAAGGGCATCGGCGTCTGTTATCGGACGATAAGACTTTTAATGAAGTGCGCTTATTATTTTGATGTGTCAGTCTCTTCCAAAAAAAGAAAATAAATAAGGGACACTTTGGAGGAAAACGTGCCGACTCGACCATTGCAGGGCACCCTGGCAAAGGAGAAGAGAGAGAGAGAGAGACAAAAAAGGGGGAAATGGGGTCTGGGCAAAAAATTGGCACCCGCAATCCGAAGGAAGCATTTGGGGTCAAATGTCAACGTGAACGGCCGGACATTCAGCTTTATTAATCGTTCACTTGTTTTAGACGCCACGCAATCCTTGTTAGCATTTTATATCTGAGAATCCATGACTTTGTATTATCCCGTATATGTTATTGTGTACATATTATTATTTACAAAAGGAAATTCGCCTGCGTGTGCGTGTGTATGTGTGTCCAATTGTATCACGCCAGTAATAATAAGTTTGTTTCTTCTAATACATTCTTGTCTTAAGTGAGAAAGGCTGTTTGTAAAACAATCCTCTGGCCAGTCCCTGTGTTGGGATAAAGTTGATCCTGTAATGGCATTTTGTTTTGAACAGTTGCTGTAAGCCGAGAGTTAAAGTTCCCTCATAAGGTAAGGTGGCACTGTGGCTTAATGGAGGTCCAAATGGCACATTTATAATTAGACTGCCAATTCAGCACAATGTCCTGATTGCTATACTGGGATGTGCTGTGGTCTACTGTCTGGGATTTCAATGGGAGCAGGCGTAGGCGTTAGCAGTCGGGGTGGTGCACAAGGGCATGAAGAAAAAGAAGAAGAATGCTAATGCTAATAATAATGATAACAACTGCATTCATTTTCATAATTACATTGATTTATAGGCTAACTGTGGATTCAGTTTTCACCGCCTTTCTGTCCACACTATGCCCACCATTGTGATCCGCTTTCCCGAGTTAAGTGTCACGTCCATGCAGTGTGTTGTTAGTTTACATGTAAGCCGCTCAATCACTTAATCTAGAAGGGATTTCCATGAGGTATTATCCCCGGACACACACACATACATGCGGTGACATTTCTGTGACTCCGGTGTCCTCAGCCATGCAGTGTGGTCATCGTCCCTGCCGTGTTTCTCTTCCTATTTCTTTTGTGTTTTGGTTTCTTTGTGTGTTGCTTGTCTTGTGTTGATCCGCACACACACACACACACACACACTTCTCCAGGTCTTTATGTCGATTGATCAACTGAATTATTCATCCTATTGACGGGTGATCACCTGTGTTGTCTTCTCATTGTCTTGTCTTACGCCTTCCTCATTTTCTCCCCGTCTGATAATCAGCGGAAAAAGAAAATTCTTTGATGGAAATAAGGCGTGCGTGCAAGTACAGTAAACCCTTTCTATGCTCCCTCTTGCCTTGTATTGATTTGATTTCTCTTTCTATTTACCGCACGGCGCTGCTTTGCAGGGTTGCTCCCCACGGAGTGCGCACTGTACAGTACGGGCCAAATGAAATATTGAAATGTGCCGTTTATGTGTCAGATGTGCCTGTTTGCTTAATGCTTTGTTTTGTTTCTTTTTCTGGTTTGCGATGAGCACGCGTTTCCCTGCAAAGATGGATGACTCCCTTGTCACTCAGTTTAGCGTTCGAGGCTTTCTATTTTGAAATCCGGAAAACAAAAACAAAACAAAAAAAAAAAAAAACCAAATTTAGAAAATGGAGGCTGTTCATTTTATTGATTTCACACAATTAAAGTATTAGCTCTAATTAGGCCGTGTTTTCTTTATTACCGTTGAGGAGGGCGTCTCGTGTGCCTCTTATTGCTTTTAAATGAGGCCGAGTTCATTTTCCTTCCTATTAGAAAGGCATTTTGCACTAATATGGATTTGTTCGGGACGCCGCTGCAAGCGTGCCACTCTGAAATGCTCGGCAGGGTGATTATGAGTTTTTGCTGTAATGGAGATTTATGCCTTGTGCGTGGCGTTTGTTTTTCTCTGAATGTGCCGAGCTCCGCAGGCTTGACTCCCGTCTCCCACACAGCTTTGTGTTTTTCCGTCGGAGGCCCGCAGTAGAAGTGCTGGCGACCGACCCCTGTGGCCCCCCCCCCCACGGTACCGTTGTCATATGCGGCCTGATTGAACGTCCCGTCCTTCCCCCTGTTGTCTGGACGCGGTGGAAGGAAGGAGGACTGCACACCATACATGGTGGCCATGAGGCCTACGTGGGAGTCCACACTGAACGGACACTATAAAAGTGAACAGGGGGGCCCCACTACAACAATCAACTTCTTTATCTGGTGAACCCCCAAAAACAGGTCCCTTGAACTTTTAAGAAATCCGAAATGAATTGAAACAATTCTGAAAGCATCAGCTCTTCAACAACAGGAGTGTCCCACCTGGTGCTCGGGTTTGTCTCCCGGACTCGATGGCTTCCAACAAGGTCACAACTCATGGAGCGCAGCAGCAGGGTGGGGTGCCTTTTCACCGCCAGTAACACCTGCATACGCGCCCCACTCTTTCTTTCGACTCTCGTTTTCCGGTTCTTCTCTAGAGGTTAGCCTGTCAGCCGCTCATATAGCGCCTCACGTTCCCAGCTGTGTGTAAATCAATGCGGAGCGCGTGGAGCTGCGGCAGGCATGATATCTGCGCAAGCCCAAACGACAGGCGCGCGCTCATTTTTGTGTGTCCCTGCCGTTCTCTCCGACTCGTTTGCCGTTTTACCGGAGCCTTTATGGTGTCTCCAGGTTTTTAGGCCTCCTTCCCAACGTGGGATATTGTCACGAGTAAAATATTGGGCACGGCAGCCGGAATTATCAGCCGGATTAGCGCAGGGAGATGCGAGGTCTGCTTTAACTTAATTGAATGTTGATGCCTTCTCGTGGGACAGCCGCCGTCGCTTTGGCATCCGTCGAATGCGTTTATCAATCTCAAATTCAAGCGTTCACTCGACTTTAAATAATTCTCTTTCAATTAGCCGCCGAGTGGAGCTGCCTGGTGACGGGCCTCTCCTGGAAGACGCGGTTTTGGGGGGGATCTTGACGGCGTTACCTGGCGTGAATGGAATCGCTCTTCCTGCGTTCAGCCAGCTGCGTGTGTCTTCGCCCCAATTCAAGGTTAACTTTAAACAAAATTCACAAAGCGCTCGACATCGCTGCACACTGCCAGCCGGGGAAGCAGCAGATGTTTATGCCATTTTTTTTATTTTGTTTTTTTTTTTTTCCCTTTCCATTTGGAGACCGGAGAGCCGCCGCTGCCGCCGCTCCAGCCTGCCCTCCCGATTGTCAGCCGCCGACACCGTCGCTATCTTTCGTCCCTTTAACAATATTGGTGCAATTATAGCGTCGTGTGCCGCCGCTCTGCTCCCTGCGAGGCGTCTGAATGCAGGGCAGCACCCAGCGTAACACTTGACGCCGTTCACTTGTGTTCAGTAATCAAGCGAGGCCGCTATCGCGCTCCCGCCGCCGGCTTCACATCTGATAGGCGTCGCTTTCTGTGCTTATTATCTGATTATTGTGGGAGGCCAAGAGTACAAAGGAATCTCGAGATAAGCAAAGCGATTACGCCAATTGTTAACGTAATCAGCTTGGAGCGGCCATTCAGGATTCGCCTTGGGATTCTTCGGGCGTCCGCAGGCCCACCAGTCACTTGTTTCGCCTAAGACACAATTCACTGATGATCCCCGGGATAGGAGTGGTAGTCGTTTCTGTCGATTCCGAACGCCATTTTGGTTTCTCTTCCCGAATGAGAGCTTATCGAGTTCCGAACCCTAAACTTCCACTGGTCTCCACATTGGCAGCTCGGCCTGCGCTCCGTCGCCCGATGGCCATCGGTGACGTGTCCACCACTCCTCTGCACCTTCACCTCTGGCCCGTCTGTCTGACTCACCTTTTCAATGGTAGGCTTTGACCACACCACTGGTTCAGGCCAGGCTGCTATTGGACAGTTGAGTTCTGACCATCTTTGTGAGACGGCAGACCACCAATGCCACACATGACAAGTTCACTTACTGGGTATGTCAAGGGTCACCGAGTGTGGCCTGCACTCCTTTACTTCCAATCGTCAGTGTCAACGCCCCCCTTGATGGTGACAACATTACCACAGTTTCAATCGCAGCCACTCACTCCCTACGTGATTATAATAATATAATATAGCGCCTTTCCACATGTGACTCTGAGTCAGTGGTTATCGCACAGAGAAAGCTGACATGCCGGTAGGCCGATATCCGTAGATGTGGCTGATATTTTCCTCTTTGTCCACTCCAGCCTGAGGAGCAGCAGCAAAGTCGCATTCAACCCCAGGCAGGCCACTCTCATGGCACACATTTCTTCTCTTGTCACCTCGCCAGCCTTCATTTTGGAGTTTCACAAAGGGACTTCCTCACCCACCCTTGATTGTGTTTGGCACCGTTAAATCTCCAGTGAGCTCCACACCTGTGGCCTGATCTGCTGCCCAGCGTGTCCTCGAGAGTCCCGGACAGCAGAAGTGAAACACATCAGGGTGCCTGCCGGTCAGCCATATGAAGGGTCAGGGCCTTCACCTCGGGCACTCGCCGTGCAGAACTTCTGTCCACCTTATAAAGTCACATTCACCCACAGATAGACCACTTGCATGGCATGTATGGGGGCCGGGGGCTCTTCTGGAATATCACAAAGGGAATTCCTTACCTGCTCACGATGGTGTACAGTGCCAAAGAAAATCTCCATCGGGCTCCACGTTTGTTACCTGGTGTGCTGCCCAGCCTGAGCTCAAAAGTCCTAGAGGACAGAAGAAAAGTACTTGAGTGTGCCTGCCGGTCAGTCATGCGAAAGATGGAGGGCAGAACTTTCACCTCTGGCACTTCTGCCCACCTCCTAAAGCCACAGTCACCCCTCCATGGACCTCTTCCTTGGCATGTACTGTACGAGGTTCATGGGCCTCATTGCTTCTCTTGTCGCTTCATTAGCTTTTACTGTGGAGTATCACAAAGGGTCTTTGTTAGCCCCTCTCGATTGAGTACGGCGTCACTAAATTTCCATTGGGCTCGACATTTATGTCCAGTCAGCTGTACCTGAAGGTCCTAACAGACGAGAGGAGAACATTTCAGAGAGTCTGCCAGTCAGTCATGTGAAGGATGAGGGTCAGGGCAGTCACCTCAGGCACTCGCCGTGCAGCACTTCTGTCCACCTCACAAAGTCACATTCGCCCATAGACAGACCTCTGTCACTGCAGGATGCAATGGCCGGGGGACACATTTCTTCTCTCGTCATCGTTTTTCGTAGAATATCACAAAGGGGCTTCCAAACACACTCACAATTGAGTATGGCGTCAGTAAATCTCCATCGGGCTCCACATTTGTGACGGTGGAGGGCAGCACCTTGACCTTTGGCACTTCTGTCCTCCTCACGAAGTCGCAGTCGCCCACTGATAGACCACTTGCATGGCATGTATGGGGGCCGGAGGTCACATTTGTACTCCTATCATCCCATCAGCTTGTATTGTGGAATATCACAAGGGGGCTTCCTTTATCTGCTCACCATCGAGTAACGGTGTCATTAAATCTCCGTTGGCCTCCACACTTGGCGACCTGATCTGCTGTCCAGGCTGGAAGGACGGAAGTAAAAACAATTGAGTGGTCAGTCATGTGAAGGACTGGGGGTACTGCCCTCATTTCTGCCACTTCTGTCCATCTCACAAAGTCATATTCACCCACAGATAGACCACCTTAATGGGATATACAGGGGTCGTCGGCTGCGTTTTCTTCTCTTGTAGTCTCATGGAATATCACAAAGAGACTTCCTCAGCCTCTCACGATTGAGTGTGGCATCATTAAATCTTCATCGTACTCACACTTGTGACAGTGGCACTTGTATCCACCTCACCCTGAGGGCCATGGGCCGTACTCTTGACATCTCTGCAGCTTTTAATGTGGACTGTCACAATGGGACTTCCTCACCCGCTCACGATCGTGTAATGGTGTCATTAGATCTGCATTGGGCTCCACATCTGTGACTCGCTGTGCAGCACTTTCATGAAGTCACATTCACCCATGGATAGACCCCCTTTAATGGGATATATGGGGGTGGCTGGCTGCGTTTTCTTCTCTTGTCAGCTTTTATCATGAACTATCACAAAGGGACTTCCTTAATCACGATTGAGTATGGCATCACTGTACTGTCACTTGTGACGGTGGCACCTCTGTCCACCTCACCCAGGTGGCCATGGGCCGTGCTCTTGACATCTCTTCCGTTTTTATCATGGACTATCACAATGGGACTTCCTCGCCCGCTCACGATCGAGTAACGGTGTCATTAAATCTCCATTGGCCCACACATTTGTGACAGCACCTTCACCTCTGGCACTCATCGTGCCCACCTCACCTTTTCGTCTGTCAGTCCTGAAGTGTTTAAATGGCGGCGCACACTTTGCTGGCCCATCACCGGCACGTGCTTTAACGTTTCTTTATCTGGGCTGTCCTCGCCCTGCAGTGATTTGGGGTGGGGGGGCACGTGTGCCGCTTTCCTGTTCATTAACAGGCCATGGAGGCCGGGAGGCGCTCCCGTCCTCGTGCTCGCCTGTCCTTTTAAGCCTGCAGGAAGTGGAGATTCACTCGCCTCTACTTATTTGTGGCTTAACAACACGCCCAAATTGCAGTCTTGCTGCACAAACAGTAAAAATGTGTGCAGCAAATGAGGATTTTGAAGACAGTAATATACTTTGGCACATCTCGTAACCGCGATGCTCGCAGAGACGTATTGTTTTATTTCAAGGGCTTTCATTGGTTTTTATAGCCTTGGAAGCTTTTGGCTTCCCGTCCACAAATAGCACACGAGGCTCGCACTGCTGGCTTCCCCGTCGGGCGGGCGAGCGAGCGAGTGAGCGAGCGAGCGGGCGGGCGTTTTCTTTTTATTCTTTTTTAACTCTATTTACGTGTGTCGGGGGCGCCCCCTGCCGGCCGGGTCACTGCCTGCAGTCTGACGGAGCGGGCGGACGGAGCTTCCCTTCTCGCTCTTTCGGCCTCACCTTGCTGTTCGTGTTTTTTGTGAATCGGTTAAAGCTTTTTCTGTGCTCTCCATAGTGATGAGGGAGCATTTCCATATCAAAGCTGATACGAGGGAGCTTTGCAGTAATTAAAACGCAGCGGTTTGGGCTCTCAAGTAAACCCTTGTTGGGATCTTGTGCAGTGTGCGGGCGGTTGCCTCCTGCATACTTCTAGAAATACACTTATAATTTTGTACAAATGTTTATGCCAGTCCACACTCTTGTGTGGATAACTTGTCACTCCGCCAAAACCATTGCAAGTCGAAGTTATTTTTCTTCAGCTACCCCCTCATTGTGGCTTTTTTTTTCCAACTACTTTATTTTATTTTATTTTAATCCCCTTTTTTTCTCCTGCCTGTTCCTGTTACTTTTTTACACACACCCAGCCCCCACAAAGCAGCCCAGCACAAATACCTTCGGTCTTGAGTTACAACTCTGGGCGTCTTCCAACATGCGAGTGTCACTCTGCGGCGACGCGCTCAGTAATTCGCTAGCCATCGGCGCGCGCACGAGCCCCTTCACGCGCGCCCGCGACCCCGGCTCCCTAGAGCGCCCGTTACCTGCGGCCAACAGGACGGCCAAACGAGGGCGAAGTCGCCGCAAGTCGGATGCTTTAGATAATGACTGTGAATTTGTCTAGCGCTCATTTCCTAATTGGTAAATTTCGTTTTTACCGAGTCAGTCAGTCAGTCCCGTCCCGAGTAATAACTGAGATACAACAAAATGTATCGTATTTTATAGGCTGGCCATTTAATAAAAGTCAATTGTGCCGCAAACAAGCTGTAGCTGTACCGACGCGCACGAAACTCCAAGGAGGAAATCCAAATCCCGACCGTTACATCGCTCGATTATTATGTTTGGTGTCCCGATCACCCCAGACTTTCTAAAATCAGTTCAATTCAATTCAGTTTATTTTTTTTTTGTTTTAAATAAAGCGCTGTTCACTGAGTGCTGGCGTAGACCGAGCGAGCGTTACAGAGCCGGATCTGCCATTTAGGCGAACTCGGTGGTCGGCGTGTTTTTTTTTTTAACAATACATATTAAAGAACACTCGGACGCAATGCGCCTTTCCGGTTATATTGTTTTATTTTATTTCCACATACTAACCATGTTTGGTCTTTAGAGCCTGACGAACTACACGTGGTCTTCCAAATCCCAGGATGCACCGCACTCGGCTTCTGTACTCGTCTTTATTTTCTTCAGGTGCAGCCTTGTATTTTTAGTTTTGTTTTTCTAAGCAAAAAATATGCGGGGAAACACAAATAACAAAAACACTAATAATAATCCTCAAACAAGCACAGGCACAGCAAGATCAAATTAAACGATCTAAACGGCATCAGGACTGCAGCTCATGGCCGCACTGCTGAAGGCCGAGTCCATTCAAACTATTGGGACTTAGAGTCAAACCCGTGTGAAAACCTGGCAGATGTCGTCCTCTATTGTTTACCACCATCTAGAGATATTCGCTCATGACACACTAAATAAATAAATAAATAAATAAATAAATAAATAAATAAATAAGTTCTCCATAGCCCGTCCGTCCCTAGAAAAAAGAGAAAAAAAACTCTCCAAGGCCGTGCATTGATTGGATAGTTTTACTACATTATTTGCATAGATGAGATACCGTAAATGGGAATTATGAATGACAATTTTAAAGCCAGTTATTGTACTTTCATTTTATTGTATTTTGTGTTTTCAGTATGTTTGTCAATTTCCATCGTTAATTAAGTTGAAATGTATATGTTGGAGAACTGTCATGCTATAATCATAAATAGATAGATACCATCATGGTAAAGTATCTTTTATATTGGAGGTTTAAATAGAGACTTACAAGGCTAGACATTTGTTGTATATCAGTCAATAATGTGAAGTACAAAATGTATTTTTTTTTGGGGGGGGGGCAACCCAATTTTGTCCATAATTACTGTGGACCATCATCTGGCGGGGTGGTCCTCCTCAACTAATCGCCACTGACGCTGACGTCCCTGACCTGTCCTCTGTGATTGCAATAATAGATCATTACTCGATGTGACCCCTAAATCAGACACCAAGAGACATACAATGGGTCGTAACCCATAGTGTATGAACTTAGGCTTTGGTAAATGGTTAAATATAACATAAAGAAATAAACAGGTAAATAAAATCCATCCTCACGAGTGTATTTATCTGAGACAGTTTTGTCAACAAAACGATTTGTTGCAATAAGTAATCAAACGCTCACCTCGACTTTCTGAAACGGTAAATTAAATTACACAGTTTTGTATCCAAACCCCTACTATACCATATGAGTTCAGTGTCCCGGTGATTTTCTAACACGCTGCACACTCAAATCATGTATTGGGGTTGATAGGACTATTTGAGTGATGATCAGAAGCCTCACAGGGTCAACAGAAGACCCCCATTTCAAGTTTTTTTTTTTTTTACCCCTAGAAGTGTCACCTGACACTTTTGCTGATTTGTTTTTTTTTTTTTAGTTCTGTTCATTGCCATCAAACGCACTTCCAGTTTGGAGCCCCTCGCTCAGAACAATAATTACAAATGTGTAATCGCTGAAAGGCATTAAACATGAAATTGAAACATAAACGGAGCAAATCACGTAACGTGTGCCAAGAGGGAGACATCTTCAGTACGGGCCTCAGGCCTACACACTCAGATCTTCTGGTTGTATGGGGTGCATTTCGAGCTCATCACCTGGCCAAACATTTGAAATGCCTCTAGGGGTCTTAAATCTGAGCAGGCAGACCTGGCGAGAGTGGAGACCCGACTCCAGCCGCCATGCCACCTGCACTTCAGAACAGGCCTTCCACCTGAAGATAAGCATGTTGGGTCCTGTCCTGAACTTGGATGGGAGTCCATCTTGGGTTGCAGGTGGAAGAGGTGTTGGTGAGGCCAGCAGGGGTCGTTTACCCTGTGGTCTGTGTGGGGACTCCTATGCCCCAGTGCAGTGACGGGGACACTGAATTGTACAAACTGGCACCATCCTTCTGTGGTCATTTAAGATCCCTGGACGTGTTTTGAAAAGATTAGGGTGTACCCCAAAGTCCTGGGTAAATTGCCCACCACTGCTTTGTCTATTCTGCCCCCCTAATCACCCCCTGTCTCTAATCGCCTTCACCACCTAATAGCTAATGTGTGGTGAGTGCACTGGTTCAAGAATGGCTGCTGTCACATCACCCTGGTGGATTCTGCACAGTGATGGTGGCTGAAGGGACTCCCACCTGCCTATGCAAAGCGCCTTGAGTGGTTTAGAAATGCGCTATATAAACATCAGTATCATTTATCTGGACCCCCACACAAATATCACATAAAGCCCCCCAGCTACGCTGTCCGGTATGCCATTACTTGTTAGATTTTCAGGACTTTATAACACCTCGGCACACAAACCTTACTGTTTTGGCAGGATTGGTCCTTTTAAAAATTTATAGCGCCTTTCACGTCAAGACATTTTTTGAATCGCATCATCGGGTTTGCTTTCCAGATGTCTTCAGGGTGAGGAGCCACAGTGGAGCTTCTCAGGGAGACGCTGTGGTTTTATGTAGCGCCTTTGCCAGTCTTCACAGAGTCGCTGAATGAGCTCATCTGCCAATGAGGTGACGCACTCAGGGATCAGGCGGTGGGATTTTAACCCTAACTTTCTGTTTTGGGGGTTTCTTGAGATACGTGGTTAAATATAAAAGTGTAAAACAATAATAATGATAATAACAATCTTCAGGCTAAGGCTAATGGGCAAACATTTTGGGCTCCCAAAAGTCCTATCCACTGGAAGGTTCCAGAATGAACCTTTATTTATGTAGACCGGTGACAGGCTCCATTGATTGGTGGTAATGGCTTTAAAGGGACGCAATAAAGGCCGTGTCACATGAGATGACATTTCTGGTGATTGGCAGTCGTAGCCTTCATTTACATAATCTTAGCGAGTTGGTGAGAGTTGGTGACATGTCCCCGTAAAGCTGGTCATGTACTGTGACGTGTCCAGTGACTCACTCCCGCTAGTTGGCTACTCTGGCAGGTTTGGCTTTGCCTTTAGTTGCAGGGCAGCTGTGTGTGTGCGAAGAAGAGGACAACCAATGAATGCTCATCCGGAAGTGCAGTGACGATTAATAAGGAACGCGGCTGAGTGGGCATACCGCCTTACATACCGCATCAGAATGAAGCATCGAGACTGTGACAGAAGTCACTGTACCTGTTAACCCTTCGTACAGCACCGGCTCCATCAGGCAGACCGCTATTGGCTGTCAGAAAAAAGGGATGGGACGAGTGTTCTGGAAAGTCGTCACGTAATTTGAAATCCTGTGCAATTTTCAGTCGCTTAAATGGACGTGTTCTGGTGATGAGAACAGAAGCCTCAGTCAGCAAGCTTGACACACCCCACGACTAAAAGCCACATAATGTGACATCAGCTTCACACATGGCCCAGCTCAGCTTTTCTTCATCCGTTCGTATCCTGCTGGTTAGCCTCCTGTGCATTAAAGGGTTCAGTTTTCTCCACATATTAGGAAACTTTCACGGCACAAAGAACCAATTTGATATGGAAAGACCCCTTCCCAGAATGCCATGGTTCTTTGTCAAGCTCTGAACCTACAAGGAGCCACACTACCCAGTTAAGTGCCATTTTAGAGCCAGCACTTCTGAGAGTGTGGCCAGTTCATGTTGTGATGGTCTGGTGCCCCGTCCAGGGGTGGTTCCTGCCTTGTGCCCGATGATTGCGCAGATGGGCTCCAGGTGCCCCATGACCCTGCCTTGGAGAAATGGGTTAAGATAATGGATGGAAGCATAATAATAATAATAATAATAATAATATTAATAATAACCACACTACCACCCACTGCTACTAATAATTACTAAGAAGTCTCAATTAGTTTAAGCTGCCCTACTTCAGAGTGTTCATAAGAAACATAAAGTTTTACTTCATGAGGTAGAAGTACACAAACAAGAATACTTGTGTCAGAAATATGAAATATTAAAATGCATGCTTCAGTTTAAATGTCTAAATATTCAAACGGGATGAATGGGCTCGATGGACTGAATGGGCTCCTCTTGTTTCTCAAATTTCTTGTGTTCTCATGTTCTGTTCTCGACTGTAACAGAAATTTGTCATTTTTTTCACCCTCTGATCGAAGTCCATAGAGGTTTAGGGTGAGGTTTAGGATCAAAAATAACATCACATTCATGCTCGGTGACCTTAAAATAGTCTAAAATGACACCCCACATGCTTATGTTTGAAATTTGTCATTTTTAACCCTTCTAGGGGGGCATCTTAGGGGGTCTAAGACCACTGGTAAAGAATCAAATATCAAAAATATTGTTATATTTTGGGATCAGCAACATTGAAATGGTATCAAGTGGCACTCCACATGCCAGTACTAATGGTCCTTTTTTGGAAAAACTTTTGACCCCTCGTATCCCATTTAGATGGTCGGTTGATGTGGCCTGCACAACTTCCTCCTGATCATTTTTGCTGAAGACACCAATTGGTTTTCTCTTTTTAGCATAAAATAAAATATAGTCCATAAATGACCTACAAAACGAGGGATTTTCAGGCCAGAAATAGTGAGGACCCCTAAAAGCTTGATGTCTTGCACAACTGGAGATCAAGACAAGCTGACCGGTGTGCCATACCTGAAGGGTTTCTTGTACCGGTCAGGAGGCCCTGAAGTGATCTCAAAGCATTCCTGCACTTTTAAAATGCTGGGTTTTTAATGGCACTTGATGGTTCTTTACTGGGTTGTTTGGTTCTGGCATTGCTTGGAACGGCATTTCAGCCTGGGACGACTTCTTTGCATATGAAGTTGGTTCCTGGTGCTTTGAAAACTTCCTAATATTTAGAGAGATAAAAAAGGAAAGCTTTAATGTATGGTGAGCAACCAAGTAGGACATAACAGATCACTTAGTGTGTTTTATTGTCGGCAGCAATCAGGAGCCATGGGCACGTCACAAATCGGCGGCCATCTCTTCATGGGTATTTAGTGCATGGGGCCTGTTACAGATGTAAATTCTTAAATACGCTTTATGGAAACTTCACATGGAAGGGTCTTTTGTGGACCACCAATGGTTCCCCTATGGAGTTGCTCTGAAGAAAATGCCCTGGCACCTTCAGTTTGAAGAGCGTACTGTAGGTAATTCTTATGAACACAGTAATAATTGGCGATGGACCGATGACCCGTCCAGGTGTTGCTCCTTTCTTGCGCCCGATGATTGCTCACCTGCCCTGTGACTCTGCCCAGGATAAGCGACTTAAGGAGATGGATGGTGTCAAACGCTCCCAGCACTCTTAAAAATAAAAGCTGCCAAAGCAGTAATTCAGGGCGGTGCCATAGGAGAACCATTTATGGTTCCCAAAAGAATCATCCATAGGAAAGTTTTGGAAAGAACCTTTTATTTAGTTAGGTCCATAAACATAATGAACATAAGACAACAGATTTGTGAAATCTCAATGGGTTCCTGATTTTTCGTAGGATTCTTGCTGCATACAATAACGCCGACTAAGTTCTTGTTTTCTTGATGTGCTACATCCTGTTAGGTCACCTGCTGGACATTAAAGATTAAAGAACCAACTGCATCTGCGGTGGGCTGGCACCTTGCCCGGGGTTCATTCCTGCCTTGTGCCCTGTGTTGGCCGGGATTGGCTCCAGCAGACCCCCATGACCCTGTGTTAGGATATAATGGATGGATGGAACCAACTTCATGTGCAAAGAACTCTTTTCAGATTTCAAGAAATGACTCTACAGAGACGCACAGTGGCCACGCCAGTGCCATTAAGGAAGCAAAGTGTGGCACAGAGAGGTAGAGAATGTGAAAGCAGGAGGGCACCCACAAACACCAAACACCTCCAGCAGCAGCGACATCGCGCAGACCTCCTTTAATTGGTTAGAATTAAAGTGGACTTGGGTAGGCCCACCTTGACAAAGCAGCTCTGGCCATCGCGATCCTTCATGTAGGTCAGATAATTTATTTCTCCCTGGTGGTCCAGTTTCATCCTTCAGCAGGGTAGCCTCCCTGAAAATTTGTGAGAGATAATTAAGTCGAGAATTACTCTCTTATTGATCCACACGTACAGGTAAATCAGACGAAAGGACAGGACGCATACAGTTTTATTCTGGGAAGGATTGATGGATGACCCCCACACACCCCGACCCCCGTTCTCTGACCGCCCGACTCGTATTGACGTTCGCGTTAAGCGCTCCTCGAGTAAAGCCGAAGCCGCGCTGGATTTGCCATCCGGACGTCACGTTGGACTTCATTGTTTCTGAGATGTTAAAAATCACAGGAGTCCAGGAGCGCGACCTCCCCATTCTGGTGTAGCAGGAAACAACTGCGGAAAACAACTCGTTGGGAGGGTCGACGGGGTTTAAGTGGTCTTCGGGAGGAAAGTGGAAAAGTCTTTTGGAAGAACATGAAACAGATGGACGTGAACGGCAGGGGACAAGCCGCTTGAAGGCACAAAGACGGGAGGTGCGGCGAGCCTGTCGGGATGTGGCGGCTTGACCGTCACCAGTCATACGCAGCAGCTCGGCGACAAGGCGATGGCAAAGGCTGGATACGAAATGCGATGGGATGATTGTACAGTATATGGGTGTATTATGGGGGTGAAATACTAGTCAGGCGGCCATGTGCTTTTGAGGTGGTCCATCCGAGGGACCCACTTATTTATCAGATTGTTCTCATCTTTGTGAAAGCCTTGGATTATGATTTGCATGGCGGCTTACAACATTTGAAAGATGCAGTTGGTTACATTCCATGATGTAATTTTTTTGTCTCCAGTTGGAGCGAATTGGCAGGTGAAGTGACTTGTTCAGGGTCACACAGGATCAATAGCGGGGTTTGAGCCATATCGTCTGCCTCTTTAACGTTACTTTTCCAGTCATGAAAGGGCGCGTCTCCTTAAAAGTGGACAGAAATCTGGATGACGCCCTTAAAGAAAGACAAGTCAGTTGTAATGTAATTCGGAGAGGGCAGGACTGACTCGGCGAGACAAAACTGTGACCACAATAAAACCGTATTTGACGAAAACTGCTGCAATGGATCGTTTTAGCATTTCTACCAAACAATATAAAGTGTTAGGGCTCCATTTATAGATGCTACAGCAAATTATGACGTAGGCAGGCACATATATTTATTTGCGCGTGCGCAACTTAACCACGTTCTCACACGGCGGGGTGCGTGGAAACACAACTGTGAACAGTCTGACGGAGACCGGGGCGACTCGTGGTTAAGATTTTGTTTTGTAAACGTGGCTTGTGGTGGCTCTCCTTCTCTTTGTTACACGTTTACACCTATATGTAAGAGTAGCGTAGTGGGCTAAGGCTTTGAGCTTTAGACCCTGAGGTTGGGGGTTCACCGTGTCACCCTGAGCAAGTCATTTCACCTGCTTGTGCTCGGATAGGAGAAAACAAAAGAAATGCAACGAATTGTACCTTAAATGTTGTAAGTCGCCTTGGATAAAGACATCGGCCAAATAATACATGCAAAGATTGATAAGTAGCAAAGGCACTATATAATAGATTGATGTAAAATGTGTTATGTATTAGGTCGATAGATGCAAAAAGGGCAATATTAGATAGATAGATAGATATATGTGAGAGGCACTATATAATAGATAGATAGATATTAATTTTACATAGGATGAGATAGATAGATAGATAGATAGATAGATAGATAGATAGATAGATAGATAGATAAGGCACCATATAGCAGCTAGATAGATTGAAAGACAGAAAGACAATTTAAATCAGATAGACAGACAGATAGAAAGGCGCTATATAACATATAGATCGAAGAGAAATATAGACGATTGATAAAAAGGCACTCTATAACAGACAAACAGATTAATTAAAAGGCACTATATAATAGGTCAATAGATATCAAGATAGATAGAAAAGACACTACATAGCAGATTGAAAGACTGCAAAGAAAACTAAAAAATAGTCAGAAAAGCACTATAAACCAGAGAGTTAGAAAATACACTATAGCAGATAATAAGACTGATGTATCAAAGGCACAGTATAACAGACATATGGATAGAAAGGCACTTTAATAATAGACCAGTTAAAAGAAAGGCACTATATAACAGATAGTCAGGTATGAAAGCTACTATGCCACTTCACCCGCCTCTACTCTGATTTGAAAAAACAAAGAAATGTAAACGATTGTGTCTGAGATGTTGTGAGTCGCCTTAAATGAATAACGTGTAATGATAAATATACCTGTGCACACACACACACATACACACGTGCACAGATGAAGTGAATTTCCCCTTGGGATTAATGAAGTATCTATCTATCTATCTATCTATCTATCTATCTATCTATCTATCTATCTATCTATCTATCACAGAGTGCCTTTCCTATCTATCTATCTATCTATCTATCTATCTATCTATCTATTATATAGTGCCTTTCATTTCTATCTATCTATCTATCTATCTATCTATCTATCTATCTATCAGATCGCTCCCTTTATTAGCCCTCCCAGTTGACATGCTGGTGGTCTCCAAAGCCTTTTTTTGTTTTCTTCGTCCGCCGCGAGCCCAGGAGAGAAGCGCAGACTTTGACCAGGTGGGACTGCGCACCTGCGTATTGAACTACAGGAGGCGTCGTTGTGGGCTACGCTTCTTTAATGTAACACCACGCTAGAACATCAGTGCACTGAACACACGGACACCATTGTGAGGTTAACTTGGAGTCTCCAGAACCTAAAAAGTCAGACGCATTTGCTCTTCGCGTGTCACTTAAGGTAACGCAGCACCGATCACAGAGCTGACATCTTTTAACAAACGACAGATTCTGATGGCTACTCTCCGTGTTACACCACGGCCGAATAATGATTTTGTTCTTTCGTAGTCTTTCTCGGGATATGACGAATATCAGCCATCAGCGTTTTCTTGGTGGTCCGTATTCTGTCTTAATAGCCGAGCGTTTACTGCGCATGCTCACATCGCAATAACAGCCTTTCTTTTTCTCGTTTTTTGAATTACAGTCGTGCTGCTGGAGTTTTTAAAAATAGCATTTGTTTCCAGAGCCATTTTCGGACGGTTGTCCAGTTTAGGGTTTGGTATGGTTACAACTTATCGGTTTAATTACGATAACACCGACCGACACACAGAACTACCGATTTCTGCTACGTTATTGCAATAGGACAGCGCGGGACGGGTCGATGGAAGAGTCTGCGTTCGGCAACTTGTCAGGCTGGAGGGGTGAGGCTTCATGCAGATTTTCTCTAGCTCTGGCCTTGCGTTTTAATGCTGTCTATCAGGTGGGATCAAACTTTCTAAAATTTGCCAATCCGTGGTGTTTGGCCCGGGGTTCAAACGCACGTCCGTCATCTCACTTCCCTTCCCTGCTGTATTTATACTGCAGCGCTTGTGATTGTGGGCGGGGTTAGCGGGAGAGGGCGGAGTTCTGAACCTTCTGAACACTCCCTATGACGTCACGGTTGCGCTATAGCCTAGAGCCCTCCCCCATTCCTATAGAGTCTATCTGGGACCTCCAGAGCTCCACTCCACTGAGGAGGACGTCCCTTTCTTTAAAAGTCAGTGACAACACCACCGGTTACACTGTGGTTAAGATTTGGGTTTGACTGAAGTCAATCAAACCATTTGACAAAATTCTGCCATCCAATTGGCTGTCCAGTGGAGCAACTGAATCGTGGAGGTCTGCAGCTGGACCCATCACCCCCAATTACAACGCTCTTCATTCCTTACGCTTTCTAAATGCAGAAAAAATTCTTCTCGCTGATTATTAGCAAGTTGCCGTCCCTTAGAGGCCCTGCAGAGGGATTTGTCAAGATGGACATTGAGGCTTCGAGCAGACTTTTCATTTGCCTTGACCTTGTGGTCTTATGCCAGGTGTCAGACAGGATCATGCCCACGTAGTCCTCGGTGGTCAGCCTGGGTTCACTCGTACGCCTGATGTCCCACTTTCCTTCCCTGCTGTACTTACACCTACAGAAGTGGACTGTAATGATGGTGGGCGGGGCCAGTGAGACTGGGCGGAGCTCATGTACCATGTGACCTCACAGCTATAGCATGGCATGGCATGGCATCCTCTCTGATCACAACATTCTTCATTCTTCTTTTATTCTAATGTTTTTGGTGGAGTTGGTGGTCCCTTTTAAAACCTAAACCTTGGGGCTCGTGCCCACATAACCAGGTTCGTGTGCCCTGATGCGGCTCAGGGGACACGTGCGAATGACATGACCAAGTACTCAGCAAGTCTGTTTCAGCTCCACAGACCCTTAGGAGATGTGACGGGTGAGTGCCAACCCCCCCTCCCCGGAGCCGGTGCCAATGCCAATGCCAGCCACTGCCTGAGCAGGTTATGAGCCGAGGGGCATGTCAAGCAAGGTGGCGATGGCATCCTAGCAGCATTAGAGGGGTGTTCCCGTTCCTAAAAAGCCGCCAGGGCTCTTGTCAGCTCCGAGGAGCCGCAGAGAAGCTGTTTGCTCCTGACAGCCGACAGTCCCACTGCAGGGCTCTGGTTTCATGTTACATTAAGTATTAGTGCTGTTCTTTCAGCAGCCATTATGCTGTGACATCAAAGATTGCCTGACAGGCCACTCATGGGTTACTGCTGACTGTCTGGAGACATTTTCCAGAATGAAGTGATCGCTGCATAGAGTGAAAAAAAAAAAAAGAAGCTGCAATGATGGCGGGTGAACATCTCAAACCGAGGGGCCTGCCGTTCATTCACAAGCACGAGGCGCTCCGACTAAAATCATTAGCTGACATGCGAGTTAGAGGGGGCCGCTTGGGGGGGGGGGGGCAGCCAGGACCACGGGCCAGTAATGGATTTCACTAATTAAAGTAGAAAGCGTCCTCCTGGTCAGCTTACTGGAGCCCATTGCACTTTCACAGCTCTTTTTTTTAATTTTTTTTCATTTCCTTTGATTGGTCCTTGCTGGTTTTGCAAGCTCAGCTTCCAGAAAGGTGCAAGTTGTTGTTTCCATTGACATTCGTCTCCCACGTTAAATGTATCTCGGTAGGTCTTGGTGGCACATTCAAAAGGGGTGCCAGGGCTTCTGCCCGTCTGAGGCATACTTTCGCAAGGCCGACCTTTTTAAACAAGATGAAAATAAGAACAAACATTTGAGAAACGAGAGGAGGCCATTCAATCCACCAAGCTGGTTTGTTTAGCTGATGGCTGAGCTGTGCCAAATTGACAAGATGGGCATAATCAGTGGCACAAACCCAAGTGTCCACTTCTCAGCAGTGGGTGTTAAAATCCAAAGATCGATAGCAGAGGTGAAATTAGTATAAGAAATAAACGCCCTTTTGAAGCCATGTGGAGACTGGGCATCTCCCCCAGCGTGAGGGGAGGAAGTCCAGGGTGGCATAACTTTACACTTCACCCCAGCGCCATTGCGACCCCTCAGTATGAGATCTC
The DNA here is from genome assembly GCF_016835505.1 of Polypterus senegalus. Lineage (NCBI taxonomy): Eukaryota > Metazoa > Chordata > Cladistia > Polypteriformes > Polypteridae > Polypterus > Polypterus senegalus. The sequence goes on from NC_053154.1 coordinate 333,353,311, forward strand.
ATGCTAGGTGCTACTGAATGAACTCACCCTAATCTCACTTGGCACTTTGGTCCTTTAACACGTAACTTTTCCCCAAAGTCACCATTAGGCTGTGTTAACTCGCATAAGCAGGACGTCCCTCTGGCTCTCCCCCGTCTGCTTACAATCACCGGTAAAACAATTAAAGGGCATACGGCATAAAGCCTGCAGTGATGGCACAGTTCTGAGTATGGCTGGCTTTATGGGCATGGCTGTACTCTGCACGTCTCCGTCTCTGGAAGAACATCTGAATGTCGGAAAAAATTGGATATGAAGGGCACTATATAATAGACAGATAGATAGATAGATAGATAGATAGATAGATAGATTAATGTGAAAGGCACTATATAAGTAAAATAGATAGATAGATAGATAGATAGATAGATAGAATGAAAGGCAATAGATATAGATAGATAGATAGATAGATAGATAGATAGATAGATAGATAGATAGATAGATAGAATGAAAGGCACTATATAGATAGATAGATAGATAGATAGATAGATAGATAGATAGATAGATAGATAGAAAGGCACTATATAATAGATAGATAGATAGAAATGAAAGGCACTATATAATATAGATAGATATGAAAGGCACTATATAATACTGTAATACACAAAAGAATTACAAAAAAGAAGAAAACTTGTCATTTGGCTAACAATGAGAGTCTGGATTCAGCATTTCTTTCTTTTAAATGGTGTTCTTTCCAGGCAGTTTATCTGGGGGGTCTGTTGGATTCTTTTCATGTGTTTTAGGTTATCTCTGTACAAATAACCTTTCTATTATATACAATATAGCGCCTTTATAGTGCCTGTGCATAGCAGTTCTCCTGTTGACACGTATTTTAATCATGTGGAGCCAGTTTAGGTGGTCCAGGAAGTCAGAGGCGGGCACTCTCCTGGCCACCTTGTGATTTCCAGTGCAGTGCCCAGTAGTTGAGCCCATGACCCTCTGAAGTCCATTTTGACGTTGTCATTTTGTGTGACGAGTAGCCTCCAGTAATGCACTCACTCCCGGCCCCCTTATGGGCACAGAGCAGTGGTCCGGTTGTTCCTCCCTGACACTACAGCTGGGATGCCGACTGGTTAAGTGACTTGGGGGTCACACATGGAGTGCAGTGTAGATTTTTGTACTGGCGGTCTGGTGGCTCAGCAGTATGGCCGTCTCACCTTCGCTCGATGTGTCACATCTCTGTGGGGCCGACTTGAATTACTTTTTTTTTCAGTGCTTTATGTCATATAGTGCCTTTTTATAATGGACACTTTGTTAGTCAATGAGCTGTTTAATGGCCATTTTGTCACTGAGACATCACAATTCTTTTTCCGCACTCAAACTCAGAAAGGCAGACCAACACTTGATACATTGTCAATCATCTTATATCACAACCAAACTATACATGTGAGCCCCCCGAGCATGAGATTTGGGGTACAGCCTTTTATTCAGCAGGGCTGCCATCAGTCCTTGCTGGCTCAGTTTCTGCTCACCTTCTCATGGATTTCCCACCTCATCCACAGTCAGTTTGGGGTCCGACATCCCAAACAGGTGACTTTTAGATGCGTCACAGCCCATAGCAGGGGGGCTTGCGCAAACTAAAAATCAAACTTCACTTGCGCAAACTAAAAATCAAACTTCATTTTATCAAGCACCTTTCTACCATCTCAATGCACTTTATAGTCTAAGACTATATCCAAAATTGGGCCTCTGCTGGTATAACTGGGGGCACGTCTGGCTCGAGGGGGTCTTTAGCAGGACTAAGCCCCACCAGTTATTGGGTGAAAGCCCACATAATGTTGGGTATACTGTTAATGGTGGATTTTTTGGGAGCTTATCACATTATTCAACCACCAGTATATTAGATGCCCCTTACCACTTTGACCTGGACCCAGGAGTTGGTTGGGGGCATGGCAGGCTTCTACACTTGATGTGGTGCCAGTCCATCCTAAGGGCAAACTCGCTCAAAGGTGCCAATTAACCTAAAATTGAATTCTCTGGGATATGGAAGTTTATCTGGACAAAGCCCACCCAGACAACAGGAGAGCATGTAGAGTCTGCACAGGCCAGGGTTTGAAGTAGGACCTCTGAAGGCCCAGACCACCAAGCCACAGATACTCAAAATGTTATGACGTTTCTATTGTATTTTTTAGCAGCAGGTTGTGGGTCACCTAGGTGGTCTGCACCCACTTGACCCCCCCCGTCATGTTTTAGAATGTCATCCCCTGTAAGTCATAATTCCATTCTTTCTACAGTTGGCTTCCCCGTTGTCGGTTTCAACAAGCAGAGGGCACACAACAACATTCTGGATGGCCCTCGCCATTCCTGAGTCTGCACAGAACACCTGCCAGCCAGGCCCAGTCCCAAGTGGGTCATTTAGATGGGCTAAGCCCCCATAATATCAGGTTGAGGCCAACACTGTCACTTATACTGTTGCTTAGTGGATTTTTAAAACAACAGAATAATTGGGAGGAGAACAATCCATTCCACCCAACACGCTCATCCATCCTGAGAATGTCCAAAATGACATCAAGCAGATAATCTGAAGGTCCGGCTCTCCGCCACAGTGCTTGGTCACTTATTCCATGTGTCTGTGGTCAATTAGAATGAGAGAACCATGGCATCATTGTATGGTGCACGAAATAAAAGAGGGCAATGCATGGAGAGTGCATGGGGTGGGCAACAGAAGGTGACAAGATTATGTAGGTGACACGTGATTCTAGTAAAGCATCTATTTCATTTTAGAACCCATCCACCTCTTTTCAAATGCAGTTCATCCATTTGAGAGTCACAGGGTGACATACCAGGCAGGACATGGTGCCAGTACACAGGGTGCACTAGTAGACATGGAATCAACTTAACATCTTCAGTTAACCTAACAGGCACATCGTTGGGATGTGGTGGAGAGCAAATGAAGAATATGCCAACTCCACACAGGTGGTGCCCATGCAGACTGGGAGTGGGACTGGGAGCTTTAGGGCTTTGACACATTGGTGATGCCGTTCTGCACTAATGACCCCATTATTGCCACCTATTATGGCTGCATGAGGCAGTGACACTGAACATTTGAACAGGTCATTCAGTCCAACAAGCTCATCCATTGTAGTCACCTCGAAGTCGAGATCTGAAGGTTCCAGAAGTCCTGCCATCCACCTCACTACTTGGCCACGCTTGGCCCCTTGCGTGAAGATTTCTGGGAGTTCGTCGCGCCCAGTGCATCACATGTCCCCCAGTCAACTGAAAATGACCTGCGCAGTAAATACCGAAGGACACCATAGGCGGCGCTATATGGGTGTGACAGGCCGCTAAAGTGTCGGTGGGATTTGGCGGAGATAAGCAGGCCTGTCTCAGGGGGGCACCTACAAATGATAGGATGGTCGAGGGTTCAAATGCTCCGAAGCCGGCAGACACAGAGCACGACTGAGTCTGTTCTATTAATTTTTGATTTCCATTTTTTTTGTTGTTGTCATTCCCCCTTTTCTATCGAGGGAATGAACGCGAGTAACATATTTAATATGCTACATATAAATGGGAAATTAAAATCAAATTTGAACTTGAACGGGAAAAAATAAAAAAACCCTCCAAACGGACGCTCGCATGTGTCGGCTAAAAATGCATTAAACATATTAACAAAAGGCGACAAATAGCGCGACCCTCAACCGGAACAACGTGGATGGATAAACTGGCGGAGGAATAAATCTGAAAAAGATCTATGCGGCAAACGACAGCCGCATGGCTGACAACAAGAACCGCAAAGCACCGGGGGTCTCCCTTCGGCTCCGGGGCCGTTGAACCCACTCGACTCCCAGGGGACACGGCGAACGAATTCGGTTTGTCGGCCCCATGTGCGCGGCCCTCGGGGGTCTCTCTGTCCGCCGGCTCTTCTGCTTTCGAACGTTTGCACACTTTATTCCGTCATTTGGGGGATTTCTTCACTTTTAGTCCTTTCGTTGTATTTTTGAAAAACAATTCTGCCTGCGCTGTGCGTTTTATGTCTTCATTGCGTTACGAGATGCGTGCCGCTCGTTCAGCTTTCAGTCTTTCAAATGAATGAACTCAAGCCGCTTTGTGTGAAGTATCCGACATTCTCTGATTTTATCTTCTGGAAATAACAGAATGGCAAGTTGCCTGTCTGCCCTCTCTGTGTCAGGCGCTATTTGAAATCTACTCTTTCAGGTGCGCGTGGATTTTCGGTGCCTTTCCAAATCTCCAAAAATGACTCAATATGAAGAAACAGAACGGGAGTGGGGATTGGGGGTATTTTGGCGTATGGATTTCCGGGGTTGGGGGTTGGGTATGGGGCGCTTATGCTGACGGGAGAGCGAAGTGCGCTCGTTTAGGTCACATGGCTGACGCCTTCGGTCATGGCGACTTACGACGTTTGACATGAAATCGGCTCCATAGCTTTGATTTTTATTTACCAGAGGCTTCCTATCTGTCTGTATATCTGGTATATATAGCGCCTTTCCCATCTATCATTATCTATCAGACTCGTTTAGTTAAGGCGACGTACAACATTTGCAATACAGGCGGTTGCATTCCTTTGGTTTTTCCGATTAGGCCACATGTTGGTGAAGTGACCTGCTCATGGTGACATAGTGTCAGCGGTGGGGTCTGAACCTACAACGTCAAGGTCTGCAGTCCAAAGCCTTATCCACTGCGTCACATTGCCTTTTATTATCTCATATCGAGAAAGCTAACAGTTATATAGTGCCTTTCACTATCTACCTGTGTCTTTTAGTTATATATATATATAACAAAAGTAATAGCAATTAGGCAGACATAAATACAGGGTGGGTCAAAATTATGTTAACGCTAATGGTACTGCTATGTATATACTTGTATACAATTTGAGTGAACAGTTTATATGCCACACATGGTACATGTGCTGAACATGATGGCGAACAGGTTGAGCCATTTCTGTAAATCATCTTGCACATATAAAGTATGTTTTGTGAAAAAATTGTTTCCGCCATTCAAATGTTAACATAATTTTGACTCATACTGTATATACTATATATATATATATATATACTACAGCTCCTGTCTGCCTAATTGTTAGGCGTCTGGTGATACTATTGGTGACATTTCTTTTGTTTTTCCAATTGCAGCGCCAACAGCCTCATTGTCTGACTAGGTGTTTATCATATAGTGCCTTTCATCTGTTATTAAGTGCCTTTTCCATCTATCTATCTATCTATCTATCTATCTATCTATCTATCTATCTATCTATCTATCTATCATATAGTGCCTTTTATCTATCTATCTATCTATCTATCTATCTATCTATCTATCTATCTATCTATCTATCTATCATATATCTGCCTTTCTATCTATCTATCTATCTATCTATCTATCTATCATGCCTTTTGTATTAATCTATCTATCTATCAATCATGCCCTTCGTATCTATCTATCTATCTATCTATCTATCTATCTATTATATAGTGCCTTTCATATTTATGTATCTATTTATGCACCTATAATTATTATTTTTATTTGACTGACACCTTTATACAACGTTACAGGCAGGTGAAATGACCTGCTCAGGGTCACACAGTGGGATTTGAATCCACAGCCTCAAAGTCCAAAGCCCTAACCCCTACGCCACACCGCCTGCTTCCTAGACAGCTTCATCTCAAATGTGCCCAACCCTGAGTTTGCGTATAGCGCCATTCTCAGTGCATGCGCGTGCGCGTGCGCGTGCAGTCCTCAGTTGATTCCCGAACCGTTAGTAGAATAAAGGATTGAAGGAATGAGGGACTCCCCTCACTCTTAAAAATGAAGGTTCCAGAGTGGACTTTCAGAGTGAAGCTGTAGGGGAACCCCTAAGAATAATCCACATGAAAGTTCGAGTAGGAACATCCGTTTTATTTAGACTCGTAACAGGCTCCGTAAATTTGTGAACAGATTTGTAGAACCTGTAGGACCTGAAAATATGAAGTAAGGTTGTGGGTTCAAATCCCGCAACTGGCCCTGTGTGACCCCGAGGAAGTCACTTTCTATTGTGAAAGAACGAAACAAATGTTGTAAGTTGGGTAAAGCCGTCAGCCAGACAATGATAGGTAGATAGGAAATGTGCTATATTTCAGATTGACAAATAGAAAAGGCACTATATACTAGCTACAAATATAGGAAAAGCGCTAGATAAGTAAAAGTAGATAGATTGATAGAAAAATAAAAGGTCACTATATAATAGATAGCACTACAGACCAGATAAATAAATATGAAAACTACTGTGATACTTCACCTACCAATTGTATTCTATTGCTTTTAAAATGTCGTGAGTCGCCTTGGATAAAGACGTCAGCCAAATAACAAATGATTAGATAGATAGAAAATGCGCTATATAGCACATAGAGAGATTAATATATAAAAATGTACCATTTAACAGAGGTTGTGGGTTCAAATCCCGCTACTGACACTGTCCCCTGCACCTGCCTGCGCCCTAAATGGAAAAGAAAGACAGAAATGTCCCCGATGTTGTGAGCCGCCTCTTATAAAGCCGTCAGTCTAATAAGAAGTAATAAATAATACGGCGGCGCCGAGCAGAATTCGGTGTTGACTGGACAGGTGCGCGGAGACACGTTAGCTCCCCCCATCCCAGTGCCGCGTGTCATTGGGTCGATCGATCAATTTTACACCCGACTCTCTTTTTCTCGGGGTACATGTCGCGGGACGGGTGCGGGTGTCGCGACATTCGAGGCAGTTTGTTGTAACAGTTAAGGATTTGGGACTGTAGCCTCCGAGGCTGTGGGTTCAGATCCCACTAGTGACACAGTGTGACCCTGAGCAGGTCACTTCACCTGTCTGTGTTTCATTTAGAAAAAACAAACAAAAACAAAACAAAAAAAAAAACAAGAATCCGATTGTGTCTCAGATGTTGTAATTCGCCTTGGACTAAGGTATCAGCCTAATAATGATCCCCTTATTGCCGCGCGTTGCGGGGTCAATCGAGCACTTTAACGTTCGGCAGTCGCCTCTTCTTCTTCTCGGGATTCATGTTGAACAATTTCTGTTGAGTTGCCGTTTTTTTTTCAGGCCTTGAAGCAATTTGATCATTTGTGCTAATTAGAGAGGCTGAAAGTCACTTCTGGCTGGCTTTGTCACGAATTCCCAGAGTTCACTGATGTTTGTCACTTTCTAGCTTTTCTTTTCTTTTCTGTTTTTTTTTTTTTCTTGTTTTGCTCGATAAATATGGGATGTTGGATTCATTACAGAGGTAAAGTGGAACCTAATGACTGACACTTCCTCTTAATTACCTCCCATGCTATCAGGCCAAAGTTAGCCTCGGTTTCTGCCTCCTCGCAGATGTCCTCTGTATCGGCGCACGAACGCGCACTCCGTTCTTCTGGCCCCCGAAACGCTGCTAACAGCTCAATCCAAGGCCACCATTCTCTCCCTTGTTTTATGTAGAGCTTTAATTTAAAACAGCGACAATGAAAAAAAAGAGAGAATTGGCAGGATTTAAAGAAAATTTAAAACATAAATAGTTTGGTCGAGGCTGGAAAAAAAAGCCCCGCTTCCAGCTGCATGGATGTGAAAGAGGCGCGCCACGTGCTGCTCTAGCGGGCTGGGCGCCGCGCAGCTCTCGCCATTCTGTACCTTATAGTGCGCAGCTGAGGTCGTAAAACAGGAACTGGAAAGTTGGAACGGCCTGGAGAAATGTTTGGAGGTTGCACTCTCGACACTCTTCGGAACACAAACCCCGCACACATTGTGCGCCGGCACTCCAAGTGCGGCATCGACCTCCCTCCAGAAGTGCGAACTGACAGGTGGAAATGCTTGACTAAATGGAGAGTTTCATCTCAATCACACCCGCTTTGTCATCTCGAAAAAAAAAACTGCCGTCCTGGGTTTTTTGGCTTTTCACAAAGAAACCAGGAGCCAGTTGTGCGTGTGCTTGTGCGTGCGCGCGCGCGCGCGTATGTGTGTGTGTGTGTGTGTGTGTGGAGATCTGAGGGGGGTGAAGTGGAGAGCGACAAGGGGATGGTGGCGGGGGAGAGAGAAGGAGAAAGCCAGGCTGCCATTTATTGAGGGCCACACGGGCGGAAGCAGGAAGATCACTGAATTGACTTGAAAAAATTAGCTGGAAAAGCTGGCAAACGTTAACGCCAAAGTTTTCTGTCGTTTCTTATTAGTTTTCCAATGGAAAATAATGCCAGGACACACAAAAAAAGAGGGAAGAACTTGGCAGCCTCAGGCTTCTGACACCACAGTAGGAGTGAATCACGGCGCTCATTCCAGGCGCGGCCGCAAACCTCACAAGAAACGGGAAGGTAACCCTGCTGGGCCCGCGTCACGCGGTGAGGAAGGACTGGGGTCCAAAAAGCCACAGGAGCGCCCCCAACATGCAGGAGAAGAGAGGGGAGAGGACCAGAGTAGCTTCGCCGGCCGGGCTCCAATGAAGTCTCTTGTTCATTGGTCCGTCTGGCTGTCAATCAAGCAATAATCGCGCGGCTAAAATGTCCGCTTTCATCGTTCCCTTAAAATACGCTTTTTAATCAAGTGGTTAGCTGTTGTCACTATTAGACGCAATTCTTTAAAGTCACGTGCGCCGCCCTAATGACAAATAGCGACATCGAATCAGTCACTCAGTCAGCATGTTAGTGCAGCGAGTGGTCCTCATATCCGCAAAGAACACAGCGAGGGTCCTACGGGCCGACCGCCCTCCTCTGTAACCTTCAGCGCAGGAAAAAAATGAAGTTGGTTTGATGTTATTATATAGTGCCACTCACAGAACTTTCGGGTTAAGATGTCCCCTCAGGGCATGCACTGTCACAGGGAAGCTCCCAGACTGTAAACTGTATGAAGGCAGACAGATAAGGCACAATATAAATATGAAGGGCACTATATAATCAATAATCAGTAGATAGATAATCAAGAGGCGATTGATTATCACGCAATAATACATAAGTAGACATGAAAGGTCAGACAGAGAGCACTTTAATAGATTATTTCTAAAAAAAAAAATAGATAAAGGCATTACATTATAGAGAAATGGAGAGATAATAAGACACTATATAAAACAGATAGATGAGTGGGGAAAAAGGGAAAGATAAATGGTTAAATATCAAAAAGTGTGGAGGGTGCTGTATAAAACAGAGAGATGGATGAAAGGCACTATATAACAGATAGATAGATAGGACACTATATAAAAAGATCAATACATTGATAGTTATAAAAGGCACTATATAACAGATATTTCTGAAAGGTGCTTTATTACTATTAGCTTATTTGAGTGATGCCTTTATCTAAGGGAACTTACAACATTTTAGGTACAATTTTTTCCATTTCTTTTCTCTTTTTGCAGCACAGGCAAGTGAAGTGACTTACTCAGAGTCACGGTGTCAATAGTGGAATTTGAGCCCACAACCTCAGGATCCAAAGTTTAATGACTCCCTTACTCTGTATATGTACTGTAGTCAATAGATTGATAGAGTGTTATACAGTATTAGAATATTTCCAATAAAGTGTTAAATAAATTATAACAGCATTACATTAAAGACAGATGCACTTTTCAATGAGTTAATTATATCACAAAAGTACTATATAAAATAAATACATATGAAGGGCATTATATGTACTGTAACAGAAAAATGGCACTATAACAGATAAGAAAAGAACTACATTTGATCGATGTAGAAATATAAAGGGCAAGTTCAAATTAGGTAGAACGATAGAGCACTATATAAAAAGATCAATACATTGATAATTATAATCAATAAATAGGAATATATGATCAACAGATAGCTAGATAGATGTCTATATTAGGCTATTCTAATAACTTTTTAGATTCATTATAAAGACGTTTTTATTATAGGTAGACAGGCAGTCAGCACTTCATTTGTTCCAAGCCGGAGATGTCGCATATGTCGTCATGTCGCATGTGATGTACCCCAGACCTGGATGCGCTGGGCTGGCCCTGAACGGCTTTTTTTTAGGTCGGCGACCCTCTTTTCTGCCAAAAGCGACACCCCTCACAAGTCGCATCAAGATCAGCCCCTCCGACGGTTCGCCGTCTCTAAATAAGCCAGAAGCAGGCCGCCGCCAGTCCTATTGGACATGCGAGTAAGTAAACCGTTTCAAAGTGCGAATATTCGAAGCCAAGCTGACAAGAAGAAAATTCTTATTTAAATTAAGACACCATCGATTTATGCCAAGACAGGACTCGAGGAGAGAGCGTGTCACAGATTTCGTCAGGCCGCCCGCCAGTATTCATATTTCTGTTTGTGTCTCCCTCGCAGTACCGAGCACGTCAAACGCTTTGTGATTGCGGTAAGCTTTGTGTTTACGAACACAGCTCTCCATTTCACTTCACCTTTATGATATTTGCGCACATTTTATTTTTTTTCTCTCGGATTACATGTGCCTTCCTTTTAAACTGAAAACAGCACAAGACGCAGCACATCGGATTGTTACAGCGAACATCAAGAGCACCGCAGCCGTGGCACCTGTCACACCGCATCAGGGAGGATGACACCTTATCCAGAGCTCTGATCTTGACATCTAGCTGGCATGTGGCCGGAAGTCGAGTGTGTACGGGTGCTGCGAGACAGACAGGCGCTATACACCGGATCTGAGTGATGGAAACGCCACGCGGGCTCGACAAAACGAAGGGAGCCAAGCATTACGCGTGTGAGTTCACATGAAAGTGTACGAGGAGTTAAGAAATCGCTCAAAGAGACTCGTCTGCTTTATAGGGCAGGCAGAAGCAGATGAACACATATTTACACGATCAAAAGTCGTTTGCCAAGTCTCACTTTTCACTTTCTCATTCATCGGCACGTTTGATCAGCGCGCTCTCAGTCACGTTAGCACGGCGAAGGCTTTTGTAGTGCGGCGGCAGATCTGCTCGCTGGAAACTTGAAAGCATCTGCTGGGGTGATGCTGACAGCTAGTGATCATATGAAAGATGCTGCCTAAAAGAAATGTTATGTCTTAAGGATAACTCGGCTAAGTAACAGCAGCTTTGGTCTTTCAAGCGGGAGCCAGGGAGCCGACCGCATTGTGCGCACACCGCAGAGCGAGCGCCTCCGCACGGAACACGCGGGCCGCCTGTCGGCTGTACGGCTATCGGACCGCTAGACTCGACACGGGCGGGCGGTTACTGCGAGCCTCAGAAGTCGCGCAGGGGTTTTAATCAGACGTTTGGGGTATATAGCGCCGTGCAGCTGACAGGCAGACAGGACTGTGGAGCAGCGTCGGAGTGAAAAAATGCAAAGACACTTCTACCAATGCGGCTACTACAATAATAATAATAATAATAATAATAATAATAATAATAAAAACGCGACCATCACAAGGAAAAGAGGTTTGACAAGAAGGGATAATAATAATAATAATAACAATAATCCGCGATGGACTGGCACCCTTCCAGGTATCGTTCCTGCCTGCGCCTCTAGACTACTGGGATTGGCTCCAGTTTATTCGTGAACCCACTCAAGATAAGCGGGTTGGTAAAATGAACCGATTCAATAATAATAATAATAATAATAATAATAATAATAATAATTATTATTATTATTATTATCATTTGATCTTAACCTATTTATTCAAGTCAGTGTCAAAGGGCAGCTGGAGCCTATCTGGGCTCTAGGATTATTAATATGGTTGATGTTGTTAAGTGCATGTAATTGAAGACTTTAAATGGTGCCAGCGCAGAACGTGCCCTCACACAGACTGGTGTCCTGACCAATACTTGTGCCCACTTGGTGTCCAGTGCCACCTGGATAGTCCGCATATCTCGTAACTTAATGGCGCTGAGCTTCTAATGCGCTGAATTCGAATTCCGTTGCAGACAGAGAGCCGTCCGTTGCTCTAAGATATATTTAAGGTAACAGAGCATAAAAGACGCTCCTGTTGGAATGGGGAGATAGTAACACATTAGAATAAAAGGATTCAGAAGACGTGATACAATTAATAACAATTTCAACCAATGTATTTATCAATATATATATTTTTTATTTTAATAGTGCCTTTAATCGCATGCAACATCCCGACTAGATTTACAGGGAGTGCAGCATCAAATATACATGTACCGTGAATACAAGACATGGCAAATACCAAGAGGACCTCTGACGGTATCTGCCCGTTTTTTATTTATTTATTTTTCTTTTCTTTTTAAAAGCATGGCAACCGAATGCAGGATAATAAAAGCACAAAAACTGGTACAGGAACAGGAAAATGGGGTCATACAGGTCGAGTACAGCCTCAGTTCTGTGAGTGCAGACAGCAGCGGTTAAAGGCTTTAGGAGTTGTGGGTTTCAAATCCCGCGACTGACTCGGTGTGACCCCCAGCAAGTCACTTCAACTTGCCTGTGCTTCAATTAGAAACCCAAAAAGAAATGTAGGCAATTGTAATGTCATATGTGAGAAACACGTCAGCCAAATAATGATAAAAGAGATGATGAGACGTCTACGACATAAAAGCCGTGTAGAAACACATCACGGACAGAGAGAAAACTTTAGACCCCCGTATCAGGCACAGGGGCCTGCGAGAGTCACCGAAAGGCGGGGGCCGGCAAACAACCTGAGAGGTCCAGGTTTGAAGTTTCAAGAAGAGACTTGTCACCACGCGAATAATAATAATAATAATAATAATAATAATAATAATAATAATAATAATAATAATAAAGCAGCTAATTGACGAGTTCTCATTTCCTTCGTGTCAGCGGCTGTGCTCTGCGGTGCGCGTCCCGTCCATACGTGGAGGGTCTTGTCTTCCTCCCAATGCTTCTCGTTACGGGGTCTATTAAACGCATGAATGATTTATTATTATTACTACTGTTATTATTATTATTTATTAATTGTGGTGGAGAGTCAAACTGCAGGAACCTTCAACCCTAGACTCGACGCAATTGTAGGTCAATCATATTAAAAATGAACGGTACTTCTGTGGCACTTTACACCGTCGCGTTGGTCCTTTGCTTTACCAAGAGCCCTTTTATTTTGGGATGATGTTCTCTGCATATAAATTTGAATCTTTGAGAAGGTTCCTCATATGAGGACAAAACAGAAATCTTGAAAGTCTAGTAGGCGATCTAGCAGGATACGAACAGATCAGAAATACCCGAACGCACCCCATTTTATTATAAGAGGTAATATAAAATCAGGAACTATTCCCGGTTATTCACGGAGCCCGATACGATTCCAAATATGTTAAGGTTCTTTCTGGAACCTTCTTGGGCGTGGAGGTTCCCTAATGGCATCGCTTTGGCTGCTTTATTATTATTATTATTATTATTATTATTATTATTATTTTGTTGTTGTTGTTGTTGTTAACACTGGCGGGTTTGTAAAATAAACGAATGAGAAGCTAAGACCAGAAGGCCGCCGACCCCTAAACTAGTGAAGCTCACTCTGCCTTCGGCTGCTAGCAGTCCGCCATGCCGCTGTCTTTGCACTTTTGTATTAATGTCACATGAAAATCGGCACTTTGAGAAGAACGAGTGCGTCTGTACACAAAATGATACGAACGACCCTTCGCCTGGAAATTGTGTGCATCCATTGGAATAAAGAACATCACTTCACTGATGGCGAGGTCTCTAACAGCGCTCTAAATTATTAGTAGGCTTCAGTTTCACTTTTATTTATCTATTTGCCGCCTGACACGAGTGCATCCGAATTGTTCTTCGCGCTTGTCCTCTCATTTAATAAGCACTTAAAACGGCAGCGCCATCGCACAAGATCGAGAGCTGCAGAAACAACTTAGCGGGCACCGGGGGGCTGGGGTGTTTGGGCTTTGGGGGGGTTTGGCAAACTTTGCGATGTTCTGAAGAAAAGGATTCGCGCTGCAGCTGCTGTTGACCATATAGCGCCTTGCCTTTTCAAGGGCCTGAAACATCACGGTTTGGTGCTTTTTTCGGATAAGTAAACATCGAATGAGAGCTTTGTTTTCCGCTCGAAGAGGCTCTGACCGTCGTCTTACCTTCCTATACTGCTTTTCTTTTTCTCGCCCCCTTCTCAGTCCGCCTCGGTCTCCTTGATCTCCCACACCTAATCCACCGCAGAGCCCAACGCTCCTACCGTTCCCCATCTCTGACCAATCCACCCCAGCCGCCCCCCCGCACCCCAACCCCGCATGCTGCTTTCACCGGCCATAACGAAGAGGCTTTTTGCTCGGTTAACTGCTTCATTTTTCACGCATAAAAGGCTCGTTTGGCAGCCATTGCCGCATCTTCGCTTTCAGTGCGGCTTACCTGTGACAGCGCGTCTTCACTCCTCATTTACCTGCTCAGATTTACAGCTCGGCGGACTGGCCTCTCATTTTTTCCGTAAACTGAAATGCGGCTTCCGTTTAATCCTAACCCTCACTCGCGGCTTGCTCGGCCATTTCCTCTTTCTGCCGCCGTTATTCTAAATGGAGTTGCTCCATTCGCGTGGAAACTGATGGAGTAAAAGAATAACGGAGGAGAGGCGGCCGACGGGGGCCTCGAAGTCCTAAAATGACACGGCGGGCTCTCTTGACTTGGGTGGGGAAATTTTTGAAATTAAGAATAAACAAATACGAAGGAATACAGCCAGGAGAAAAGAGGGCACAGGAGGCACACACCTGTAGGGCATCATCACCTGCCCATTGATGTGTCCGAGTGTGTGCGCGCAGGTGTCCTGTATACCTGTGTGTGTATGTGTTATAGTAGCCCTCGGCTCTTTGGAGATGAAACTGGACATTGTCCATTGTGTCGGGGGACAGCAAGAGTTGGTTTATGGGTGAATGAGGCCTAAATGATTAATCAGGGAACTGCCCTTTAATTTAAGAATAAAAAAACGGGGTAAGGACAACATCTGGTAGGCTGATTTGTGTTTGCTATTAAATACATCAAAGGTCTCGATTTGAATGCATTCTTATTTATCATATTGCAGGAGGGTGGAGATGTATCAGTCGGACATGCATGTAGGAATTTCACTGTCCTCTGTTCATATCACCAAAGGACGAGAACTGCTACACAGTGCAGGGTCTGTATAGGGTGGTCCAGATCTAATTATGCACTTTTCATTATGCTATAACTTGTTAAGTTTATTACATAGAAAATCACCCGAAAAATCCTGGACCATCGAGAAGTGTGCGAACTGACAACATGAAGAATCATCTTCGTGCCGAACTGGAATCGTCCCCGCATAAATCAAAGTCATCCAGACGATCTGGATCTGCATAATTAGATCTGGACCACCCTGTATATATAGACAGGCACAGGAGGGATAGCGGGAGTGCGCTGGTGGACTGGTGACCCACCCTGCCTAATGTCATGTCATCTCAACCCGTCTCGTCTTGGCTTGTCGTGTCCCATCTAGTCTGGAGTCATCTCAATTTGTCTTTATTGTCTCATCAAATCAAGTCCTGTGTCATCTTGTCTTGTCTCATCTTATCTCATCGTTTCTTGTCTTGTCTCATGTCATTTTTGTCTTATCGTATTTTGACTCACCTCGTGTTGTTGTGTCTCATCATGTCTTATCCTATCTTGCCTTTGTTGTAATTCTGTGCACTTGTTTATCATTATTATTGTTTTAACTTATTAATACAAATAATGATACCGTTTTTGTTTTTTTTTATGGGCAGCACTCATGATTTTGGCATTTTTTTTTATGGGCAGCGTCATGTTGAGTTGCCATAGTTACCAGGCGGTACCAGCTGCAGAAGCACATCTTTAGAAATACTGTAATTAACATAATCAACATGATGATATATAAAGAGCACATCAGACACGTCATTATCGAAGTTTGTGGACACTTAAATAAAAAGTGTGGGCATTGTCTTATGTGATTCTGACTTTCTGGTTCTTGACTTTTGCTTTTCTTCATTACAATTTCTTGATATTTGTTTGTTGAAAGATAAGAATGCTTTTCTGGTTTTGATTCTCTGCTTGTCTTAAATTTCATCTCTCGTTCATCACCCTAAACCTTGGTCACCTTTGCTGTAAGTCTTATTTTACCTGATCTTGTCTTATCTTGTCTTTCCACAGCTTATAGCATCTCACATTTCCCCGTCGCGTCTCTGTGCATCTTGTCCCATCTTAGCTTAGCTTTTCTTTCCTCATGTCGTCCTGTCTTATCTTGTCACTATTCAGATCTTCTCTTCTCTTCTCTCCTTATCCTATCTTTTGATGTCTCATCTCATGTTCTCCTGCCTTGCCCCATCCTATCTTATCTTGTCTCACGTTGTTTCAATGAAAAAGTCTACTGATATTAAAACGAATCAATGAATTAACTTACAGTACCTACAACTGTGATGGCTCTTTGCAATTTCAGTATTCACCTTGAACTTGATATCCATGTTGTGAAATTAGACGGGTGAATTGTTCAGATTTTCAGAGCACACCGTTTGGATCTCATTTAGGTTTGAGAAATGTCTGACTGTCCACCTATGTGCTGGACAAGATGAATCCAGTTTTAAAGTTGTATTGAGGTGGAGCTCAGCTTGGCAGCACTTGGGCCCAGGGTAGAATGGAGAATGAGGGTGCCAGTCCACGGCGGTTTACCTACAACACAGACGTCAAAGGGAGGAGACCGAGAGAAGAGCTCAAGTGGAGACCATGCTGGGTCCTCACAACGTGTTTAAATAGGAAACCTCTAGCTTTTGCTAGGAAAAATAAAAACGAGGCAATGTCAGTGAGTGAAATGGGACCACCATGTTCCAGAAGAGCTTGTGATGCACAGCCATGTCACCACAGCTCAAACTGTGCAGTCATTGGTTAACTGACCGATTGGCTAGGCCACTCCCACTGAGTGTTACTTGCACAACAATCAGCACCCACTTCCAAGCAATCCTATCATCCCTTGAAGTGCACCAAGGAGTCAAATCCCAATTTAAGACCCGAGTGAGATGCACTCCTCGTGATAAGGTGCCATGGCAGTGCCCGGCGAGGTGAGCTTTTTCTTATGGATTCTCACCTGTGCCTCTCAAGAATGAATTCTTGCTACTTGATACAGCACAATTGATTTTGGTTCAATAGCCAATGGCTAACAAAGTCCTCCATCTTCTCTGTGACTGTGGACCAAACTCTATAAAGAGTTTCTTTGCAGGGTTTTACTGTGGCCCACTAGTGGCAAAAGCGTTGAGCTGTAAGGCATATGGTTGCGGGTTCAGGCCACAACTCTGAGCATCCTTGTTTTCATAATTGAGTTGCTTCACCTTCCAAGGCTAAGACTACAAACACGTGGAAATGATTGTGCTGTACCTGTAATGCACCTTAGATTGATGGTCCCACTGAAAGGCGCTATACTAATCCTGACTGAACAACTCGCACACGAGTCAGAGCAGTTATTTGGTCTCAAGTCTCCCATCCGGCATGAGGTGAGTGAATGGACAGATGCCATGTAGCCATCCACGTGAGATCAGTAAGAGTTTATCCCCCTCACCCAGCATGGCTGGCACATGTCACTCTGAGTGTCATAGTGATGCCCGCGCCGGCCTCTCATATCCTGCAAGTAGACGTACAGCTCAGTAATGGCAGCCGCAGCAGCAGTAGGCCATGTGATCTTTTTCTCAGAGGCAGCTCCTGTTTCTATTAAGAGAAATCAAAACCATGTGTCTGGCCCTCCGAGCAGAGCCAGTGACCCCTCATGTGACCCACCTGTCGCGCTTTCACAGCCGATAATAGTAACCGCATGTTCCTCGGGTCTGGAGACTCGTATACTGTAGGCAGCCTGGGAAAACAAAGCCGGCTGTGTGCCTGTGGAGGGAACGCGTAGGCCCAGTCTGTATACCTTCTCACACGATCCTCGGTGGTCTGCAGACCACGCGCGTGAGTACGGGAGGCTGTTGGCATCAGCCCACCTGCCAGGCTGCTGGTGACTTCAGATAGAGCGAGTTACTGAGCCACCTGGAGTAACACTGCGGTGATTGACAGAACGGTTATAACGAGAAAGGAGAGAGGTTAGGAGCAGGCGCCGATACGGAGCATTGCTGCACCCACCACATGACGGACCAACTCAGGATCCCAGATGAGGGCCCAAGTGCAGCCATGCAATGAGTGACACCTCAGCACCACACCAGTTCAGATGGAATGGAACAGTGGGAGGTTTTTTATGGTGGCCGGAGTGGCAATTTTGCGTCAACCCCAAGGTTTTTCCCTGCAGGTTGGAGGGCTGGATGCAGATTAACGTCATGCCCAGGACAGAGCAGTTGCAGATTAAGGGCTTTGCTCAAGGGCCACGCTTGGCATTTATGAGATTTTGAACTGGCAACCTTCCGACTACCAGTGCCGACCCCCAGCCTCAGAGCCACCACTCTGGCCCATATTGAGAAAAACAAAAGAGCGCAGTTTGAATTGTGGGGATAGAGGGTACCACATAGGGGGCACCACCAGCCTGGGCAGAGCAGAAGCAACAGTATGATACATATAGCACCTTTCAGGATGTGGTGGGGCAGGGTCAGAGGTCCAAGAGGCAGGGCTGGATTCCATATGGGGTGCCATACAGATGAGGAGTTGGGATCATGAGGTCCCCAAGGTGTCACACAACCAGGCATCTTATTCTACATATCACATGAATTTAAAGCTCCAACCCAAATCCTGGGACTTTCATGTAATGCTTAAAAATTTTGTCTCCTCTAGCTGCATCTTATATTGTCTTGTCTTACCTTGTCATACCATATCATATGTTGTCTCATCTTATCTTACCTTACCTCTGCTTACCTTATCTTGTCTTGTCTTACCACAGCTCATGGCATCTCACGATTCCCCATCTTGTCTCATCTTGTTTCATTTCATCTTGCCTGCCAATTGGCTCAACTTATCTTATCTTTTCTTATCTTACTTCATGTCATCTTGTCTTGTCTCATCTCATCTTTGTTTCATCTTATTTTATTGTATCTCATGTCATCTCATTTTATTTCATTGTATCTTATCTTATGTTTGCTGCAGTTTTTGACAACACGTTTCCCAACCTTGTCTCATTTTGTCTCACTGCATCTTATCTTATCTTTTCTTGTTTTTCTTGTCTTGTCTTGTCTTGCCATATCATATGTTGGCTTATCTTTCCTGACCTTATCTTGTCTTACCAAGTCATACCATATCCATCCATCCATTATCCAACCCACTATATCCTAACTACAGGGTCACAGGGATCTGTTGGAGCCAATCCCAGCCAACACAGGGCGCAAGGCAGGAAACAAACCTCGGGCAGGGTGCCAACCCTCTGCAGCCATAGCATATCATCATATCTTATCTTGTTGTATCTTATCTTACCGTGTCATTTCATATCATCTTATCTTATCTGGTCTTATTTTACCACGCCATACCATATCATATGTTGGCTTTTCATTTGTCTTGTCTTATCTTGTCTTGATGTGTCATACCATATCATATGTTGTCTTATCGTGTCTTGCCTTATCATACCATGTCATATAATATGTTGTCATATCTTACCTTACTTTACCTTTCTTTAGCTTACCTTATCTTATCTTACTGTCTCATTTCATATCATATGTTGTCTTATCGTATATTGTCTTGTCTTATCATACCATATCTTATCATATCGTACCTTATCTTATATTGCCTTATCTTTCCATGTCATTCCATATCATATGTTGGCTTATCTTTATCTTACTTTACCTTTCCTTGTCTCACGTTTTTTTCCCGTATATCAATTGCGATCAGATTCAATTTAGAGGTTCAACCCTGACCCTAACTCAGGCAAATAATAAAGTTCTGCATTGCAAATTCACATTCTGGGACCATAGAAGTCTCCCTCTCATGATGTGCATTTCCTTCCTTCACTGCTCAGCATCACTCAAAACAAATGACCTCAGAGCCGGTCAAGTTGTTCCCAACTGGACTTTCTCCAGTATTCTCATGTCCTTCTTATAATCTGGAGAACAAAGCTGCTCCAAGCATTCCAGATGTGGGCTTGCCGATGTGTTAAAGGGTGCAGGTGTTCTCTGTGGCACTGGAGACTTGTATAACTTGACGTCCTACCAGACACTCATTCACCCCTATCTGCCATCAGGAGGTCCCCAGGTCTTCCTCTTAAGTGGTGTTCTTGACCACCAAACTCTGGTTTGAGGACCACAAGGCTGTTGTGTAGCTTTGAGTGAATGTTAAATGACATGGGAGCAGTCACTCCATTGTACCTTCCCTAATTTTATTAACATTCATTTGACCTCCTAA